>NC_134138.1:101848342-102151372 GCF_033958435.1 Carettochelys insculpta
CCTTATAACTTTAAACATAGCCTTGAAAATGTGCAGCAAGTGCAAACCAGTAAATGGATTGTTTCCTAAGTCTTCAGGCAACCTAAAATATGAGTTTTGAGTGGTCTGAGTTACAGCAGATGGACAATGTTGGGAGAGCACTTATTAAACTGAAATTAATATACAAATAAACAAAATAAGTCTTTTGTATTGACTGTATTATTTCTTTGCATATATAGTTCCTTAAAATTTCATTTTTTCCTGAAACTGATACTGGCATAGCAAAATATTACAGAATTCAGACACTTAGTTACAGAATTGATGTGCACTTTGATTCAGAGTTTATAGGCTTTGCACAAAACGTATGTTTTCATCTTCAGCAAATCTATTTTTCCTTCCTCTCCATGGCATTGCTTGGAACCCAATTTTTTTCACTTGTGTAACTGAGAGGCAAGCTTGTCCCATAGCATACACAGATTACCAGTTGAAGGGTTTGACTCTGAGTCCCATAAATACTGCTCCTCCAAGGCTACGTCTACACTACAGTGATCTGTCAAGAGAAGTTACCGTTGGAAGAGATCTGCTGACAAAACTTCAGTTGACTGATCATGTACACACACACATGGATCAAAAGAGCGTTATGCTCTGTTGCCAGAGAGTGACCGGATTGCCTGGCTCAACAGAATGGCCAACCAGGAACTCATCAAACTGGGCTGCCCAGTGAAAGGAAAGCCCTGCCTGCTGACAGAGGGCCTCCTGGAGCATCTACAAAGCTTTTTCGTCAGCTGAAGCTGTTGACAAAAGCATTCTTCCTCATCGCAGAGGTTGAATGCTGTCAGCAAAAGTGCTGAGTTTTGTCAACAGATTGTTGAAAAAACGCATTCTGAGTATCGACCCTTCATGAGTTTTGTTGACAAAACTTTAGAGCGTGGATGTAGCCCAAGTGTGTATAAAGATGTTTTGCAGCTATAAGCAAGTTATTGTGGCAGGACATTTCAGATGCTAACAGTTTTTTTCCGTTGTCTGTAAAATCATGGTCATTTTCTTTAAGTATTTCGTAGTGTTATGGATGAAGTTTGAAAGTGTAGCTGGTTAACTGAATTGCAAACTTAGCAGGCTTTGGTTCCTTCATTATTATCTATGCATGAACACTTCTATAATGCAGGTAGCTAGGCAGCCAGTGCATGCGATCAAGCTCACGGTCACCAGAAACATTACAATATAGAGTATGGTGTAGACTGAGGGAGACCCTGCAAACTGCAAAAAGCTGAATGCAAAAAAGTCAGTAGTTTGCTATGATCTGCCAGCTGAACATACTGCCAGGATGCCAGTGGCAGAGTTCGTTGTATATACAGAGACATTTGTAAATGGAAGAGTTTTACTGCACGATTTCTTTAATTGGTAATTAAATTTCACAATAACTTTCTTTTTTAAAGGAGCTGGATTTTGAAGCTAAAACAAGCTACACACTGAGGATAGAAGCAGCAAATAAACATGTTGACCCTCGTTTTCAAAGTCTGGGACCTTTTAGTGATATGACAACAGTGAAGATAATTGTGGAGGATGTGGACGAGCCCCCTGTGTTTACCTCCCGTTTGTATTCCCTGGTGGCATCTGAGGCAGCAAAGGTTGGCACTATTATTGGAACAGTTGCAGCCCATGACCCTGATGTCTTGAACAGCCCTGTTAGGTAATTAGAAGTCTTCTTTTTATGTATGGTTGTGTGTATATACACATGTATGTATGTGCATATTGTCCTTTAATATCATTTTGTTCACTGTAGTGCTGGATTATTCATTTTCCTGGAAGGAATTATTTTGTTTTTTTTCCCTTGCGACATATGTCTGTGCTGTTTGAAAAGTTTGCTGATTTTGATTCCAGTACCTTTAATTTAATTTAAATCTGTTTTAAAATATGGAAATATGAATAAAGATGTATATTTTCAGGATTCCAAAACAAAATATCATTTGATCATCCAAATTCATTATTCTGCAGCACTTGGGAAGAATCCACAAACCATAGCTTATGTTCCTATTATGTTAATTATGCCAAACCTATATACAAGAAAGAAGTGATGCATTTTCTGGATGAACTGACAGTGTGGATGTTATTAAATATATATTTACATGAAGTACAAAGTGGAGGTTATTTGTTTAGCAAATTACATCTTTATATTTGATTGAATGATGTGTTCACTCTATTACAATATAATTAATAATTAATCATATATTATGTGTGTACATTTCACTTTTACCAGACAAAAGTATTTTAAGACAAAGTTATGGTAAAAATATATAGAGAATGAGATTTTTCAGAATAACTCAGGAGCATGAGTCCTATTGATTTTCAGCTTTAGGATATTTTATAATACCAGCCATCAGCCCTTAACTGACAAGAGTCGTATAATCAGACCCTACAAAAGTGAAAACAAAATCATGTTAGTATTTATAGTTCAGAAACTTAGACCTGAGGTCCCACATATAATATTGACTGTTTTCCCATATAATCTCCACAATGTGAATTATTCAGAAATCATAGGAATGGGCAGTCAATAAATGTATCTGGTTGTTTGTTGGTGATGTGGATACACTAGAGAGGGTCCAGCGGAGGGTGACCAAAATAATTAGGGGCTGGAGCATATGACCTATGAAGAAAGGTTGAGGGAATTGGGTCTGTTTAGTCTGCAGAAGAGAAGACTGACGGGGGACTTGATAACAGCCTTCAACTTACTGAACGGAGGTTGCAAAGAGGCTGGAGAGAGGCTGTTCACAGTGGCAGAACATGGAACAATGGTCTCAAGTTGCAGTTGGGAAGGTCCAGGTTGAACGTTAGAAAAAACTTTTTCACTAGGAGGGTGGTGAAGCATTGGAATGGTCTACCCAGGGAAGCAGTGGAGCCTCCATCCCTGGAGGTGTTTAAGTCTCACCTTGACAAAGCCCTGGCTGGGCTGATCTGATGGGTTTTGTCCTGCCTAGGGCAGAGGGGCTGGACTTGATGGCTTTTTTAGGTCTCTTCCAGCTCTATTGTTCTATGATTCTATGATTCTATGTATGCGGTTCTAATAAATATAATGGTTGTGTGAAGAACATAGAGTGGATAGCTCGGATATGCTAGGCTGTGTGCCTGGCACAGTCAAAGAAGTATGAGGTGGTTGGCATAACGGAGACTTGGTGGGATGATTTGCATAACTGAAGCATGGTCATGGAAGGTTATAAAATGTTTAGGAAGGACAGACAGGTGAGAAAAGGAAGAGGAATTGCACTCTATGTGAGGGATCAGTATGATTGCTCAGAGCTCCAGTACGAGGAAGGAGAAAATCCAGTCGAGTGTCTTTGGGTTAAACTTAGAGGTGGAAGTAACAGAGGTGGTGTTGTAGTTGGTGTCTGCTGTAGACTGCCAGATCAGGGAGATCAGCTAGAGGAGGCTTTCTTCAGGCAGCTAAATGAAGCTTCCAAATCACAGGCCCTGGTTCTCATGGGAGACTTTAATCATCCGGACATTTGTTGGGAGACCAATACAGCAGCACACAGACAATGCAGAAAGTTTTTGGAGAATGTTGGGGATAACTTCTTGGTACAAGTACTGAAGGAACTGACCAGGGGCCATGCACAACTTGACCTGCTGCTCACAAACAGGGAAGAACTAGTAGAAGAAATAAAAGTGGGAGGAAACCTGGGCTGCAGAGACCATGAGATCGTAGATGTCAGGATCCAGACAAAAGGCAGAAAGGTGAGCAGTAACATACAGACCCTTGATTTCAGAAGAGCAGAGAGAAGGGATGAGCAGGATCCCTTGAGAAATGAAGATGAAGGGGAAAAGAGTTGAAGACAACTGGCAGTATTTTAAGGGAATCTTACTGAAGGAACAGACCATCCTGCTGCATAGTAAGAAATGCAAACATGGTAGTCAACCAGCTTGGCTTAACGGGGAAATCCTTAGTCAGCTTAAATTAAAAAAGGATGCACACAAGAAATGGAAACGTGGACAGTTGACTAAGGAGGAGTATAAACATACAGCTGGAGAGTGTCGGGCAGTAATCAGGAAAGCAAGAACACAATTGGAACGGTACCTGGCAAGGGACGTGAAAGGTAACAGGAAGGGTTTCTACAGGCATGTTAACAACAAGAGGGTTATCAGGGAAGGTGTGGGACCATTACTGGATGAGGGAGGTAACCTAGTGACAGATGGTACAGGAAAAGTTCAAGTACTCAATGCTTTTTTTTGCCTCAGTCTTCATGAACAAAGTCAACTTCCACATGGCAGTCCTAGCCAATGAAGTATGGGAAGGTGGAGGACAGCCATCTGTAGGGAAGGAACAAGTTCTGAGCTATCTAGAAAAACTAGATGTTCACAAGTCCATGGGTGTGGATTTAAGGCACTTGAAGGTACTAAGGGAATTGGCAGAGGTCATTGCTGACCCTTTGGCCATTATCCTGAAGACACTTGGCAATCAGGAGAGATCCTGGATGATTGGAAAAAGGCAAATGTAGTGTCCATCTTTGAAAAGGGAAAGAAGGACAGTCCAGGGAACTATAGACCGGTCAGCTGTACCTCAATCCCTGGGAAAACAATGGAGGGAATCCTCAAGGAATCCATTTTGGAGACTTGGAAGAGGGGAAAGTGATCAGAAGTAGCCAACATGGATTCACCAGGGGCAAGTCCTTCCTGACCAATCTGATTAGCTTCTACGATGAGGTGACAAGCTCTGTGGACATGGGGAAGTCAGTAGGGCTACGTCTACATGTGCACGCTACATCGAAATAGTCTAGTTCAATGAATAACGTCTACACGTTCTCCAGGGCTGGCAACGTCGACGTTGAACGTCGACGTTGGGCAGCACCACATCGAAATAGGTGCTGCGAGAGAACGTCTACACGCCAAAGTAGCACACATCGAAATAAGGGTGCCAGGAACAGCTGCAGACAGGGTCACAGGGCGGACTCAACAGCAAGCAGCTCCCTTAAAGGGCCCCTCCCAGACACAGTTGCACTTACAACACAAGATCCACAAAGCCGACAACTGGTTGCAGACCCTGTGCATGCAGCATGGATCCCCAGCTGCGGCAGCAGCAGCCAGAAGCCCTGGGCTAAGGGCTGCTGCACACAATGACCATAGAACCCCTCAGGGGCTGGAGACAGAGCATCTGTCAACCCCTCAGCTGATGGCCGCCATGGCAGACCCCGCTATTTCGATGGTGCGGGACGCAGATCGTCTACAC
The DNA here is from genome assembly GCF_033958435.1 of Carettochelys insculpta. NCBI lineage: Eukaryota > Metazoa > Chordata > Testudines > Carettochelyidae > Carettochelys > Carettochelys insculpta. The sequence continues at coordinate 101,853,540 of NC_134138.1, forward strand.
GTGCCCTACTTTGACGTTCAACTTCAAAGTAGGGTGCTATTCCCATCCCCTCATGGGGTTAGCGACTTCGAAGTCTCGCCACCTAACGTCGATTTCAACTTCGAAATAGCGCCCAACACGTGTAGCCGTGATGGGTGCTATTTCGAAGTTGGCGCCGCTACTTTGAAGTAGAGTGCACGTGTAGACACGGCCTAGATGTGATATACCTTGACTTCAGCAAGGCTTTTGATATGGTCTCCCACAACATTGTCGTCCATAAGTTAAGGAAATATGGATTGGATCTTTGGACTATAAGATGGATAGAAAGCTGGCTTGAGGGTTGGGCCCAACGGGTAGTGGTCAGTGGCTCAATATGTGGATGGCGGCTAGTTTCAAGCAGAGTGCCACAAGGCTCAGTTCTAGGGCTGGTGTTGTTCAACATCGTTATTAATGACCTGGATGAAGGACTGGATTGCACCCTCAGCAAGTTTGCGGATGACACAAAACTAGGGGGAGAGGTAGATATGTTGGAGGGTAGAGAGACAATCCAGAGTGACCTGGATAAATTGGAGGACTGGGCCAAAAGAAATCTGATGTGGTTCAACAAGGAGAAGTGTAGAGTCCTGCACCTGGGGCGGAAGAATCCCAAGCATTGTTACAGGCTGGGGACCAACTGGCTCAGCAGCAGTATGATGGAAAGGGACCTAGGAGTTATGGTGGATGAAAGGCTGGATGTGAGTAAACAGTGTGCCCTTGTAGCCAAGAAGGCTAATGGCATACTAGGGTGCATTAGGAGGCGGATTTCAAGCAGATCTAGAGAAGTAGTTATTCCCCTCTATTTGGCATTGGTGAGGCCACATCTGGAATATTGTGTCCAGTTTTGGGCCCCCCAGTATAAAAAGGATGTGGATTTGCTGGAGCAGGTTCAGCGGAGGACAACAAAAATGATTAAGGTGCTGAAGCACAAGACCTAAGAGGATAGGCTGAGGGATTTGGGCTTGTTTAGTTTACAGAAGAGAAGATTTAGAGGTGATTTAATAGCAGCCTTCAACTTCCTGAAGGGAGCTCTAAAGAGGAGGGTGAGAAACTGTTCTTAGTGGTGTCAGATGGAAGAACAAAGAGTAATGGTCTAAAGTTGAAGAGAGAGATGTGTAGGTTAGATATTAGGAAAAACTACTTCACCAAGAGGGTGGTGAAGCATTGGAATGCGTTGCCTAGAGACATGGTGGATTCTCCATCCCTTGAGGTTTTTAAGTCCCAGCTGGACAAGGTCCTGGCTGTGATGACTTAGTGGGGGTTGATCCTGTTTGAAGCACGGGTCTGGACTAGATGACCTCGTGAGGTCCCTTTCCAGCCCTGTGATTCTGTGATTGTGTGATTCTGTTTACAGATGACACTGAAGTCACATATTTGCCATCACTACATGTGAAGATATCACATTTCCCTACTATAGAGAATGGAATGAAAAATCTGTTTCAGGCCTTTCCCCCATCTCTGTGCATGTATAGATGGAGAATCTGCTATTCCGCTATAATATTATGTTTGGGATCCAAGTATTATGAACCTATGACAAAGAGCCCCATATGTAGAGTGATTTTTTTTTTAATCTGTGTCAGGAGAGAAGGACAATGTTAGAAAATGATCACATAAGTTAAAACCCAGCCAGACCACTGTAATTCTCTTTCTAAGTACCGTATAGGCATTTGGACTACCTGTCACAGTGATATCCACAGAAATTCTAACCTATTTGAGATCCATGGAAAACAGGGCAATTTATTTAAAAGAAAGTTTCTATTAAGTGTTATTATTAATATTATTCATTTGCCATGCACACTGAGAGCATTATATGGTGATAATTGATTATTTCACCTTTCCTGCTATCTATTTTTTATTTACACTTATTAGAGGTGATTTTGCCACTGTGTAGTGGCTCTGTAATGTACAATGCAGCAATCCTGACATGAAAAATAAAACATGTATCTCACTTGAAGAGGTGAGGTACGCATATTCTCTCTCTCTCTTTCTCAATACATATTAACAACAGATTCAAAATAGCTGTTCCCTAGCATGTAAAAACAAGTCTAAATGGATGAGTTGTCATAGATTTACTTCTGAACTTTATCTTCACTAAACTCTCTCTGCCATGCCAATGCTTTCCAACTGTGTTGTGAGCATCTGTCTTATAAAATTTGGTTTATAGCATCCGGTTATAAAATTAGCAGAACTATGAATATTAGTGTTAATTCCAACTCCCATTGGCCTACAATGCATCCTCATGGTACACTTTTTGACTGTATAATGGTGAGGGTCAAATTCTTGATCTCACTTTAATCAATTTGCACCAGAAGCAAAAAGCAGCCATAAAACCAGCTTAATTGGCATCTTGATGATTTCCTGAGACTGAAGGGCATCCCAAGGTTGTGCAGGACTCAGGGGTAGAGCAGGCTAAAATTCTTCAGATAAATCTTTTTCATCAAAAATGGCAGACTCAACAATGCCAAAATAGTTCAATAAATCATTTCAGGTTCACCATATTGTGTGTGTAAAAAGAACTGAAACCCTTTCCTTGAAATATTTGGTTTCAACTTTTGCATTTTTATTTTTTGATTCAAAATGACTTTTCCTCTTGAAATTTACATTAGTTTCAGTAATTAAATACATTTAAAAGCTGCTGAAAATGGAAATGAAACTTTCTTCATTTTTTCAATTTTCTGAAATTTTCAAAAAAGATTGTTTCTGAGTTGACATTTTCAGTTTTTCAGAATTAGAGCTATACCAAAAAGGCCGTGTCTACACGTGCCCCAAACTTCGAAATGGTCATGCAAATGGCCATTTTGAAGTTTACTAATGAAGTGCTGAAATGCATATTCAGCGCTTCATTAGCATGCGGGCGGCAGCGGCGCTTCGAAATTGACACGCCTTGCTGCCGCGTGTCGCGTCCAGACGGGGCTCCTTTTTGAAAGGACGCCACCTTCTTCGAAGTCCCCTTATTCCCATGAGCTCATGGGAATAAGGAGACTTCGAAGTAGGCGGGGCCATTTTGAAAAGGAGCCCCGTCTGGATGCGCCGCGCGGCGGCAAGGCGCGTCAATTTCGAAGCGCCGCTGCCGCCCGCATGCTAATGAAGTGCTGAATATGCATTTCAGCGCTTCATTAGTAAACTTCAAAATGGCCATTTGCATGGCCATTTCGAAGTTTGGGGCACGTGTAGACGTAGCCAAAGTGAGTTATTTACATTGCTCCACATAGGAGGTGTGGTTAGAGAGAAACAAACAAACAAACCAAACATAAATAGCTAGGGGGTGATGATACTATCGTCATCCCTGGGTACTGGAATCATACCTTGAAAAACCACTGGTATAAATTAGAATGTTTTGTGTCTATTGTAATTTACACAAGAGATCAGATTCACCACTATTGGTGGGGAGAGGAGTGGGGGCAGAGAGAGAGAGAGATTTTTCTTGATCCATTTAGGAAGTTTAGATGACTACTTCAACAATATATATTCCAAGAAGGAAAATTGATATTGACTAAAGAAGTGAATTGGCTGGAAATGTATATATCTTAAAATTTTGGGTGGGAGATTGTGGCCACCTCTACATGACTGGCTTTTCCTGGCAAAGCTGGGCTTTCGCTGGAAAAAAAGACATGGAACATCTATACACCAAGGCTACATCTACACTAGCACACTACATCGAAGTAGCCTATTTCAAAATAAGAACATCGAAATAGGCTACTTCAATGCGTATCATCTACATGTCCTCCAGGGCTGGTGCTGTCATCATTCAACATTGAAGTAGTGACGGGAAACATTGAAAGGAGCTGCCTGGGAAGGAAGTGCAGAGCATCCACACACACAAGCACTCTCCGTCGAAATAAGGGGCCAGCAAAGCCTGCGGACGGGGTCACAGCCTGGACTAGCCCTTCTGGGACAAGAGCAAGCTGCTCCCTTAAAGGGCCCCTGCCAAACACACTTGGCCTGCACAATACATGAGGTCCACAGAGCTGACAGCCGGTTGCAGAACCCGTGCACACAGCATGGACCCCCAGCTGCAGCAGCAGCAGCCAGAAGCCCTGGCCTAAGGGCTGCTGCACGTGACAACCATAGAGCCCTGCAGGGGCTGGACAGAGCATCTCTCAATCCTTTAGCTGATAGCCGCTATGGAGGACCCTGCTATTTCAATGTAGCGGGACGCGGATCATCAACATATGCCCTAATTCGACGTTGAACATCAAAGTAGGGCGCTATTCCCATCTTTAGATAGGTTTCAACAGAAGTTTTGCTGGGAAATCCCTTCCAACAGCAACTTCTGTCAACAGAGGCTTCTCGTGCAGACAGACACGGCCTGTGTTGATAAGATTAGACACAGCTAAACCTTGACATTTAAGAAAAATGTGGGATGTGTTAAGAAAAGCAGGGTTCTATCATAAGGTAATAAGAATTACTGAATTTTGATACAGCTTTGGCAAAACCCTGCCAAACTAATTTCAAATGCAATTGATAATAAGGATAATAAGGTATTAAAAGATTAAATCACACTGAAATAATTATTCAGATTTGAGTGTGGAAAGAGTACTTGTACATAAGCATTTTTTTAACATTTAAAAACATTCATTTTTTCCTTTTGCTCTATGCATATATGTTGCAATTTATGTAATACATTAACAGTAGATCTTTGGCACCTCAGACTGCACAGTGATGGTGTTAATAACTAGAAAATCTCAGGCTTGGCAAGGAACTGAATGTCAGTGCTGGGCAAGACTGACTTATTGCAAAGATGACAGGTACAGCATGTCTCTAGGGATAACATGGCAGCCATGAAACAGTTGATGAACTCTGCTGACCAAGTATGCAGCAGCTCTGGCTGGGGAAAAGGGGAAAAAATGAAACAGAAAAGACAGGAAATACCATAAAATAAAAAGTAGTATTTATTTATGGGAGATGGAAAGTTTCAAATGATGAAAAGTCAAAAACTTTTCATTAGTGCTTCTGCTGTTATAGTACCCTCACTACATAATGTTGTACAGTAAAATGACAGCAATTTGTATAACAAGTCTCTGCTCCAGACAGCTTGCAGGCTAAAGAGACAAATGAAACCAGAGCAGTACAGCACAGTACAAACTAGCATAGTACAGCATGGTACAAAGGCATAAGGGGATATGGTCATTATACCTGGGAAGTGAGATCTTTGAGATAACTACTGTAATTTGAGCCTTCCACATTTTTTCAAAGATTTGATCAGTAGTACACCAAAGCTATGTCTACACTAGAGAGTTTTGTAGACAAAACTGAGGTTTTGTCAACAAAACTTGTGGAGCATCTCCACAAAAAATGCATTTTATCGACAAAACTGTCAATAAAAAAAAGCTGTGCAGATGCTCCGTGGGGCCCTTTTGTCAACAGAGTGGATCAAAAGATTGATCTGCTTTTATGTGTGGACACGATCCATTGACAGAAGTTTTGTCAGAACATCTCTTCTGGCAGTAACTTTTGTAGACAGATGCTTCTAGTGTGGATGTAGCCTGAAAGTGTAGTTGTTGAATTGTTATGACAGTAATTATAACATTTGGGCAGATTATGGTTAGCTCAGAGAGAGCAATAATTAAGAATGCTATGTCAAGGAGTCATTGTTAGTCAATTGAAAACTGCATAATGCCTTCTCTCATTTACACAGAGAAGTAAAGAGTGGAGCCAGGGGCAGACTCTCCTTTTCCTCTGTGTTGTTGTTTGTTCATTGCTAAACTATCTCTCCCTTCCTAGCAAATAATGTGTTAAGCCAAGAACCTCAATATGTTTGTCTAATGACAGTAAAGCACCAGGAGCTGTCAGATGAACATGAATGACCTCTTCCAATATTCTGTCCCCAGCCCAGTAACACAGAGTAAGACAGGAGTTCTTCCACTGGAAACAGAATTTCTGTTCCACTCAGTGCCAGCTCTGATGGCAGCTGCATGAATTTGACATAGGCATATGGCAAGTTTCCCGTTGTGATTCAAATTAGATTGGGCTCAGAAGTATGCTAGTCCATGAATAAATGAATGGCTGCCTTAAGGAAGAACATAAGATAAGGAAATACCCGTTACCTCCTTTGAGAAGTCATTGTGTATGAGAAAAGAACCAACATCTCTCAGCACAGGTCACCTTACAGCATGAAGAGGCTGCTTATATAGATTTGCTTCTTCCAAAAAAACTCAGACAATCCCAAGTGATGTGGAAGGAGAAATGAATGCTTTTTCCTATGTAATGCAAAAACAGTGAAACATTTTAACAAACTGAAATTGAACAAAAATAAAAAGATTTATTCAATCTTTCATGCAGGTACTCAATAGACCGAAACACAGACCTGGAGAGATATTTCAATATTGATGCCAACAGTGGAGTCATAACAACTGCCAAATCTTTGGATAGAGAAACTAATGCTGTTCATAACATCACTGTCTTGGCTATGGAGAGCCGTAAGTTACAATTTAAGGGCTTTACACACAGAAGGAACAAAAGTTTCAGTTTCAATTAAAATAATTGGTTGATGTCATTGAATAAAAAAACCCATGAAAATTCAAATCTATATGTATGGTCTTACTTAGATTATGTGATGAAGGCTGTGTTATAAATAAGGGTAGGTAGATAGATAAATAGATAGATAAAACCCCTGCTCTGTCTCATATCTTCTGCAGTCATTTAGACCTGTCTCGTTGCAGACAGGTGTTTTATTCATTAAGCCACATGTCTTCTCAGTGAATGAACTGGATGCAAGGCAAGGTGGGGAAAGAAGTGGATTTATTGCTAATTTCCATAACTGCTTCAACTGAGGGATGTAATTCAGGTCTGATAGGAATTATACCATGCCTGCAAATAAGGTTGCTAAACTTCCTATAGCTTGATTCTTTCTTACCAGGAAGGAAATTGCAGGGGGATTCACTTGAGTGGGTAGATTATCCTTGTCTTATGCATCCTACAGTTACAGGGAAACCACACATTCTGTCATGGGCTCCCAGAGCCTAACCAACTGAATTTCTGAGGGGAATTAAGTGTACACATGTGTCTCATATCCATTCCAACTATGCCCCACCCTAGCTGAATAGTTCTGTGCTGACTGGCTGTGAGCCCACAGGAAGTGGCAGAGGTTTTATGTCCCCTCACTCCTGCCCCTCCAGGGACTTTTTTTTCCTGAGGTTTATACACTGAAATTAGAATTTTACTCCTCTAGGGAAATATGGTCCTGCTGAACTAAATGGCAAAACTTCCCTTATCAGAAAAAAGGCCACTTTTTCTCCCCTTGAGTTTCTTTGTCATTATATATCTAGGGAATATTTTAATTGAATTTACCCATGAAAAGTGCAAATGAAAAGCATATTGATCCAAAAAATCACTTGTAAAGAGTCTTTGTTTCTTTGTTTTACACAGAGAACCCAGTGCAGATTGGGAGAGGATATGTGGCCATCACTATCCTTGACATCAATGACAATGCCCCTGAGTTCGCCATGGACTACGAGACCACTGTCTGTGAAAATGCTCAGCCTGGCCAGGTGCAGATCAATACTTCTAGGTGTTTATTCATATTGGCTGGAATGTAATTTATTTGGAAACTATGCCAGCTTTAAGATAACAAACCATCAGCTTATTGTGAAACAAGTGACACTGGAATTTCCATGCAGCATAAACAAACCCTAAAAATGCCACCGTACTGACTATGGTGAAAGAGCTGCAGAAAAAAAAAACGAGCACAAGCACATCTAATCCTTACATGGCAAAGTGATGCTTAGCAGGCTTGGTTTCATACAGGGATGAACACCCTTAACTCCCACTGATCTCTTTAGTAAGTGAGATGCTCAGTGGTTCACATGTTAGAATCCTAGATCCTCTAGTACAGTAGACCCTTGAGATAGGGACACTCAAGTTTCACGTATCTCAGGTTAATGCGACTCTGAGTGGTGGGGTAACTGCCAAGTGCTGCTGCCTGGCTGCCTGCTCCCCTCTGCTGCCCTGGTCAGTTCCCGAATCCTGTCAATGGCAGCAGCTGAGAGCCTGACTTTCAGCTATCACCCTGACAGGAGCAGGGAAACCTGACAAAAGCAGGGAGGAAGAGTTAGGCTGCCATCCCAACAGGAGTGATTCCCACTCCTGCCGGGGTGGCAGCCTGACTCTCAGCTGCTGTCCTGCTCCTGTCAGGGGCAGCAGAGCCAAGAATCAGGCTGCCATCCCTGAGAGGAGCAGGGAAACTGACCAGTGCATCAGCTCTGGTCAGTTTCCCCTGTCATGTGAGCAGCTGGCAACCCAGAGCCAGGCTCTCGACTGTCCACCATTCACAGGAGACAGGAAACTAGAAGCCAATCCCCACATAGGTTGGGGGTCTACTCTACTCTTTAAATTTCAGTGGGATGGTATCAGTTTGGCTGTATAAGGAAAAAAGATCCTTAGGGACACATTGCCCCCTATGAGGGTTATTTTATGTTGCAGTCTAGACAGAGAGAAAGCCTTGCTAGGCTATATACTATCAAAACAAAAAAGCAGTAAAGTAGCACTTTAAAGACTAACAAAATAATTTATTAGGTAAGCTTTTGTGGGACAGACCCACTTCTTCAGACCTGGCCTGAAGAAATAAATAAATAAACAAAATAAATTATTTTGTTAGTCTTTAAAGTGCTACTTTACTGCTTTTTTGTTTTGACAGTCTATACAGGTTAGCCCTCTCCAGGCCTGATCATCAGAGGTTCTGAACACCTTTTTCTCCTATTGGCTATGACTGAAGTTGGCTGTCCTTGGTCCCTCTGAAAATCAGACCCACAGAGATCTATTCAAATTGCTCTAGCACTCATTCGCTGGAAGATTGAAGGCAGAAATTAGAAGCACCCTTCCCCACCCTGAATGTGATGGTCCTCTGCATAGAGGATTTCCACCTCTGTGCCTTATGCCTCTTTCACAGAAGGCATCACTATTCTGACCATTCTTCAAAATTACAACAGAAAATAGCATAATTAGACATATTTGCTCAAGAGAAACTGGGACCTGGAACAGCAGGGGTCTTGCAAGCCATGAGCATTAAGATGGACTGCCCAAATTGCATACAAGTATCTGCCAACTCTGTCACTGGTTTTAATCAATTAATCCAGATACTCACAAACTGCAAAAAAAACAATGTCATGAGCCTCTCCTGTTACATGTTGTCTGGTTTGTTATGGTGCAGCAAATGTCAATTAAAATAATACTAAAACTAAACTATGTTTTATTCATCCTAAATGAACTAAAAAATCTGGAGTTTTATTTTACACCTGTGGTTTAGAGACAACATATGACATTAATTTTACCCACAAATAAACGAGTGGCTTGTCATTCTCTTCCTACTGACATATTATATCCACTTTTACTTTCACATATAAGGTGTCCCCTTTCCAACACCATAAAACTCTTATTCCTTACTTAATCGAGTGAAGATGTATTAGATCTTAACTTATCATGGGATGAATGTTGTCCATATAGTGTCTCAGAAAAGTGCAGTTTGAGGTAGGGGAAGGAAAGGAAAAGAATTCAGTTTGCACCATTTTCTCTGGGGTGTCTAAAATTGCTTGTGAGGTTGAAATATTAGAAGAAGGTGTTAGAGGGCAGAAAACAAGTCAGTGGCAGAAGGTGCATAATATGCAATTTATCATGTGATCATGAGTACAGCCTACATAGGCTACGTCTACACTAGAAGCATCAGTTGAAAAAAGTCTGTTGACATAAAAGAAGACTGAAACAGCAATCCACTCAGTCAACAGAGAGCAGTCAGACTGCCCTGCCCTCTCTTGACAGAATGGCTGACCAGAAGTTCTGCAAACAGAGCTGCCTGGTGAACTGGAAGCCCTCTGTTGACAAAATTGTCGACACTGCACTTTTGTCGACAGAACTCTGTTGACAGAGTGTTATTCCTCAAAGATTAGAGGGATAACACTGTTGAGGCAAATGCTGGGTTTTGTTGAGACTGTCAACAAAACACTTTATATGTGTAGGTGCTCCCTGAGTTTTGCTGACAGAAGGCCACTTGTGTTGACAAAACTCTGTAGCGTGGACATGACCATACAGTATATATGTATATACTTCTTATGTAAAATATAAATCCTAATATAATTTCAAACTAACTTCGTCTTTTCAGGTAATCCAGAAAATCAGTGCTGTTGATAAAGATGACCCACCCAGTGGTCACCAGTTCTACTTCAGTTTGACAGCAGAAGCAGCAAATAACCACAATTTTACTTTGCAGGACAACAAAGGTAAGAACATAAATATGCTTGAGTGTCATATATATGCACTGATCACCACCCTTTTTTCAAACACGTAGTGATTATCAATTGTGTTAACTTCCCACACAGTGAGGACATTAATTAAAGAGCAATAAGCCCCCAAAGTAATTTTTATTAATAGATTATCTGTCTGGAGAAAGAAGCTGTTTAAATCATTTTGAGCCTTGAGCTAAACATAGGAACCTCAAATCTTTTTCTTTTTCCAAAGTGTCTGTTCATTTTTTCTGTGTCTATAGGTCTTTATCCAAATTAAAGCTTTCTTTGCAGTTAGCCACTGAAAAATGTCGGAAGCCTCATGTTTTGTTAATAGAACACAGGGCGTAAGGAAATGAACACTCAACATATAGCAAAATGAGCATTCCTTTTGGGGAAAAGCACCTTTTTAAAACAACATTAACACTTGAAGAACATTTTTGGAGGTAAAACAAAGCTAGCACTCCTGTAGCATCTTAAAGTCTAACAATCTTATTTGTTTGGTAAGGAGCTTTCATGAGAACAGCCGACTTCTTCAGATTCTGCAATATTATATATCTATATAGAGAAGGTGTTAGGGGGCAGAATGCAAGTCAGGTGGCAGAAGGTGCATGATATGCAATTTATCATGTGATCATGAGTACATAAGCTGTGTCTACACTAGAAGCATCTATGGAAAAAAAAAACTCTGTTGACATGCATTTACACATGAAAGAATTGAAAGAGCAATCCCCTCTGTCGATATATTATTATTATGTATAATATTGCAGAATCTGAAGAAGTGGGTCTTTCTCATGAAAGCTGACTACCCAATAAACAGGATTGTTAGACTTTAAGGTGCTACAGGACTGCTTGCTTTGCCATGTGTTGAGGGCTCATTCTCTCTCTATATATACACTATTGCAGAATGTAAAGAAGTGGGTATTTTCCACGGAAGCTCATTACCAAATAAATAAAATTGTTAGTCTTTAAGATGCTACAGGACTTCTTACTTTATTTTGAGAAGATACAGACTGACACAGCTACCCCTCTGAGACTGTTTTTAGAGGTGGAAGCTGAATGTTCATTTTTTAGGCTACCTACAGGATTTACACATAGGCTACAATTATACTACAGTGTTCTGTCAACAGAAGTCACTGTTGGAAGAGATTTCCTGGCAAAGCCTCTATCGACAGAGTGCGGCCAAATACAAAAGCCAACCAGAAGAGTGCTCTGCTATGTTGACAGAACAGCCAAACTGCCTGGCTGCTCTCTCGACAAAACAGGAACCCAGAAACACAGCAAACAGTGCTACCCATTGGTGTGGATGCCCTGTCTGTGTAGAGAGGCCACCTGGGGGTGTTTGCACAGCTGGTTCATTGACAGCAATCAGTTAAAGCGGCAGTATGCCTCATCGCAGAGAGGCAGAACCCTGTTGGGTAAAAGTGTTGGGTTTTGTTGATAGGCCATTGATAGGCTGTCGACAAAAGGCACTTTATGTGTAAACGTGTGGCGTTTTGTCAACAAAACCCCTGTGTTGACAAAACTTGCTAGTGTAACTGTAGCCATACAGTCTAGGATATATATCCCCAAAGATCTACACAAAGGTTCCTCATTAGCATTACATTCTCCCTGGTGAAAGGAGATGAAAACACAATCCTTATGATGTGCTCATTAATTGCTGCATATGTACAGCAGCTGGACATTGTCAGTTTGCATAACGTATGCTTAAGTTTAGGAATATAGGTGGCACTGTTGAAGTCAGTGTAACAATTAATCATGGGCACCATTTTGAGAAGCTCATTTGTGATGTTGAATAGCTAAAACAATTGTCATCGCCAGTTCAGTTTTAAACTTCTATACACAGGGAAAGCCTGCAAACATATGCAGACTCCCATTATATGGGCAGATTCTTGCATTATTTGTGCTCACACATAGGTTTTGATGCATGCAGACAAATCATTAGATATGTTGTTATCTAAATGTGCATTCATACACACGGATGTGTGTTTGTGGGTGTGGTTTCCATATTTTTTTATACTACTGTGCAGGGACCCAAGCAGTGTAAATGTGGATTTAAGAGGCTTATTTTTTCCTCTTCATGTGTGACTCTAACTTCCATTGTCATATCAGTACACATTTAGGGTGGGGAAATGGAGCCTCATAAAATGAGAAATGAAGTGCAAGTAGATATGTTGTATAACTACTTAGATAAACAAGTGAAGCTCAGACTTTTCTCTCATTTACAGTGCTCCCTTCTGCAAGCATGATTAAAGTGTGCAAGCCTCCCCAATATGAGACCCAGTCTTACTGGTAAAAGGAGGCCTAAATAGAATTTGTATGAGCTAGAATTGGAATCTTGAGCATATCATATCATTGCAGCTCCTTATAGTGGATGGCCAGAAACAGAAATAAATAAAATAATGTAAAACTTCAAGTCCATCCAACTGAAAAAAATTCACTTGTACGTATGAACTATTCCTCCAGAAACTGCATGTTTCTTACACTTATCTTTCTCTTCTTTTAGACAATACTGCATCAGTGCTAACCAGGAGAAATGGATTCCGGAGACAGGAACAGTCTGTTTTCTACTTACCTATATTCATTGTGGACAGTGGCTCGCCTTCGCTTAGTAGCACCAACACCCTCACTATCAGAGTATGTGACTGTGATGCTGATGGCATAGCCCAAACATGCAATGCAGAGGCTTACGTCTTGCCTGCAGGACTTAGCACGGGCGCACTCATAGCAATACTTGCTTGTGTCCTGACTTTACTAGGTATGTCTTTGGTGTTTTGTTCACTTTTCATCCAGAAAAAAAAAAAAACCAGTAGCAACAGCGAGCAACCCCCCATGCACACCTTGTTTATTGTTTATCCTCAGTTTTCTTTAGGCAAGAAAAGCGAATCTTCCCAAAACAGAGACATTTTATAGCATGGACCACACAAAGGCATTTTTGGTTCTCTGTGCCTTAAATATTGTCTGTTCTGGTATGGCTATGATCTGAAGAAGTGGGTCTATCCCACAAAATCTCATCACCTAATAAATTATTTTGTTAGTCTTTTAAGTGCTACTGGACTGCTTTTTTGTTTTTACAAAGACATTTAGTTTGGCTATTCAGATTAGGTAGGTTGTCTGAAAGTGAAGTTGCCAGAAAGCAATGATAGAGGGAATAATTTCAATGGTATCTAATACAATAGTTATAGACAGTACAGTAATCCCTCAATTTACACTGACTTTGCATCCTGGGCAACCTCCACGTAAATCAAATTTTGCATAAATTGGGAGAGTTGGAGAGATCCTTGGAATTCCCCTGGCTGGGGGAAAGGGTAGCTGGGGGAAGTGTGGGTGGGGCAGCCACGCGGCCCCTAGTTTCTCCCAGCTGGGCAACACACAGATGCTTGCAGCGCTGTTTCTCCCATCTGGGAGAAATCATGCCAAAAGCAGCTGTGTGCCCACTGGGCTCTTGCATCTGTGGGGAGCCAGGGGGTAGAAGTGGGTGGGGGAGGAGTTTCCATTTGCACTTAACTCGCATTAATGCAAGTTAAACGCAAATTGCAATTGCACTTCTCCAAGGTTTACTGTACAAGTGAAAAAAATGGATTTATGGAATTCTCTCTCTTGTAGAACATGACATAACATGCTAATCTATATGCAACATATTGTTTCTTTTAACGGTATAATTCACATATAACATTTATTCATTTGCAGAGAGCAAACATCACACAGCAAATGTCACATTAATTTTTGATGAGAATTAGCACATTTAAGTGAGTAGCAATTGAATGACATGCTTTTGTTATACCTGCAGCTCTTAGCACAGCTGAATTTTACAAACCATGGCAAAATGGAAGCTAGATAAGGGAAGAAGGAAAATTGATTTGGAAATTGTGAAATGACACTTGAAGCTTAGCTGGATCAGAATTTCTCACCTCCCTGTGGAGACTGAGGTGAAATTGACTGAGCAATGACAGGTTTAAAAATCCAAGACTGTATTCAAATCCAGTGTAGGATTCTGGTGCCATCTGGGTCCCCGTGTTGCTTCAGGCCTCAGCTGAGCACATGTTGGAGTGCTTTCCTGGGTCCAGTATGAGCTCTTTTGGTGAGCATATTATCCCAAAATGCACAGGGAGATTGCAATTTCCACAGTTTGGCATCATCGCCACAGAGGAAGCTAAAATACAGAAATAGATCAGGTCATTCCAAACAAAAAGCTTTTCCTGTAGTTTTCTCTACTACATGTACAACAGCTGGATCTAGCAATGTGCCTTTCTTGGTGCTGGCCGTTCTGAACTCTCAAGCTGTGGTCCACTGCAGGGATCCCTTTCCTTCCCTGCTGCAGGCTGCATAGTGGATGAACTGGACCTGTGGCGAGCCAGACACTCCTTCCCAAAGACTCCCTTGTGCATCCCTTCAGCATCACACCTACTGTGTGTACTCTGCCCAGCCCTCTAGGCAGGCTCAAAACTAACTGTTAATGGAATGAGAAAGTACCAGTGGTAAGATGAACCCAGTCGGTTTAGACCATTGTTATACACAGCAGGAAGATATTTGGATATTCCCCACCTTCAGGTGGGCAGGAATTTATGTGGGGACTGGGAGGGCAGAAGGGATGAGCGACCCTGCCTCCCCTTGCAGCGAGTCTTGTGGGGGCAATGGATGGACTTTGTGGCCAGGGGCTCACGAGGGCCTCAGGCTTGCACCCCGCTCCTGGAGGAGAGCTGCACACATGGATCCCAGGACCCTTCCAGATCTTACCGCCCCACGCCAGGTCTAGGTCCCCAGGCATTGGGCCTACCTTTTTTGAATATCTCCTTTATTGCCTCTGGCTGCCTGCTCATTCACCCTTATCCCAATGGAGGATTAGTACCTGGGTCAAACCCTACAGATGTGTGCTGGGGGAGTGGACCACAGCCCACCAAAATCTGTGCATGTCTGTGTCCCAGGACATATCTTATGCCCTGGTGCACCTGTTTCTAGTGTTTTAAGGCTGTGACATGCAAAGCAAGGAGCTTTTCAAATTTGTTTCTTACTCATTTTGCTGTTCTCAAATTGTTCTTTCAATACTTAAGAACAGTATGTGAGTTTAAAGGTGAAATAGAACCATATGGAAAAAAAAAGATAAAACGTCCTGATCATCTGCAGAACTAAAGAACGGTCCTCCCCTATTTCCAAACTTGAGTCAGTGATTAAGGACCAGATCCTGATCTGGTCTTGATTGGTTTTGCTTGGAGGTAGATGACAAATTAACCAAGTTTGCACAACTTGGAATCTGGTCCAAAATGCTACACAGAAATACCTATCACTTTGAGGCTGTTCACCAGCATTTAGTTGTTAATTGGGAAAGGAGATAGGCAGTCAGCAGATATGATGTAAATAATTTGTTCTGCAGCATATGTGGGAGATGGCTGTTGATGTAAGGTATCAAGACTGTGTTTGTGTATTTGATGTGAGGTGTCATTGATTGTATTTTATGGTCTTTCACAACTAGCCATCTGAAGATGCCCATAAAACTCACTTTTAATTGTCTTTATGGACAGTTGCATATCTGAGTATGTTACCCCTTTTTACCTACAAAGTCACATTTGTGTGCTTAGCAGCAAAGCAGCAGGTGCTTGTGAGACATGACTTTGAAGATGTAATCCTGTGTGAATGCCAGATGTATAGCCTCAGACTGGAGGGGCCAAAGGGATGAATTTTTTCCCCCAAATCTTACTAAAGAAGATTGCATTCCAAACTCTGTCCCACAAGAAAGTTGCAGTATTCAGTCAATTCCTTAGAAAAGCTGCACAAGTATCAAGTATCAATCAGGGCCGTTGTTTCCAATGAACAACATGGTTTTAATTTATGCTACAGAGAGCATCTGAAACGTACCATGCTGGGTGTCATTTACTTTATCCTACACACAATTCTTTTAAGTAGTAAGAGAGGAAATCTTTAACTCCTTTGAAAATTATATGGCAGTTTCATTCAATATACCTTGTTTTGCAGTGACCATCTCACAGATATAATAATTTTTATAATAAGCAATTAGCACTGTGTATAACTACAGTTTTATTATACACATACATTAAAGGTCACAAAATGAGTATTTTCTTATATAAGTTTTTTTCCAGAGCTCAGCAATTTCAATTTCATTGGAACAGTGGAGAGATAAAGTTAGTCTAGTTAGTAATGTGCTTCACCTACGTTTTGTTTCCATATGTTAGACTATAACCCACCATCAACACCTACTTTGCTATTCCATACTGAAAGCAGGTCTTTGCACTTCATTGTACACTGGGAGTGGGCAATTGGTAGCCCACGGGCCATATGCTGTTTGCCGGGCTTAGCCTCTGGCAGGGAGCCAAACAGCAACCCTGACAAACGGCATGTGGCTCCCCCAGCCATTCATTACCCACCTTTGTTACACATGATTCTATATGCTACATTGTATAATAGTACATTGGTTAAACTTTCAAAAGTAATTTAAAAATTAAAATAACATTATTTATTAGTTGTTCAGACTATTGCATCATGAGGGATCCTAATGAGATCAGAGAATCTTCGCAATTTAGGTACAAATACATATTCAGAAACAGCTCCAGACCTAAAACAGCTTACACTCTTAAGAGAAAAAAATGGACACAGAATGTTAAACTTATTCATTAAACGATTATGGCCTATATATATTTTTGAGTGGCTGATGTTTTGGGGTGGGTTAATAGTGGGTTACGCAACCTGAGACACCTTGAATGAGGGCTGAGTTTCAGACGATGCTTTGAACCCACCCTCTGAAAATCTTCCCTCCTAAAACCTTTCAGAGTGGTCATACAACCTTACCAGTCACTTCTGAAAATTTAAGCCAGATTGATTTACACAAGGTCACCCAGAAAGTCTGTGCAGATGTCCTCATTCCAGTCTGCTTTAACCACAAAATCAATCTAACCATGAAAGTGTTTGAATTAGAAGACTACCAAGGCACTTTAGCTTCAAGACTTATACTACATCCAAGGCATGAACTAATAGTTTACTAATTCAAAGCCTGATGTGTTTTTTGCTATATTAGATATCATGCTTATGAGACAGTTGTATGGCAGAGATGATCTTTGTTTATTAGCTGCATGCCATTTTTATAGCCCTGTTTGTGGTCCTCTCCTCTGGGCTGTCTGTTGGCTATTATTGCATGTTTACAATGACACAGCAATTTCCTTAAATTTGAAATGAAATTCTAGAACAAAAACAGAGACAGGGAGATGTGCTGGGTGACCACCTACTGAGATAAGCAAGAACTTCAAATTAACACACACTGAAAATGGTTTTGAGAGTCAGTGACTTAAACAGGAATATACTTGGCACTGGTCTGCTCACAGTTTTTGCATTGACTTGAACTCTTTATTTAGAGAGGGACTAAGGTAAATGGGTACAACCCTTACAGTGAAGTGATAGAAAGATTTATTATTATTATTGTTATTGGTATAGCTGATTTTGACAAATTTATCCAAACAAACTGTGCCGATATAAGTGCATTGAGATCTGTATAATTGCATCCACACAAGGACATTATCACATTTAACGCAATTGTTCTTCTTGACAAATTTAGTTAAATTGGTACATAACCTGAATGTAGTCCCTGCCATTAGTTGTTCTGGTTAATCATGGATTAGTTGTTTGTAACAGTTGTTATTATTAGCAGCTTTGCTCATTAAATATAACAACCAGTGATTTTGCCTGTCACTTTCTTGTTTGTGTGGTTGTTTGGAATTAGGACGTGTACCTAATGCTTGTACTACATTTTTATTTCTAATGTACAATATATACAATTAGCTTTTCAAGTCTGTCTGTCAGGCGGGTACTCTTTACTTTCTTGATCACTGTCTACGTGATGAACATTGGAAAGAACTAGAACATAATGGGAAAGACACTACTTTTAAAATCAGATCTGATTGCTTTAGGTACCACAGACATTTGATTTTGGTCTGTCATAATCGCTGGAGTTCCTACAATGCAGCTAAGGCTTGTTCATTTAGAGGTTGTTGTTCATAGCTGCTAGAATAGTTAGAAATTAATAATCTCTTCAAGCCATCTAAATGCCAAAATATTTAACCTTTTGAAACGCTTTGTATTTGTCTTGGCTTCAAGGAAGAATGGCACGTACAAGGCATACCACATAAAACATTCATTTTATCTTGATTTTTATTGTACCTCTAGGCAGGGATAGCTACTAAGTTTCATATTTTTCACTTATTAGCAGGTATTTAAATGTCAAAATGAAGTCTGCTCAGCATGACAGGAGTGTGAAAACACATTTACACTTTAGTAAAGGAAATGATTAGCTGACTGTTACATGGCAATAAAAATTGTCACACTGACGTGGTAAAAATATAAAAGAAGAACTAAAAGGTGGAGAGAACCCTTAGTTATATCTAGAGTGATCTTAAATAAGATTACAAATTTATCACTGATAGCAACGTAACTTGTGTTTCATTTAAAAATGTCACTTTACTAAGAAGTTAAGAGTGAAATTTAACCATTTTCTCCAGGATATATAAATATATAGTTATATAACTTTCATATCATTGAATCATAAAATCATAGGGCTAAAAGAAACCTCCGGAGTCATGTTCACCATAGCGCAATTTACAACAAAACATAAGTTCTGCTAAGATAAAAAAAGTTTGGAAAATATTCTAAATCCCTTTTAAATGCCAAAATCCCAACTGTTCGTACTGCTTAGGTAAGCCTAGCACAGAAGAGTTTGTCTCATACCAGTGACACCTCAATATAACATAAGTCTTGTGCCAATAGACATCATAGAAAATATATAGGCTGATGCAGCAATAATTCACAATCACATCTGGTAATAGGTGGATTATTAAATGTGTGCCCTGTAGCTACTGAAGGAAACACATTTTATTGCTTACTGTGTTTGTCAAAAAGAGAAACCTTTAGCAAAAAAACTTGTTTCAGTCTTACTGTCAGAAGGCACACAAGGTGCTCAAGAAGCTGGATTGTGCTGTAGGCCAATTTGACACTGGCCTGCAAAAGCTACAAAAGAAATATGGTGTCATACTTCTGAACAGAAAATGAGACTGAAGGCTTTGACTTGCTTAGGTGTTTTTGCCATCAGATCCACCTATTATGACCGATGTGTAGACTGTTATTTGCAGAAAGTACCGCCCAAAAATGTTCTTATGAAGGAAACAATCCTGCATTATGTACCACACCGATGTCACAAATGAGACTACCTGGGGACAGTTCATGTAGGTCAGGAGAAATCCCTAGGTTGTTATTGATATACTTAGTGCTTATAATATATATTTGGGTTAGCAGTGTCTAATTTATTTTTCATTATGTAATATCTTAGTTCAACTAACCTATTGTGCTGTTCCTTCCTGTCTGTTCTATAGATCCAGTTGTGCTTGTGTTTAAATTATAAAACCTTACGCTCGGTGTTTCATATTCTAAAACAAAAGATCAGTCCATGAAGAAGCATGGCATGCAAGAAATCAGCCCAAAGGAGAACTGAGTTCCTTTAAACCAAAATTGATCTAAATTAGCTTTCAGGAACTTCTCCCTTCAGGAAGTATGCATAGCATTCAGCTGACGTATGTGAGTGCTGTGGGGTGGAAAACATAACCCTGGATAATGTGTGTTTTACAAACATACATTCTTTGGTGCAATCAAATATAGCACCAAAGCACAATGCCATGAGATAGGGAGAAAGAGCCGCTATACCACTGAATATCTCGTGATATTTACAACCTTGAGCATACATTCCCCTCTCTCTGGGCAAATTACAGCTCCCACTAATCCCATCAAAGTTATTCAGATGCCTCCATATTAAAAGAATAATTTTAGGAGATAAGTAACATTCTATCTCAGACATGAATATAGTATTCATACTAGTCCTTTTGAATTATGTTTATGAATAATACCTCGTTGTTTACCAAAACCACATTTAAACTGTAAATGACTTCAATCATACACCTTGAGTAAAACTCCGCCTTGTTCTTTGGACAAGTCTAACAAATTAATCTTGTCTTTTAAGATGAAAAAAGCAAAAAGAAAAGTAAAATAAAGAAACCCAAAATATCAGAATTATTTGAATCATTACATTTTGGAGTTATTCTGATAAACCCAAATAGCCTCAACAATTCTCATCAGATATAATTCATGGACATCAACTATAGTACTTTGTACATTAAAGCAAAGTGCAGCCTAATATAGAGAATGCTTTTAATCCATGAACTCAAACAGGCATTATTAGGAATTACTTAACAACTCAGAGTTTCCCAGTCAAGTGAACCTATGGTGGCAAATTTTAATTCAGTCACTTCTCTAATGATGGTTGTTAAACTCCATGGTGGGCTTTATTTTATTTTATTTTATTTTTTATTTTATTTTAGTGCCTGCACTTTTACCACTTGAGCAATTAGGAGTTCAAGAATAAAAAAAAAATCTTATTTTACATTTTGTGTCTCTCAGAGTATAGTATTCAGACTGAACTGTTTCTGACGTTTATGTTTAGCAGATAGTGTGGGATAAAGCATTAAAGATGAAGACGTTAAGTCAGAATGACTGTGGAAATAGACTGAAATATCTAAA
Source organism: Carettochelys insculpta (assembly GCF_033958435.1). NCBI lineage: Eukaryota > Metazoa > Chordata > Testudines > Carettochelyidae > Carettochelys > Carettochelys insculpta. The sequence continues at coordinate 101,874,335 of NC_134138.1, forward strand.
AGGTCTTTGTTTAAAAGCCATTTTGGAACCTGCAAGTGATTCAAAATCTAACTGCGTGATGTGGACATTATGTTCCCTGGCTGGATATAGAAGGGCTTTGTGTGGTATAAACTGAGGAACAGTTTCACTGCTGGGAAACATCTGCATGCAGGCTAAATTCAAACTTTAGCTTTACTAAAACTTGTGTATTTTGTGTTCCAGTGCTGGTTTTGCTGATTGTCACCATGAGACGGCGGAAAAAAGAGCCACTCATTTTTGATGAGGAGAGAGATATCAGGGAAAACATAGTCAGATATGATGATGAAGGAGGTGGAGAAGAAGACACAGAGGCTTTTGACATGGCTGCCTTGAGAAATCTAAACATCATCCGAGACACCAAGACCAGAAGGGATGTGACTCCCGAGATTCAGTTCTTGAGCAGACCAACTTTTAAAAGTATCCCAGATAATGTCATTTTTAGGGAATTTATCTGGGAGAGACTAAAAGAGGCTGATGTGGATCCCTGTGCTCCACCATATGATTCCTTGCAGACATATGCATTTGAGGGAAATGGCTCAGTGGCTGAGTCACTCAGCTCTTTAGATTCCATCAGTTCAAACTCTGATCAAAATTATGATTACCTCAGTGACTGGGGGCCTCGTTTTAAACGACTTGCGGATATGTATGGAACTGGACCCGACAGCTTGTACTCCTAGCCTTGGGAACTTTCTATGTAAATGCACTGAAGAAAAACAAAATAGTAAAAAAAACTCAACATCTGGACTAAGGCAAGTTGTACATATTTCTCCATTTTTAATCTTTTAGGTTTTTGGTTTTTTGTTTTGCCTTGGTGAAGCATATTTTCATTAGACTTGTCCTAGGAACTGCACTGACTACACAGATCCTGAGCATTTGATGGCATTTTTGATTAAATGAGATGCTCAGCCATATCCAAATGGATAGCAACTCAGATACCTGCAGAGGCAACTTCTAAGAGTATGTAGTGCACTGTGACTTCAATGAGCCAATGATAGCCTGTAGATGCCTTCACAGTTCTGCCATGTCTAGATTGTAAAGTTTGTAATAAGAGATAGGTAGAAGAGGGACCAAACACACAGTATACCATTCAACACAGTCTTACAATGTATTGTATTTTTCTGATACAAAATCTTTTGGCAAATTTTATTCACAGTGTTGCATGCCAGTTGGTAGCTCAAAAAACAAACAAACCAACAAACAAAAAGCAAAAAAAAACAGACAAAAAAGAAATTTAGCAGAATATTTTTGTTGGTGATTGTGATAGTCATGAGAGCCATTTAATCAGAAGTCTGTGTAAATTCTTACTTTATCAAAACAAACAAAAATAATTGCAAGCCATGCTAAGAAAACTTGCAGTATTTGCCATTAGCATACTGAAATAATTTACAGATCACATAAAATAAGAAATATGGAAAGGGATTCTTAAAGCTGAAAACAGTCTTGTGATGCCTGTGTAGGTATGCAAAAAGTTGCTGTCTATTTGTTATTTTTTATTATCTCTTCTGATTTGTACAGGAGAATTTATCGTTTTGGTTTTAATTTGACATATAGTGTTATATTTATTTGGGAGCTCCAGTCTCCACTAAATTCAGGTCCATTTTACTGCCTCATGGTATTAGACTTGTCAGAACATGCTGATTTTTCTCCAGCCTCAGATACAAGAAGGAAATGAAGCATGGAAATGGAGAAATTACAGTAAAGCAATTGAGCCTGCCATTCATCTCTCCAAAAGGAGCACAGCTACAAGGACACACAGTCATTCTTCTGAGCTACTACCATGTCTGAGACATTTGAATAAAATATTTGTACATTGCATTTTTGAAAGACGACGACTCAGTGGTAGTTGGGAGTGTCTTTAGCTGAAGATTTAGTTTTTTGAAGGTCACATGTCCCCTGTGCGTAGAAGACTTTAAAGACTGCTTTTTTCTCCCCTTGTCTTTTACTGTTAATGAATCACAGTAAAAGACAGTTGAAAATTTCTTGCATATGTTAAGCAATGTAATATTATAAACTCCAGAAGCCATCTTTAGAGCCTGACTCACGTAAGTATTTCCCCCAGAGGAATTCACTTCACAACACGTAATTTCTACAGATTCAGGAGTGCCAAAATAAAAGGACAATTGCAGTAGGTTAAAATACTGTACAATTTTTGAAATAGGGATTCTTAGAATAAGATTTTTTTAAATAATTCTGACAACATTTATACTTCATCTTTCATGAATTATTATTAGATAATAAAGCATATATTCAAGTAATTATATTTTTAATATTCTTTCCATATTTTTTTGTTTTGAAGAATATGTAGGTGATCTTATCTTGGAAACATTATCCATGTGTTAAATTCCAGTGACTTGACTTCCTAGGAATTCAGAGGCATGCATAAGCATTTAAGGGTCAGGGCCTAAGTATGCAGATAGTAGTTAGTCCATAGAAGATGATGATCACTCTGAAAATTCTTCTTTCTGACAAGAGAGCCCTTAAAGTGAAATCCTAGTGCATGGATTGCACCTGGGTGTTAGAAAAATATTCTTAAGGCTTTGTAACTCTTGCAACCCAGCATTATCAATTAACTGTGTGAAAGTGGCCTTCAGCCTCATTGAAAACATAATTTTGATTTTCTGCAACACAGTTACTTAATTTGGATAACATTTTTGTAGACAATCATTGTTTCATCATTGAGTAGATTTGCTTCTAGTTGTATTAAATCTGTTCCTCTCTATATATACATATATAGAGAAATAAATAGATGACTGATTTTGTAATGGAACTGAAAGATATTACCCATGCCTTTTAGTCACGTATGTAAGATTTTCAATAAAAGAAATTGAAAAAAAATGTATCTATTGCATGCAGTTCAATAAAATAAGGTGTTATTTAGTTGGTAAATCACCAAGGTGCTGAGAGAACACTTTTACAGTAATCTTTTTATTGGTGGGAAGATACAATACTTCATGCATTTGGATTATGAAGTCAAAAGTGCTGATTTTAGCACATATTACTCAAAGGAGGTTTCATTGTGATTTAAGTAAACAGCACAACTGCCTGATTTTTTTCCCTGGTTTAGATTTTATAAAAAACAAGTTCTAATCCTTTTTATCATAAAAATGTGTCAGCTGTGCTTTGCATTTGCTATGAGAAGAAATCTGTTTCACTTTATTTAATGCATTGAGAACGTTGCACATGTCCATTGCCATTACACAATTTGAAGATGATTCTGAGTCTCTGTTTTTGCCTGTGGGGTATAAAAATTTTGATATTTAAGAAGTCCCTAAAATTTGATGAAAGATGTTACTACAGCACATTGAATGCAATTAGTTTAAAAAAGTCGCTCCGCAGCATACGATAATTAGGTTTTCATAGGATTAAAATTCTTTATTTTAGGGGCCTTTGTTGCTTTGTGGCCTGATGTTGAAAGCATTATTCAAGGTGAAATGGCTGACTAAATATCACAAGAATGACTAAACTGGGGCAGACTGATGGCCCATCTAGCCAACTGACTATGATCAGAGCTAGATGCATCAGTGGGAATGAACGGAACAGGTCCGTTTTCAGTGATCCAATCCCTGACATTCGGTCTCAGCTTCTGGCAGTCTAAGTTTAGAGCTAGAACTTGGAGTGACATACCTGTAACCTTCTTCTCTAATAGTCACTGATGGACTTTTAAATGTTCATTGATGGAAATTGATGGACATCCATAAACTTACCTAATATTTTTTCTAACCCAGTTCTACTATGTCCTTCAGGACATCCTAGATTGCCTGTGTGTTGTATGAAGAAACACATTTTTGTGTGTTCTTTAACCTTGCTGCCTATAAATTTTTATGGTTGCCTCCTGGTTCTTGTGTTATGTGAAGGGTGAATAAGGGATGTCACTTATTTATAATGTATTCATTTTCTCCTCATCATTATGATTTTACACATATCTGCATCCCCACTTATTATCTTTTTATTTGATAACTTTTCCAAGTCTGAAAGGTGAAAGTAAATGGTCCTACTTCTTTTTGTGTATCTGTAGGTGTCCGGGGCTATGGCTGTGCCCATAGCGCTGGATGGGACCGCAGCCACACCGGCTGCGCTGGGAAGCCCAGCCCTTAGTTCAGGGTGGGGCGGCAGCACAAGGGTTACAGCATAGGCCCAGCCCTCAGTTCAGGGCAGGGCAGCAGCTCAAGGTTCCTAGCTCAAGCCCAGCCCTCATTTTAGGGCGGGGCAGCAGCTCACAGTTTGTAGCACAAGCCCAGCCCTCAGTTCAGGGTGGGGCAGAAACCCACAATTTGTAGCACAAGCCCAGCCCTCAGTTCGGGGCAGGGCAGCAGCCCATCGAGGAGGGGAGGGGGGTTGGGGGTCTCAGGCCCTCCCACACCACTGCGACCCAGCCTGGGGCCCTACGGGTCGCTTACATGTGACCCCGGCAGTGGGGATCCAGGTCGCTCCACAGCGCCATGGGTTCTGGTGCAGCGTTCCCCGAGCCACTTCCTAGCCCCACCTCCATTGGTGTAGGGTCCCAGTCCACCTGGTCAGGGGGTCCCGCGGGGTCGGCCCCCTCCAAATCGTCTACCTTTGGGGGCTCCAGCCAGTCGGTCATCTCCACATCGTTGGGGTAGTTCGGCGGCGGTAGCACGGTGGGTCCGAGGCGATCCTGGGCCTGGGGACTGCAGGGGTCTGCTGGAACTCAGGGGCAGGCCACTCCTGGGGCCTCGTGGTTGCTAGCCCCCGCCTGTCTGGCTGGGCCTGGGGTTTCCTCCAAAGAGGGGATCCTCCACCGACATGAGGGCCCTGGCAGATCTGGGAAGTCCGGGTAGGTCCCCGGGGGCATCCGGATCCATAGCTGTCCTGGCGGGTCTGGGCTGCTGGGGGCTTGCTCCTCCCGACCAACCGGCAGCAGCAGGCTCTCTGCCCCTGGTGTCTGGGAGCCCACAAAGGTGCTCCCTCCCTGCCTGGAGGCCCAGGCTTTAATGGGTCCCGAGCTCTGCCCTTGGCCCTTCTGGCTGTAGGCCCCGCCCTCTGAGGGGCGGGCCACTGGTGTTCTGGCTCCAGGCCCGCCCACCAGGGCTCTGCACAGCCTCCTCTGTCTCTGAGTCAGAGGGAGGCCACAGAGGCTCATTATAGTATCCCACAGGGCAAATGGATCATTCCTAAAGACCTCTTTTGATCAGACTTTCCTTCACCTTTCTCTGCAAAGTTTTCATGAATTTTTTGAAAACTTCTAGCTAGTTTTTACAGCTAATGAAAGTTGACTGAAGTCCTCATTTGGCAGAATATCAAACAACCTGCCATCTATAATTAAACTTTCATTTCTTCCTATTCCCACCAACTCTCTGCTGGATTTTATGGTGGGCATTTCTAACTGAAATTCCCTGAGGCTTCTGCAATAATCTAGCTTTACTGCTGAAAAAGTCTGGGTAAAACTATCACACACAGATGAGATTATGGTCCAGTCTCTTCACTCTTCTCTGAACGTGTTTGTCCTTTTTCAGTCTTTAAGTCTCCTTCCTTAAGAATTTTTCTCTTGAATCAATGTTTCTCTTCTAAATTACTTTTCCTCCATTGATTTTCTTTGTATGCACACTTGTCAATATCAAAACATTTCCCATCCTCTTTTCTTGTACAGATTCTGGGAGAAACTATGTTGTGCAATATAAAATACCAATCTCTTCTTTCTTCCAAAGTACCAAATAACACAATATGAAGTGGTATTTTCTCACATGGACATCATGAAAAGCAAAAACACTGTAAACTACAAACTCATATGCACATATAAGAATATTGCAGAGATGAAATGCTAACACACAATATTGTTGACTGTAGTTTCCGGCACATTTACTATCAAATTCATGCTCAGAGATGATTACATAGCTGATTTTTGCACTGACCACTTCTCCTTTAAAAAACTGTGCTCTTTTCAAAAATCTGTGCATAGTTCCACAGATCTCAGTAATGCTAAGCAGCTTCACATTCACAGCAGCACAGATAACTGAAATAAGGATCACACATAAATCATGCCTCACTGTAATACAACATGCTTTTCCTCCATCAAGCTCAAAATACTTGACAAAGGGGTGAAATGTCATCATCATCCTCATTTTACTGATGAGAGAAGTCAACAGCAAAGGCAGGAATAGAATGTATATCTGTTGAGTCCCAGTTCAGAGCCCAGGCCATGACATCACATTCCCTCCGTCTTGTCTAGTAACAATCATGTTTCACTCAGATGTATCACAAGGGCAGCTGGAGACATCCAGCACTGTTTTTTAAAAATGATTTAAAAATGGCTAAGAGTTGCCATTGTATTTTCTGAGGTAAAAGGGGTCAGAACACAAAACAGGAATGTCCTCTAATAGCTGAATTCACTCCCTGAGATAAGGATACATAGAAAAGCAATGAGGCTAGGCCTAACTGTCATAGTTTATGTAACATTTTGGCTTGCTACAGAATCGTTTCCTACAAGTGGGGCTCCTGAAAAGAAAAAAAAAGAAAAACCCACACAACAAGACAAGGACTGCCTGAAGAAATCAACTTACTAATTATCATTATGAATGTATCTGCAACAGAAGGAAAGGAATATGTGCTGTGACAGATTCTTCATTCCATAGGAGTTTTGTACTTCCTGGAGGTTTCTTACGTGTCTGAGACTCACAGCCGCCCCTTTGCTGCCTTGGGTCTTCCCAAGGCACTTAACCAGCTATTTTCATCACCAGCCAGTCCTCCACAGGTCTTGGGCTGCTCTGGTTTTCCCCATATGGGCAGCCCTCCAAGAGAATGTAGGGGGAATCCAGACCCACTCACTACTCTGGACTCCAGCCCAGGGACTCTAGGGAAGAGGGAGCTGGTGGGGATTTTGCTCCTGCCCTACCACAATGGCTTTTCCCTGGGCCGCTTCACCCACTACTTCCCTAATGCCTTGTTGTGTTGTGTTGTGTTGTGTTGTGTTGTTCTGTTCTGCCCTGCCCTCCAGCCTCCCTCCTCCTTGTGCACCTCTCCACTCCTTCCCCCTTCTGCCAGGGGGGGAAACCTTTTATCAGGAGCCCAGATGTCTGAACTGGTCACAGGTGCTTGATTAGGTTCTGTTGCTGGCTGCCTCCATTTTCTAACTCTTTTCTTCAGCAGCCCCAACAACAAGTTACAATGGTACAGATTGACTGTGTTGTTTCTTGCCAGATATCTGCATTTCTGCTTTGCAAACTAAACTCCTGAACAGAAGAGAATATTGAAGAAGCCTGGAGTACTAAATATTCTAAATATAGACTTTGTTCTCTGTGAATGATCACATCAGTAGAACCTTTCCTGCCAAATAAAATATATTGAAAATATTTCTTAATCTATGCACACAGACTATTTTAAAGAACTGACAGAGAATAGAATCATGCATCATTGTGCATCTTATCTTTTATTTTCCTTAGATCCCAGCAGGGAACAATATCTCCTGAAATCAAAATATGCATTCAATCATGCCGTATTCTTTCTTTAGGAAAATGTAAAGGACTCAGGGTCAGTGTGTTTCCCAAAGAATCCGTTCAGTAAATCTTCCCTAAATCATTAGGCAATCCCTAAGCGTAATGGTGTGGTAGCAGTGTAGGGGAATCATTTACATCTGTTGATGACTGTTTCTCAGGTCCACCTCAAAAAAGCTGAGATAGTCTTCAAGAGGAAAATCAGATATGTTTTTAATATTTCTGATGCAGATGAATTCAGGAAGTGTCAGAAATACTTCCCAAACTCGTATTTCCATGAGATGTTGTTGAATTTCTGTTGTTGAATGCTTGCTATAGTCTCAAACTAGGATCACGGAGTAATTCACTTTACTCACCAAGGTGAAGTTCATGGCCCTCTGGGGCAATGAGTCCATGCTGCTGGACACCTCAGCCAGGTAGCACAATGCCCTGCATTATGCCCATGTTGCTGAAGCCCTGACAGAGCACAGCCACCCTATCCACACTTTGGAACAAGTGGAAGGAAAAGTTAAAGAGCTCTGCAAGGGCTACATGAGGACTCGGGACATGAGACAGTGGCCAGGGGCAGCCACATCCATGTGCCACTTTTATTAGAAGCTCCACCATCTTGTGGGGGGGGGCGGTGGTGGCTCCCCCTGTGAGGGAATGCTGGACACTGGTGCATTAGACCCCCCCATCCCAGAACAAGCAGGAACCACACCTGGAGTCCCAGCAGGTTCCAACCAACTAAGGGAATCAGACACCTCAGACGAGGGGCCAGTGGTCATCATTCTGGACTCTGGCTTCTCCAGCAGGGCAACCTCCAGGGCTTCTCAAACCTTTTTTTGGGGATTGGGTAAGTACCATATGGGCACACACCCAGCTGCGGGAGGGGCAGGAGGGCAGGAGGCCACACCGAGGGTGGATGCAGGTCAGCTGCAGGGACAGCACCATCACAGCACTCCAGGCCCTATGTGTGGGGGAGTTGCGGGGGAAGAGCCACTGTGTGCCATGCCATGTTGTCACCTATGCTGGGAGTCCCCACTGGTCGGGCATCCCCAGCCCACTGGGCTTGGGCACCAGGGAGGGTTGCCACATTCCCATGCAGCTGGGCACACCACACAGAGGAGACTCATCCCAAGGTCAGGGGCCGCCACTCATGGTGAATGGTGGGGCATGTCCCTGGGGCCATGTGGCAGAAGGAATTCACTGTGTTCCCTTCCCTACACCATCGATGTCCTGTACTAGACTGTCTCAAAGCCTGCCAGGCCCAGCCAGCCCCTTGTCTGGCCCGGGGGTGGCATCAGACAGACAAGCCCTGGTGAAAGTCTGCATTTTTGCTCTCCACTATATTAGGGGGAGCACAGCAAGTGCCCAGCACCTGTGGGACATTCTGAACATCCATGTCCAGCCCTGTGAGCAGGCATCTACAGCAACCCTTTAAACGTCTGAAGGTGAACTCGGTTGGCAGCCAAGCCTGGTTGATATGGGTGTTGAATATTTCCTGGAAGGCAGCCACGTGCTCAGTGTATGGCTGCATGAGTCAGGGCAGGATGAGGTATGCTGCATCTGCCATGTTTGTGTCCCCCATAGGCATCTCCCATTGGGGTACATAGGCACCTTCCTCCATCCTCTGAAAGAGGCTTGAGGTCCTAAAAACTCATGCATCATGGGCCCCGCCCAACTAGCCAATGTATATGTCAGTGAATCATCCCTGGTGGTCCACCAGGGTCTGCATGGTGACCAAGTGGTACCGCTTGCGGTTCACAAACTGGGCCACACTGTGGTCTGGGGCATGGGTGGGGATATTCATGCCACCGAGCATACTGATGCAGTTCAGAATTCCAAGGGTCGCAAAGCCAGCCACGACCACATCCACAGCACCGAGCTGGATGACCCTCTGCAGCAGGATATCACTGATTGCCCTGACAACCTGCAATGCCCAGAGATGGAGCACACATGTGAAGGGCTGAGGGAGGTGGCCTATGGTTCCCTGTTCCCCCAGGGCCATCTCCTGCTATGGGCATGTGCTAGGGTAGGACTACGGGGCTCCCTCTTTTCAGCCCCTCACCCCTTTCCCCCACCACTTCCTGGGGTTTCCCTATGTTGACCCAACCTCTGCCACCCTGGGCAAGGCCTGGGGACCCAGTGTGCCTTACCTACATGATCACAGCCCTGACAATGGACCTGGCCACCCTGAAATAATTCCCGACTGAGCAGTAACAGCCCAGGGTTGAAAACTTCCATAGGCAAGTCACATGTTTTTCAATGGGGACGACGTATCACATCCACATGTCCTTCCAGCGCAGGCCAGGAGTGAGCTGGGCACAGAGCTTGAGGAAAGTGGCTTTGCACATCAGAAAGTTATGGACCCAGTGCCAGTCATCCCCTTCACCCAGGACAATCTGGTCCCACCAGTCACTGCTGGTTGGATAAAGCCAGACCTGCCCAATGGTCAGGGTAGGGGACTGGGGGAGTCACCACCAATGCACCGGGCTCAGGGCCTTCAATGGTGGAGGCACACAGGCCTCTGGAACAGGTAGGTGACTGCTGCAACCAGGATGAACAGGAGCTACTGCAAGACCTCTGGGGTCCAGGGCATGTCTGGGGTCTGGTCTGGGTCAACGTCTCTGTACTGGGGGTATGGGACTGCCTCAGGTGCTGTATTGTCACTGCTCCTGGGGCTGCATGGGCTTGGGACTGCAGGGAGCTGCCGTTGTGGAGGAGCCCTTTAAGGGCACACAGGACTAGCCAACTAAGAAGAACTTGCCGGCCATGTGACCCCTGTCTGTGGGCTTCTAGGTCCCCATCTGTTGTCAGAGCAGCCTGACTGTGTGGATGCACTCTGTTAATAGAGTGGATCACTTTGCTGAGTCACTTTTATATGTAGATGCACTCTGTTGACAGATGTTTTGTTGGCACAACTCTGTCAACAGATGTCATTATTGACATATGATTATAGCATTGCATAGCCTATGATTCTTCCAGAAAGTTCCATGCTAATTGTGAAGCAGACTCTTGCTGTCCCTAGCTACAACACTCAACGGTTCACAAGTTGTTGGGCCTCTCACTCGTCCCGGCTTCTAGGGATAAGGGAAAGAGAAGAACCAATCCAACCCCCACTTCTCTGCTGGTTTCTAGAGAAAGATGTTCATGAGTCAACGCAGCTCCTCCGTCTTCCTGTCTGCTTCACCTGCATTAAGTCTCAGAGGGGTAGCTAACTGCTTTTTGCCTCAGATTCATTAGTAAACTTTTCAATATCTCTAGCAGTGAGGTAAGTTTTAGCCCAATTTTACCAATAGGGAAGAAAGGAACCGAGTTGCTAGAGTGTCACGCTGATTGTGTGGCAGATCCAAAACTTAAATTCTCAAGCCTAGTCTTGTTCCTTATCCATAAGAACTACCCATCATTGTCTGGAAGTAAGAAGGAAGACACATTCTTTCTCATATCACAGGATGAAGAGCAAGATCTATGCACAAAACAGCATTGGATGACAAGATGTTGTAGAGACCATTGTTAATGTCAAGCTGTCATTAAGAGCCCTATTCACCTGGCCCGCCCAGGCTAATAGTTCACTTTCAGAACAGTGTCATTTTTTACTATTTTTTGGTATTTGGCAAAACTAAAATTAGCATTTTTTGAGGTTCATTACCTGTACTATGGCTTCTTCATTATCAATTATAGCATTCACTTTATATGTGTGCAGAAAGACAGAAAAAGATTTAAAAATAAACTGAAACAGCATGAGTTCAAAATGCCCTATCCACACTGACATTTATAGCTTTCCTTTAATTACTGGTTTGTCTTTGTACTATCCAATACACAGAGAGCTTGCCCTCTTATTGTGACTAACTATGGATCTATTAAGCGTAACTGTGAGATCAAACTAGACATTCAAGCCACATAAAATCATTTGAGACTGGCAAGATTGGATAGTGTGATTTTTAAGTCTTTTTACTTTGTTCGTGATTACAAAAACTCACCACCTCCTAAAAATATTATCACATTGATGAAGTGGTGGTTGGAATAAAGAACTGGTCATTAAGACGCAAAAGATAAAATCACACTTAGTGGAGGATAGTAAAAAGAGAGTGATAAAATTACTATTGAAAGTGACAGGAGAAAGGATAGTTGGTCAGGTTTCATGCTCTCTCCTTTCTATCACATCTTTTTTCCTTTTCCTGTCTTAAGAGTCACCTTTCCTTGTCCTGCCATCAATAAAGCATCCTTTACATATTTTATGATACTACACCTATCTTACTAGCATGTTTTTAATGGCATGATATAGTTGCTTTCAACAGAGCACACTTAACCTTGCTGTTACAGACAATACACATACTCTCACAGATCATTTTTGAAGATTGATACCTCAGCACATAATACTGTGAATAGTGTTGCAAGTGGTTTATATTTTTTCATAGTATACGATACTGACTGGAAAAATAACAGCTTTCTAAAGTCACAAATGTGCTTTGTAAGATGGCTCTAAGAGATCTTCATTAAGGTCCGGATTCTGATGTCCTTACTCACACTGAGTAATTCCACTGGCTTCAGTGGAATTAATGTGTATACACTCTTCAAGTATATCTCAAGACATCCCTTTCTGAGTGTAAGGGAGGTCACTTAATTTGCATTTTTATTCTAATAATTTAGATGAAAAAAATAAAAGAGTATGAGGAGAGGAGGACAGAGACATGAAACCATAGTTCTGCACTGGTGCTTTCATTGCTTGAAAAATGATCCAGTGATAAAAGGGAATAGGGTTGCAGCAGTAAAATTCCCCCAAGGAAAATGAAATTGTCCTCTTGTAGAGTAAAGGCTTCCAGTCTCCATAACGGACACTGATAGAAATGATATCAGATAGTTGCAAGCTTAATAGCAGGTATGAAATTCCCATACGTCACAAGTTTTTGCCAAATGGACATTGCCCACACTGATCCTTATCAATGGATGAAGTTCTCAGACAAAATGCATTTTTGATGCTCTTAATATTTTTAGAAGGGAATAGCTCCATGTCTACTAGGTTTTTCCCCCTTCAGTTCCTGGCAGTGCTTGACTGTGACATACAGAAAACACAAACAAAGATGAAAAGATGTCCTTCCTTTGATGGCATATGGTACTTTCAAGGAGTTTGCAGGGATTCAAGCAATATATGTGGTTAAAAATTGCTTCTTCTTATGTGACCTAAACAGGCTAGTAGAGAGATATGTGTTTCTGCATTCTTTTTGTCCAGTTCCTGTTGTCCTCCAAGATACAGTGTGATCCATTAGCTCTTTCTTCTTTGGGTACTCATTCATTCATTCCCCCTCTCAGTGAAAATGTGTGTAGGGTGAATGTAGAATGAGCAGACAACACAATTATGTGATCTCAGCTGAGTGGTTACAAGGAAATGAAATGCTCATATTTTCAGTAGGGACAATAATCCTAAAAGACTACATAAATATAAAAATTACAATGGTGCATAAATAATAATAGAAGATAGATGAATAAGCAATGATCCAATTCTTATGGGCATGACAGTAGTTTGTGTTTTTCTCTAGGATTTAACATATGAGGATTAGAAAGCAGAATCCAATACCAATTATTGGGACTAAACAATAACACCAGTAACTGGAAGCCAATGATTAAGCTGCACCTTCTGGTCCAGATGCTGGATCATTTGTGGCTTTCATTTTTAATATCACTCAACCTGGTAATGAATCAAAAATTAAAGTGATGTGATACTGTGGAAAGAACCTAAGGTAGGCAGCAGCCTTAGGATTTCCATTTTCCTTGAACAGAGTGGACAATACTTCACATGGGAGTAGGAGGTTAAGCGGGGGTGAGTTTGGTGGTAGCTGTGCACATCTATAACCTAGGTCAAAATCGGGCCCTCTGAGCATTGCTCCAATTGGGAAGTGTTGTAAAGGACCCCTGGAGACTGGAATATGGGAGGGGGTCCTAGAAAGGGCTGCTCAGTCATGGGTGCAGCTACCGAAGTGATCGACCTGCCTCAGTTCTCGAGCAAGATAGTTGAATCACCACACCCACCATTTTGGTGTCAGCCTGTGACTAGGAACTTCTGGCTCTCACTGTCCTGTTCCCATCACTGATCACCATTGCACTTTTGACTTGTGCAAAGTGCCTTTTTCCCAAAAACTGGAAGACGTTCATGTGGGACTGTTTTTTCAAGTTGGGAGACTGTCGCACAAGAGTCAACACACTGTCCTTGACATATAGAGGGCTTGAAACCAACACATAAACATCATGACAATTGAAAATCCTGTCAGCTGCAACTTTCATCCAACTTCACAGCCATTATAACATCACACAACAGTTTCAACTCCATCGTGCAGTTATTTTCCATCTGTTTTGCCATTGGGGAATTCTTGGGTTCTCTTCCTGGATAACCACCTTGTAGTGGTGGAGAGTTTATTCCTAAGAATTTTTGTAAGATTGAATTCATCTCAGAGAGGAATAAATTAAAGTTTCAGGAAGGGGGCTATTGCGTATGGGAAATAGAATTTCATTCTTCCTTCATTTCAGGCATATAAATCAGCAATCCCCAACATTTTGAAAGTGGAACCTGAGGAACTTTATTGTACCCCTTGCAAACAAGTCATGTTAGCAAGCAGAATGGGGGGAACTTACATTGGTACTGTTGCATGACCCCTACACTTGGTACTCCTTCATGCCTCAACCCTTATGGGAACATGGCTTATACCAGGATTCGGCAGCCCTCCTGGCACGAGTGCCAAGAGTGGGAAATGAACCAATTATCATTGTCATGCAAGGAGTGAGGTCAGCCCTGCACCCGTCTTCCATGTAGCTGGGAGCTTGCTCAAAGTCATGCCACATGTGAGTTAACCAAAGACCAGCTAACGTCACCAGCCACCACCTAAATGGTACAGATCTGCAGCTTCATTTATTTGTTTATAAAGCTGTTGTGGTCGGACTATTAGTAACTTTAAAAGTATCACCGGCACTTGCACCTACATAGAGGTCAAGAGGTCAAATTTTGGGACTCTGCCTCAGAAAGGTTGCTGACCCTTGGCCTATACTTTGCAAAACACCAATTTAAATGCTATAATTGTAAATCAAAGAGTTCAATGATCTAAGAGATCTTTGGTAAGTTCACATTATAGACAGTTATGAAACCATTTTTCTTTGTTATTTCTGTTTCCAGATTTAACAAAGTATGTAACTAGCCAATACAGTAAACGTTGCAATTTGTGAATTTTATAGTCAGATATAAAATTTAGGGAACATTTCAAGGTTAAAAAATGACATTTCACAAGGATTCATGCTGATGAAGCTTAAGAGCTCAAATATCAGTTGAAAGAGAACTCAAAAGTATTGTGTTAATAGTAACATGCTTTTCCAATCTGAATGAATATTCATAAAACCATGTTTTCTATGATGAGTTCTGATCTACAGAAGATCATACCCAAATGAAAATCCATGGGAAATTGAGATTAAGACACAGGTGGTTAGCAGCCCTGCTGTTTTACAAAGTCCAGTAGGATTTTTAATAATCACAAGTGGACAAGGTGTTGGTTTTATATCCCATCCAGCAGATCACACCCTCAGTAGCGCAATGCCATTCTTTAATTCTGTGGGGGGTGGGGTGAAGCTGGGCACTCTGATTCAGAAGGCAGAGAGCCAGCAACCACCAAATAACAAAAGCATGCATCAGCCAGATTCCCTTGGGTGCTTCTGACCAAATATTGACTAAGTCTAACTTTGCTTACTCTATTAAACGTGGCAAGATGCTCAGTCTGAGGAGATCTGAGTGTTGAAAAAAGGGAAGCCATATGCAGTCTTCACCTTTTCATGTTATGTTATAGTGTAACAGATCATACCAGTCTTTTATCCTGATATGTCCAAAGCATTTCACGAGTTGTCAGCTGCACAATTCCCACTGAAGTCACATAACCTAAAATTCTTTTGAAGATTCTCCCTTGATCTTACTTGGAGATCTTTGGTAGCTTACACAGAACAACTTTTATGATTTCTAATTATTTTTCAGTTGCCGTGCTTCTTTTCTCCAGCTGCTGCACAAGAAGACATATGGCAGGTCAAATAATACATCTTCTCTCTTTCTTATTTGCAGGGGTTTTCTAAAATAAATCTCATCCCTTTGGCACACAATATGTGCCCAATTTTAGCATCAGGCTATCTTTCTGGTTTAGAAGAATAATGAGCTGGCTAGGTTTAGAAGTGTCCAGTACATGTTTCTCTCTCATCAAACATCCCATGTATTGTTGTGGGTTATTTTTGTTTTGCTGTTGTTGTTTTTTCCTTTTGTGGTTCCTTGTAAAGGAAAGTTTTTTTTTTCCCCTGCTGACTTTCACATTCCAAGACACAATGTAAATTAAGTACTGTTATGCATATTATTTTAGGAGTCAGAGTGACACATTACTTGCAGCTGACAGGCAATTCTGTGAGTCATGTACAGAATGACATGATGTTAGAATATGAGGCTACTATCCTAACCAGATCAGAAAGAAAATGTCTTGTTTACCGCAGCTGTATACATCTGAGAGCTGTTAACTGGGAAATATTAAATTTAGTGCTCTTTAGAAAATGTAAACCTGTACAGAGAAGATGTTGAATATAAATTGTATCCCACAGGCAAATAAATCTAACCCTCTCCCAGTCCTAAAATAGGTATAAATACATAGTGTAATGTTAGAAGATGATTTAGAGGTCAATCATTGTGGTAGTCCATCAATATTTTATAGGGTTGCCACACTGGCAGCTTGAAAATAAATAGCTAGTCACATGATGCCTTCAATTTCCTTTGTTCTTGTATGCCTTCACTCTGTTTTTCCCTTTCTTCATTCCCCTTCAGTTTTCCCCTAATCAAGTTATTTCATTTCACAGATTCTTAGTCTCCTGAAGATTAGGGTGGATCACGTTCCTCAATAACACAGAAACTAAAACCTTGGGCTGCAGTTAGTCTGCAGTCTGGGGCCTTTGAATTAGTGTCCCTGGAAGAGCTGCATTCTGCCAGTGTTGTTTGGAAGCAAATTCTTCACGGACTTGCCCAAGTGGGTTGCATTTGGTCTAGCTCAGGAGAGAATTTGACCCTCAACCAAGAGGCAGATCGAGACAAGAGCATACACTAAATGTAAACTGCCGCTCAACTTGACAAGCAAGCAACAAAGAGAGATGATTGCAGAAAAGTCAAACACCGACTAGGCTGTTGAGTTTATTGTGCAAGAGTTGAAACTGCAAATAAATTGATAAACCCGTGGAAAGGTACCAACTCAACAGACCAGCAAGCTAGGCTGAAATGCTAGTGCTCAGTGGCCAGAGCATTGGTTGTTTAAATTCAGGGTTGTGAGTTCAATCTTTGCAGGGGCATTTTGAGGTTTGGTTTAGGTTAGGTTCAAATTGTTAAAAAACAACAATCTGTCAGGGATGGTCACAATTCTGATGTGAGTGTAGGGGGTTGGACTCAATGATTTCTCAAGGTCCCTTCCAGCTCTATGAGATACACATGTAAGGAAAGTGCTGCTGAAAGCTGGGAGGAATGTGTCTCTAAGGTGTGTCTATGTGATACCTTGCAAACAAAGCCATTGCAAGGAAGCAATGAGATTTGTCTATTATAAACACCTTGTTGTAAAATCATGATTTATGCTAACACTCACTATAAGAATTATGAAATCTCACCAATGCTCAAAGTTGTTGTGGGGGACAGGGCAGTCATCATAATGGCAGAAGACATGGATTGCACAGGGCTCCCCTGGTCTAAATCATTGTCAAGTAGAAGCAGAGGGATAGTGGTTGAAGTAGCTAGCTGAGTACCTTGGCCTTGCCTAAGTCTTGGCCACATAACTATAAACTTGGTTTGACTAGCCCTCCCCATCTGTTAAAAGATAGAGCTGGATACTAGTGTTTGTAGCTTTTATGAAACTCTACTTTGGCAGACCCTGAGAGCTGAAATCACAGGGTGGCAGCTGAGGCCACTAAGAGCTGAAATCACAGGGTTTTGCCTGAGGCCAAACCCACCCCAGAGGGTGTAACTGGTGGCCGGCAGGCAGAGCAGTGCACAGACATTGTGACTGGCAGCTGGCCAGTAGGAGGAGCAGTGGACAGACAGATGGCAGGCAGGCATGGCTGGCTGGCTGGCCGGCCGGCCGGCCAGTAGTAGGAGAAGCAGACAGATGGATGGTGTGGCCAGCTGGTAGGAGGAGCAGCAAGCTGCCAGCAGGAGGCAGGAAGCTGCGGACAAGAGGCCAGCAGGTGGTGGTTGGCCGGAAGCTGTGGACAGCAGGCAGCAGGAGGCAACAAGTGGGAAGCTGTGGACAGAAAGCACCACCATGGTGATGTATCTGTGGACTCTAGGTTTTGGACTGCACCATGAGAGGTATATCCTATAAGTGTGCACGGGGTAAAGGCAAAGAGCCCTCAGCAAGAAACTTGGTTCTCCAAAGTATTGGGATGGTACATTGTTAATGGGATTTATCTCTCTTTTGTTTAGATATATTGCATGTGTCACTGTGTAAACTTGGGTTAGGCTATTGTTAACAAACAAGCTCGAGCTTGCAAGAGGGGAAGAACTGCTTTGCAGGCACCCAACAAGTGGGGTAAGATTGTCCCGGGTCACTGGGTAGGATGCTCGAGCTGATTGGTTGCATCATCGACAGAAAACCCCTGAACTGAATCTAGCCTTCTGGCAGGCACCTGACATTAATAGAAGGGTTACACATGTATCTCTTGAACTCTGTGACTCTCATTTTTGCACTTTAACTGCTAGACAATACTTTATTCTTCATATTCTGATAATATATAACCATACTGATAATAGCTGTAGAAGTATAGGACTTACACCCTATAAATCTTTGGGCCCTAATTCTAATCTTACACTTATTTTGAACTTTAGAGTAAAAGTAATGCTGCTGAGGTTAATGTTGTTAAACTGGTATGAATATGATCTAGGATTAATATGCCAAGAGATATTCATTTGCACTACCATGAATTCATGTGAATTTGCAAATGTTGGGACATGAAAGAATAATATTCTGGCTATTTTAGTTAGCTGAGGGCTGCATATAACTGTACCTGCCAGCTACCTCCCTGACTTTTGGCCAGAGATGCTGGCAGTTTCCTGTGTCTTCACACATACTTTGGCTCACCTCTCACTGCCTCCAGTTTTTCTGGCTGTCTGTCAGAAACTTATTTTTTTCTCTGCTTGCCACTGAGACCCGCACACCCTGCAGCCAATGGGCAAGAGATAGGTCACCTTGGCAGACTCTTCCTTTTCACACCTCTACATGGGGCTCTTTGTTTCTCATATATACTTACTCTTGCTCCATTGCCTCTTGGGGAGTGGGAATTCAAGAAAAACTGAATGACAGAGCTCCCCTTCCACAAAGGTGCCAAAACAATATCATCCAGAAGTGATGGGCACAACTTCCAAGCCCACCTCCTCCATGGGGAATTGTGACAGGAAAGCAGCAGTATGTAAGGGGAGGAATGTTTGATGGACAGAAGGCAAGGAAAGAGGAAATGTGAATCTGGGAGCTGGTTTTAATGCAGCTGAAGAAGACATGGGCATAGCTGGCATCCATTTGAACTGGGTTTTTGCAATTTTACTGCAATATTTTTATTGTTTTTCTCCAAGGTTTTTTTGTGTCCCAGCAGGCCCACCAGGCCTGTGATAGTGACTAAGGGGAGCCCCAGAGCTGGGATCCACAGAGCCACAGAGTGGGAAGGAGCCCAAGAAGTCCTAAACAGGTGAGTGAGTGGGAAAGGGATAGCCAGGCTGGTAACAAAGTCGGGGATAGGCTGTGAAGCATAGAAGGGAGCTGAGCTCTGGGATAAAGCTGAGCAGGGAACTGTGCGGAGGAGAAGCCCAGGAGGCAGGACGTGGTGGGGAATGACTAGAATGAGAAAAAAGGGGTGGGCAGACGTAGGTAGGGACAGCTGAGAGAAAGAATCCAAGTTGGGGGCACAAGACCACTGGGGGAGGCAGAGAGGGGAAGGGCCTGAACTGGGTATAGGACTACTGAGCACAGAGGTGGGCAGAGGATGGCTGGTGGGGGGGCACAGAGGGCAAGGGGCCCCTTTACTCACAGCACCCTTGTAGGGCAGAGCTGGGCAGAGGGTTGCTATGGGGCAGAGAGGGGAAGGAGCCACACAGGGCGCGGGACTGCTGAAGGGTAGAGCTGGGCAAGGTTGGTCGAGTGAGAAAAGAGATTGCGAAGGGCATCTCCAGGCAAGTGGTGGATGGGCTAGTGATAAATTTGGATGCTCTGATTGAGGGGTGGGGCTTGGGGTCTCCCTGAGTGTGGGCAGGGGGTGGGAGATTTTGGCTCAGTGTGAGGGAAGTGGACAGGAGTCCTATTGATTGTCCTGTCCTGGGTCCCAGATTCCTATCAGCAGACTTGTGTGCCAGTATAGGCAGGTCTGGAACACTTACACAGGAGCCCCTATTTTACATTTTTTAAAATTTTTCCGGTATATATTTACATGCCAATGTGGCTGTTAGTCAGGGCATTTGTTCTACCTTTAATTGCTTATTTTTAAATATATTTTTCACTTTGAGCAAGCGTTCAGTAATTTGTACATAATGGGTTTTTTACAAAAAATAATTTATTGTGAATAAGGCCATTCATCTAAAGAAAGGAGAAAGTTAATGCCTTGGCATATTAAAATTATTTCTCTGACAGCTGAATCATGCTATCTTTTAAATCCTTAATTTAATTCTATCCCTTCTTCAGGGAAAGGCTAATATAATATGAGAATTATAATCAAAATACTGTACATTTATATTGAGCTTTTTTCCCTGAGGATTTCAAAGCACTTTACAAGCTTCCCGAATCCCAGTAATGTAGGTATTGGTGCCGTATTCCCAGACTAGAGCCTGGGGAATGTATAACATCTAAATGACTTGCCAAAGGTCACATGGCAATAGTAGTACTAGTAGTAGGCATCCTTCAGTCTACAAAGACTATGGATCGCGCCATTTATAGTTTCAATTTAGGACTTCATTTACAGCGTCTACTGTGACTATGAAGACCCACACGAGAGTGACAGTCCTTGCTGCATCTCTTGCAGATGTGGTTGGTGTCTGGCAAGTCCTTATTGTGCTTTCTGTGTGCTCGTTTCTCCTCTGCTAGCTGTCTGATCCTCATCTTGCCCTTCTGAAGGCCCTTGTGTAACCCCTGCCTCCATCTGCTGCGGTCATCTGCTAGTTCTTCCCACTTGTCCAGCTCAATGTCTACCTCTCTGAGGTCTCTCTTGAAGACATCTTTGTAGTGCAACTGGGGGTGTCCAGGAGGTCTTTTGCCAGAGGCTAGCTCACCATACAGGATGTCTTTTGAAATCCTTCCATCAATCATCCTGTGGACATGGCCAAGCCAGCGGAGTCGACGCTGCCTGAGGAGAGTGTGCATGGTTGGGATTCCAGCTTGCTTGAGGATGGAGGTGTTGGTCACTCTGTCCTTCCATGATATTCCAAGGATGCGCCTGAGGCAGCGCAAGTGGAAGACGTTCAGCCTCTTTTCCTGGCGGGCATACAGGGTCCAAGTCTCGCTGTCATAAAGGAGGGTGCTGAGGATGCAGGCTCTGTAGACTTGCATTTTGGTGTGAGTGTACAACTTGTTGTTATTCCACACTCTCTTGCTGAGTCTGGACAGAGTTGTGGCCGCTTTTCCGATCCTCCTATTTAGCTCAGTGTCCAACGACAGGGTGTCAGTGATGGTGGACCCAAGGTAAACGAACTCGTGGACGACCTCTAACATATAGTTGTCAATGCTGATTGATGGGGATTCAGCAACATCCTGACCGAGTACATTTGTCTTCTTTAGGCTGATGGTAAGCCCAAAGTCCTTGCACTCTTTGGAGAACTGATCCAGCAGTTTTTGAAGCTGGTCTTCTGTGTGAGACACTACAGCAGCATCGTCTGCGAACAGCATGTCTCTGATGAGGACTTCCTGCACCTTAGACTTAGCTTTCAGCCTTGCAAGATTAAACAGTTTCCCATCAGATCTTGTGTGCAGCAAGATGCCCTCTGTTGAAGAAAGGCATGCTTCAGGAGGAGTGTGAAGAAGATCCCGAACAATGTCAGAGCAAGCACGCATCCTTGTTTGATGCCGCTCCTGATTCTGAAAGCATCCGATAATGCGCTGCAGAAATAAATCAGAGCCCAAGATTCCTCACTCCTTGTCTCCTTTCTGCTGCCAAGTTACTTTCTTGTACACAAATATTTTACTGCTTAGTGCTGGTGTGAAACCATAGGAAACTGAATCAGGCTTGCCTTAGATCTTGTCTATAAAGTGGAGTAATGCACTCAAAAAAGGGACTGATATCTAAAATACATGCTAACTGTTTGGAGTAAACCCCACCAGATTCTATAGGCCAGTCCTTACTTGACATGTCATAACAAGGTTTCATGAATGTTACTTTTCTGTGCTTAAATGTCTGCAACATTTTCTTTTAACTTTTCTTCTGGGACGTATTCTGGTTTAAGAAAGACGTTACTGCTCATGGCAACCAGTAGATAGTGAAACTTTCCTTGCACGTCAACAGTGGTAGACTGAGGACTAGTAAGGAGCAGCTGTGATACCAAAGAGCTAACTGGATTGAGAACTTAAACAGAAATAAATGTGGTAGACGGTAGAAATATGTAGGAAAAGAAATATCTTCCATCAACAGCTATGTGTGACACCACTGTTACCTCCCATGTCACACAGTGGGCCTCTCTGAACTGCCATTCCTGAAAAGAGCTGTAACTGTCAAGGGAGGATTCAGTGTAGAAAGTCACTCATGCCCACAACACCTCTAACATCAATGAGTTATTTCATTTGATTTTTTTTTTTCAGTCACAGGCCTTTATTTAAATCCCATACTCAGTCCCTTCTTAGCATGAGCACAGAGCCTGAATGCTAAATTATCACTCTTCTGTCCGTCTTTCACCTCTGTTTTGTTCATCAAGATCTAAGCAACAGTGGCTACGTCTACACAAGCCCCAAACTTCGAAATGGCCACACAAATGGCCATTTCGAAGTTTACTAATGAAGTGCTGAAATGCATATTCAGTGCTTCATCAGCATGCGGGCGGCCACGGCACTTCGAAATTGACGCGGCTTGCCACCACGCGTCTCGTCCAGACGGGGCTCCTTTTCGAAAGGACCCCGCCTACTTCAAAGTCCCCTTATTCCCATCAGCTCATGGGAATAAGGGGACTTTGAAGTAGGCGAGGTCCTTTCGAAAAGGAGCCCCATCTGGATGAGACATGCGGCGGCGAGCCGCATCAATTTCGAAGTGCCGCGGCCACCCGCATGCTAATGAAGCACTGAATATGCATTTCAGCACTTCATTAGTAAACTTTGAAATGGCCATTTGCGTGGCCATTTCAAAGTTTGGAGCTCGTGTAGACACGGCCAGTAAGTCATTAGCGAGCAGTATAAAAAAAATAGAAGCTGAGAAGAAAGGCAAGTCATGTACACGCACCTGGAGTTCTGCCATCTAATAATTTTGAAACCCTTGTCTGTCAACACTTTTGTAAACCCTGTCCTTTTGCAACACCGGGCAACAGCTTAAGGAAGGGGTGAGACAACTGGGGGTGCGGACACCTCGGGGGGGATGAAATTTCATAAGGGGGATGCAGAATGATTTGCTACTATGTGTCAGGCTCATCCATCTCATTTAAAAATGTTGAAATATGTTTGTTTTTATGCATGTGTGTTCACACATTTATACCTATTATCAAAGTTTTTATACGCTGCTTGCTTATTTTTTTACACGCGCCAAAAAGATTTTTTCATATGAACATAACCAACATTTCCATTGGTTTGGATTACAGTAGACAGGTATGTGGCGGGGGAGGGCTGAAAATTGCAGCGACAAAAAGTGTAAAAATTTGATCACCTATGGCTTAAGGACAGGATATGAGTTGGGAATACACCTCCGTGGCAGTGCACCTAAGCCTGGTCTGTACGTCACACTTAGGCTGACATGGAAACCGTGCTCAGTGAAAACACAGGGAGGGCAACAGAAAAATAGCTGCATTAGTCTGTCAACTACCCCCTGGAGAAAGGATGCTCCTACAGCAGTGGAAAATCTCTTCCATCACTGTAGTCTAAAACTAAACTATGGGATTAAGGTAGCGTAGCTATGGCATCCTAGCTGTACTCATAGAGTGCCTGCATTGTAGACGTCACCCCAACCTTTTTAGGTCATACAGTTATTTATACTTGTGCAAAGTGGATGTAAAATTCTACCTTTCTGATTTATAGTCATTGGTTCCGTTTTGCACAGGTATAAATGGGCTGAACATTCCCTCAATTTTTTCCATTCACATGTAGAATAAAGCTTGTTATGTGCACCAAGGCATGTGCAGATGTGCGTCACCAATATACACATATGCTGCCAGCTGTGTGTGGCTGTGGCGATCTGCTAATCGTCTGGGCGGCATTTGAATATCTCCTGGGCAGCTCCGCAATCACTTACTTTAAAGAAAATACTGATGGCGACAGAATGGACAATCAGGTCAATGAACACATGTCAGTTCATGGTATGGGGACAAAAACTAGGACAAGGTGAACAAATTCATTTCCATACGTCTCTGTTCTAAAATAGGTGCTTGAAAGAATCATATTCGTCAAATAATATGTATAAAAATGAATCAATTTAAACTTTTAATCAATTGGAATATTTCTAATAGTTATCAATATATTAAAAACTGTTTGCAAATATATTGATAACATCTTGTTATCTATTGTCATTTAATTGTCTCTGCAGAAATTGATTAAAAATATGCCCTAATTGAGAAATTGGTAAAGTTATTGGTTTCAGGATTCTAAGGTGTGCCTTTTAGTATGTCATTCAAAGTACTGGTGGACTAAAAACATTCCACAATCTCTGCAGAGAATATGTAATATCTCCTTGTTAATCCTTTATATCCCCTTTGTTTAGCTTGCTGACTTAACTTAGTTAATTTGTCATATACCACAAAGCTGCTTTACAATGAGAGATTGTGGTCTAACAATTTAAACCACCTGTGTGGGATTATTTTTATACATTTTGAAATAGTCCAAGACAAGGGTTTTACAGACATGATTGACTATTTGCTTCTCATTCTTACTCATAATCATCCTTCGTACATTGAAAATAGAGGTCTTCAGCCAAAGGCTGTTTAATTAATTGTATTTGAACACTATGGCTCAGAGCCATCATACATAATGCGCATTTTACACCTACAAGATTATGGCCTTGAAGACATTATCTCTGATCATATGACAAATTCTGTAATGTAAGGGAATTCTCAGACAGCACAAAAACTGCTACAGATACCACTTAACTGGTGCCCACTTAACAAGCATTATTGGAGGAAAGAGAGGGTATGGCCTGGTTAACCCAAGGCTCAGTTGATCTTCAGCCGTTCAAGGCATTTGGTAGATGGCATGATTTAGAGGAGCCTTCAGGCTGCCAAAAGTGATGACACACACCAGGCTGGCACACAATCTGCCTACACTCAGAGACATCCCACAGAACAGTTATGAGCCATGTAAACACACAGAAACTTACCCCCTTGCTGCTTCTCCTCCCATCTCAGATTTGTTCACATTGGCTATTCCTGAGGATAAGGGCCTAACTCCTCAGTCACTGAAAATCGTCAACAGGCCATTTTCCAGAGATGAAAAATGCTGTCTGATTTTGTACTCATGAGTGGCCAGCTTCAGTCATAACACCACAGACAGTTCATAATTCATGTTTGTTCAACCATGATCATTAGACCAATTTGAGATACTTACAGATTTTCAATAATTTGTGCATGCACTGATACATGAGGCTGCTCCCAAATTTTCAGAGAAGTATTTTTTTGTGGAAACCACAAAGGCACAAGGGGCTGCACTGGGCCCTTGACCTTCTGTTATGTCGTAATGGCCCCTGCTGCTGCCAACGTTCCTACATTTGTGCCGTAAAAAATACATCTGGGATTTAGCAGAAATTAACACTTCTCCAAAATGCATTAGTACCCAAAGGGATATAAGTGGGGGATTATGGAGGAAAATACACTACCATCCCTGCAGGTTCTGTCCCTGGCACTTTTCAGTGCTGACTCTCTACAGACTCCTCAGTCTGGCAACTGTCCCAAGAAAGAGTGGGCTCAGAAATTCAGAGGAAACTGAAAGGCAAGGTGTGGTGTGGGGCAGCCCTGCACCCCCCAGAAGGGGCGTGGCCTCAGGCAGTCGGCCCACAGCACTGTCCTGACCATGATGCTCTCTAACCTCCCAGTCCTCAGAGCCATGTGGAACAGTGCTCCAGTGGCCATTAAAAGGGGATTGGGGCTCTGGCCCCTCCACTGCAGCAGTAATGGTTGACTGGAGCTCCAGACCCCTTTGAATCTCTGTGCTCTAGTAAAATGTACCCTCTTCCACCCTTTCTTCCCCCACCCATTGAGAGGTTTGCCTGCAGAGTTCCAGTTTACCTATTCCCTCCTGGTGCACATAGAGGGTTGGGCTGATGGATCTCTATAAATCATTTAATAATTAAAAATATTCTTCTAAGGCTTAGTTATGCTTTGGTAGTTTGCAAGAAGCACAACTCCACCTAAGACTGCAGCTGCACAGTCAGATAGCTCCACTGGCTAGTAAAAGGAGGCAGTTGGGGCAGGGAGTTTTCCTGGGAACTTTTGAGGAATCTTGTTTCCCAGTGCTGAAGGCGCAAAGAGAGGACAGCTTCTGAATGCAGTTTTGTCAGACTACAAAAGGTGTAGCTGGGAGATATTCTTTGTACCAGTCCCTCTTCGAACATCTGCAGAACAAGGAAATGCAAATCAGCTCCTAAACTTTGCTGAACAAACAAATCAAAAAATTATTGTCCTGATGTTACTACAGGAAGCCCTTTAGTGGAATACAAAGAAATATTTTATTTAGCTATGTTTTAAAACACACAGAAATCAGGTAATGCAGTCCCTATTGTGTCCAATAGCTTCAGTTTACAATTAAGCAGCTATCTTCCACATGGTGTACTTTATAAACTTCTAGTGGAGTGTGAGTGAAAACAGCACAGATTAATGAGTAGGTACCTGTTTGGAATGTTAACAACAAGCTGCCTAAATTTACAGTCTAATTTTCAAAATAATTTTGATCACCTCACTATTCGGAAGCCGGTTACTGTATTGTTAGTATCTCTGTTCATTTCTGGTCTGAACATTAGTTAGCTTGTTTTGTTTTGTTTTGTTTTAAATCTAGTAATGGCTGTTTTTACTTTGTTAATAAAACAATAAATAAAAATAATTTTAACAGCTATGAGATAACAACCACTATGCTGAGTTCTCAGATGACATCTTAATATAATTTTTATTTCCTTGGAGAGCTCTCTGAATCTTGCTGTTTTCACTTCCTGCTTTTTTGTTCAGCTCTTATGGTGGCTTGATTACGTGACTCAGCCGAAGGCATTGGGCCTGATTCAGAGTCAGTGAAAGTTTCTGAATTTTCTTCAATGGGCATTTGGTCAAGGCACTGATCATTATCTGGAGGAAGGAGTCATATGTTTACCTGCAGTGTCCCTAAGTTGTTTTCATTGCACAGAGCAAAGATGTAGACAAGATCAGAGGAATGTGTAAATTTGAAGCTAGGTTCACAGACAAAGAAACAGAAGGAGAAGCAGCATTCCCTAGCTGTGCTTATTACTAAGGTGCAACAGTGATAATTGCCAAATGTCTATATTTATAAAAATACTCATGCCTTCATAAATATCCAGCTGTGCTTTTGTCTATATACGGTATGCATCCATTTTCTATAAATATAGACCAGAAATCGTTGTTAAAGGTTTGTTAAAGTCAAAAGTAGCTGTGTTAGAGGGATGCCAAAGATTAAAAAAAAAAAGTATGAATCTAGCTCACCACAAACACCATTTGAACACAATGGTATTTTCCATGATCAACAACGGAAGCATTCTGTGCTTTTGATCTGGAGGGCTACACAGAACTCAGTTGTAGTATGGGCTATCATGAGAGGAAGTTAGCCATCTGCAGAATTCCTAATTCGTTCAGCTAATATACATAGCCACATAATAACAGAGGAGCATACTGGGCCCAGTCATGAAAATGCCTGCATCAAAGAGCACATCACAGTTAAGAAGCTACACATCTAGCACAGAACATGTACGGCAACACAGAACAAATGGATGAAGTGTTTTATGTGCAGCTGCAATATGTAATATGCCTACATAAATTCTGCAAAATGGGATTTCAGCTTTCTGTGTATGTACCATTCCCTCCCCACTCCAGGATAGAATAAAGGGTTAAGGTTTAAACTATTATCCTGCTTCTGTGTAGCCACTTTACTGGATTTTAAACTTCCACCTGTTAAAGTTCTTCATTTTCAAAAAGCACCAGGGGAACCCACACCAATAAAAAAACTTGGCAGACATCCCAATGTCATCAGAAAAGGGCAAGGGGGAGAAATCTGGATGCTAGAGTACCACTGAAAATGTCAGCAATTAAAATTAATTAAAATCATTAAGTAATT
Source organism: Carettochelys insculpta (assembly GCF_033958435.1). NCBI lineage: Eukaryota > Metazoa > Chordata > Testudines > Carettochelyidae > Carettochelys > Carettochelys insculpta. The sequence goes on from NC_134138.1 coordinate 101,902,251, forward strand.
CACTCCCATCTTCTTGCTCCCCACTGGTGTTTGTTTTATCTTGACATTACAGTTGCAGTCAACTCATGCACAATTGAAAACAAGCTTTGGATTCCGAGCTAACAAAGTTGGTGATTCAGGTTTCATCCTGATTATCTTTGCTGCTTCTGGAGCAAGTGACATTATTAGACCAGATTCTCCTCTCATGACACAACCGTAAAATGGTGTAACAATTGTAGTAAACCCAGCAAGAAGCATAGCGAGTGGAGAGAACCGTAAACGATTAGATGGGACAACTGTAATCTATTCCTGGCTTACACCCTTAACTCCTGCACAGCCTTTCATTAGTCCCTTCACTTCATCCTCTTTCTGTTTCCTCTTCCACCCTCAGTCTATTTAGGTTATAAACTCTTTATTGCAGATTCTCACTACCACTGTATCCCAAGGGAGGTGAGAGGGATAGCTTTACTTCTGACACAGAATAGCCCCAGTGACTGGGGGAAGGGCTTAGAAATCCTTTCATTAAAGGTGTGGGAGTAAGACTGTGCCCTGCCAATCATTCCAGAGCTCTCTCTCCTCTGGGAGGTTGAGAGGTGTGCATGGCAGGTAATTCTTAAAATGGAAGAAAATGTTTTCTTTTCCCTGATGGCCTGCACTAAGTCCCTCCACCACTTAAGCTATGAGGTGACAATGTCTTGGCAACCACAGAAAGGCAGGAACATAATTCCACTGGGTTGCAACTTTATTAAATAACACATGTGAGAACTTTCTGGCAAAATTTCACCCACTGCAAGTGAGCCAGTCTGCTGCCATAGGCCACATCTACACAAGAATCATCTGCCAAGAGAAGTGGCTGTTTGAAGGGATTTCCTGGCAAAACTTCTTTTGATAGATTGCGTCTACACATAAAAGTGGTTTGAAGAGCAATCTGCTGTGTTGACAGAGAGCAGCCAGACTGCCCTGTTCTCTCTGAACAGAATGGCTGACCAGAAGCTCTGCAAACAGGGCTGTCTGGCCAACAAAAATCCCTGTCTGTCAACAAAAGGGCTCTGGAGCATCTACACAGCTATTTTGTCAACAGGACACTGTCAAGAAAGGTATTATGAATGTGGACAGGTATAACGCTGCCAGAGGATGTACCATGTTTTATTCACAGACTGTCGACAAAGCACATTTTGTGTGTAGGTGCTGTGCTTGTTTCTGTGACAAAACCCCAGTTTTTCTGGAAAAAACCCTCTCGTATAGACATAACCATAGAATTTAAGGCATGGTGGGGGACTACAGGCATCCTGGCTGCATTGATTCACCAGGGCTGATCTTGTGCCTGCAGGCCATCAGATAATTTGTTTACCCGCGTGTCTTCAGTCAAAATGACTTGCAGCTCCCAAGTTTGCTGCTCCAAGACAGTGGGAGCTGCAGAAAGCAGTACAGTCAGGCAACAGCTTCCCACAGCTCTCATTGGCTGGGAACAGCAAACTGTGGCCTTTGGGAGCTGCACAGTCCAGTGCCTGAGGACACCCAGGTAAAAACAAGGAGGTGGTCCAGTTCTTTATAGTAGGGGAGGCTGGTGGCCACTGCTCCCGACCACCTGGCAGCTTCCTGGCCCTTGCAGTATCCCTGGAGATCTCTTTAACTTTTGAGTGGACCTGGTCCAGGGTGTGGGTCAGATGGCCATGGGTGAGGAAACCCTTGGACAGCTGCTCAAAGTCTGTGGCTTTGTGGCACCGGATACCTGTTTGCTGCAGGACCTTCTCATCCTCTCAGAGGGAGAAGAGGTCCTGGAGCTCGGCCTCTGTACAGGAGGGGGCCTGGTGCTTAGGGGCCTGGCTTGCTTCCTGGGACGACTCCCCACTGTCCCTGGGGGGTCCCTGGGGTGGGCGGGAGTCCAGCTGGCCAGTCATGGGTCCTGTGAGGGTTGCAGGCTGGCTGGAGCATCGCAGCTGGCAGTGGGCTGTGCAGCAGCGTGGGGTCTCTGCTGCCTGCACTTTCTCAGCTTCCTGCCTGGGGTTTCTGGGACCTCCTCTTATGTTATGAGTGGTGCTGTCTGCCAGCTGATTGGTACCATGAAGGACATCCTCTTTTGAAGGAGCCACCGGGGAGCATCTACACTTGCTCTGTTTCGAAATAGTCTTTTGAAGGAGAACACTCTTCCCACCATGGGAACAGAGGACCGACTTCGATGGAACAGCCCTGTTCTTTGAAAATTAATTCTGAAAGACCGTGGTGTGTGTGTGTAGATGCTCCATGGGGAATTTCGAAGAAAGGCCTTCTTTTGATATTATTTTCAAATGTACTTGCTATTGTAGACATGGAATAGCACCTAATTCAAAATAAGCCATAGTGTATCCAATGGCTCTATTTTGAAATGGGGTCTATTGTATGTAGATGCTGTACTTAGAAATAGCTAAGTGCTGTTCTGAAACACATTTTGTATGCAGCAGCATTATTTTGAAATAAATTATTCTGGATTAGTTTATTTTAAAATAAGGCTGCTGTGTACAAATACCCTAAGGCTACTTTTACACTACAGCCATCTGTCAGCAGAGGAGATCTTCCATCAAAACTTCTGTCGACAAATCACTTCCACACACAAAAGCAAATGAAAATTGCAATCTGCCCAGCTGCTGTCTCAATAGAACAGCCAACTGGAAGCTCTGCAAACAGGGCTGCCTGGAGCATCTGCATTTGTTGACAGAAACTGTTGACAAAGGCATTATTCCTCATCTTGGACAGGCAGAATGCTGTCATCAGAGGTTCTAAGTTTTGTCAATGCATTTTCTTGACTAAACTTTCTAGTGTAGATGTAGCCTAATAGAGTAATATATTGCCGTCATCCACTTGCCTGGTAATATGTCTTCCACATTGTTTTCAATGTCCTTGTAACGGTCCTTTTAAAGGGGGTTTCTATTTAGAAGATCGTACAACTGTGGTCCACCCATAGTGTCTATTCTTTAACATTTAAAAACCCTCAATATCAAGGTCAAGCTTTTAACAGCTCTGGATTACAATCTATAAAACTAATTGACCTGAGCCATGGGAATCCTGCCAAGATTATGCCAAATGTCAAGCTGTCTGAAGTGGTATATGAAAGAGAGTAACAGTGTCAGGGCAGATTATTAAGAAGCAGGGCACAAACCCCAAAATGTTTGTGAGTGCTCTCCTTAGATTCCAAATGACAAATATTATTCCTCAGGCACTATATAGTAAATCCTTGAAATGCGCAATTTTGAGTTAGGCTTAGCTTGCATTAACACAAGTTAAGCACAACTCAAAATCCCATTACCGCCCCCCGCCACCTTGGCCCTGGCTCAACACCCCTTCCCGGCCTCTGTTCAAGTCCCCAGTGGCCTGACTCACCACCCCCACGCGTGGCTCCACCTTACAACCCCCCACCCTGGTTTAGACCTCCTGGCCCCAGCTCACCACCCCCATGTATGGCTGTGACTCAACCCCCCGCCCTGATTCAACCCCCCCAGACCTTGTTTAACCCCCACGCCCTGATATGGCCCTGGTGCAACCCCCTGTCCCAGTTCAACTCACCACCCAAGCATGGCTCTGGCACACCACCCCCATGCATGGCTCTGGCTCAAGCCCCCTGACCCAGTTCAAACCCTCCACATACAGCTCCAGCTGACCACCCCCACATGGTTCCAGATCAGCTCCATCTCCCATCCCCTGTGCAGCTACAACCCACCCCAGACTTAACCCCACGGCTCACGGCAGGACGTACCTTTCAAAAGGAGCTCCAAGTGGTCTTGCTGCTTCCCTGGCTTCAGAATCTGCATTTCACTTGGGAAAAAGCCACCTCTTGACTTATGTGAAATTCGAGTTATGGGAGGGTGCATGGGAATTCAATCCTTGCATAACTCGAGAAACTACCGTACCATCTTATCACAGAGTCTCCCATTGGGGATTCTAATCTGGCCTGCCAGCAAGCAAGGCAAGCTTGATTCTGTGATAGATGGTCACCTTACATCAAGGATCACAAAATATTAAGGGTACTTCAGGGGTCCAAGGGAGCAGTCACTTAATCCAGGTCAATTTTGACCTTAAATCTCCCACCAAAGCCATCATAGACAACCCTGTAACAAATCAACAAAAAGGTTTATTAACAAGGAAAAAAGAAATAACAGTCACATAAGGATGGCTAAATCAGGTAAGCATACACACCCAAAGAGGTCCAATCTTATGTTCAAAATGTAATAGAAGCTACTATAGAAAGCAAGCTTTTCTATCCTTTCGGATCAACCCAAGCCAAGCAGCTTGGAGATCTCATACTTAAGTTTAGGGAATCTTTGCTCCTTAGCATCTAAGCAGCATAAAAATACCCTTTCAGAGATCACTATCTGTACCTCCCTAGAGTTAAAGTTGATGAGATGAATGCTTCTGCACATAACTTTCTCATGACTGGGTAAGTGGGCAATCAACAGTTATATTTTTTTTTAAATGGACCATTTGGATTCAATAATCCTCCTTGTTGGGCAGAAGATAATACCTTCTCTGGGGCTATATCTATACAAGAGGGTTTTGTCAACAAAACCCAGGGAGTGCCTAGATTCCCAAGGCATTTTGTCAACTGTAAAGCGACAGAACACAGCACTTTTTTTGACAGCCATCTTGCACTCTCCACAAGATATAATGCTTCTGTTGACAGAGACCTGTCAATAGAAAGGTACCACATTTCAAGAAATATGTGGAGAAATTGGAAAAGGTCCGGAGAAGAGCAACAGGAATGATTAAAAGCCTAGGGAACATGAGCTATGTGGGAATCCTGAAAGAACTGGGCTTGTTTAATTTAGAAACGAGAAGACTGAGAGGCAACATGATGGAGGTTTACAAGTACCTAAAACAGTGTTACAAAGAGGAGGGAGAAAAATTGTTCTCCTTGGCCTCTGATAGGACAAGGAGCAATAGGCTTAAACTGCAGTGAGGGAAGTTTAACTTAGACATTAGGGCTCTGTCCAGACTACAGGGTTTTGTCAGCAAATCAGCCATTTCGTCGACAAAGCCCGTGGAGCATCCAGATTCCCAAGCTCATTCTATCAACAGTAAATTGACAGAATGCAGCACTTTTGTCAACAGTAGTACCCCACTACTACAGAGAAAGAACATCTCTGTTGACAGAGATCTGTTGACAAAAAGCTGGTCTGGACGTTCTGGAGGAGGGGCCTTGTAGCGACAGAAAGGGCTTCCTAGACACCAGGCAACCCTGTCTGCTGTGGTTCCAGTTAGTTGTTTTGCTTACAGAGTGGCTGGTCAGTCTGGCCACTGTCTGTCAACAGAACGGATTGCACTTTTGGTCTGCCTTGCAATCTGGGAACAATCTATCAATAGAAGGTTTTGTTGGAAGATACCTTCTGACAAAACCTTCTGCCAACAAATCCATCTAGTATAGACATAGCCTAGGAAAACCTTCCTAACTGTCAGGGTGATTAAACATTGGAATAAATTGCATAAGGAGGTTGTGGACTCTCTGTCATTGGAGATGTTTAAGAGCAGGTTAGCTAGACATCTAATGGGGTGCTCCAAAGTCCATGGAACACTGTTGACAAGCTCTCCTTGACTGCATAGGTCACTGAACCATAATTTATGAGCCAAATGAGTCACTTACGTAAGCCTAATTACAATGCATGTTTTCTTGTGACAGTAGTGAATTTGTCTCTAGTTCTTTGAAAGAAAAATGACGTGAGAATGCTCTTCAAATGCAATGATTATAATTATAGGTAACTCATTTTCACATTGCTTTGCAAAGTTCACCCACAAATGGGCAGGCTTTCACACGTGCTGCATTTCCTTGCATTGTGGTTGTTCTCCCTCTTAAAACAATGAGAAAAAGATTTTACTGTGAGAAGTGGAGACAGAGAATTAGTGGGTTTTTTTCACTCCCTATCTCCAGTAATGATACTGTCTTATTTTCTCAGTCTTTCATCCTTTGACCCTCATGGTTTCATTACAGGTTTGCTAGCAGTTACCTCAATTTCATCAGTTAATGGTGACAGGGGAAGGTTTCTTTTACAAGATCTTCTATAAAGGATCTTCCTTTGGGAAGCTAACTGACATCCCAACCATTTTCGTAATTAGCTATTGATTTTCTTGTGCTTTCTCTCTATGTCAGACATGGGAACTTCATGCTTTAAAGATGCTATAACTAGGGAAGCAATTCAAACAGTATATTTTGCACCATATTTTGAGCTCCCATTAACTCTTGTTGATCTTTCTCTTGCTCTCACTGTTTTCTTAACCTTTTAGTGCTTTCTCTCTACCATGCAGGGATATCTCAAAGGACTTGATAAACCACGACTGCTGAGTTCTAAAGTACTCTACAACTTTTCAGAGACTCCTCTGTCTTTCTGAGACTTCTGAAAAGTGAAGTGATAATATTTATAAAGGGAAAGAAACAAGCATGCAAGTGAGCAAGCAAACTCAGAAAGCTCAGTGCAAAAAATGTCTTTTGAAAGAAAAAATATATAACCAAACAAGATTATTTTATAGGGCATACTTTCTGTCATTACCCACTTTACTCATGTGGCAGAAGGGCAATGGAAACCTCTTCTTACCCACCTTGGTACCCCCTGCAAAGAGCTGTCCGTGCAAGCAGGTACAGAGTTAAAAAAACATGACATCTATGCTGAATTAACATCATCACTTGGCTCAGGGAGAATACCAGGCTTTAGACATCTAGGAAGGGACTGGATACTGCCCCCACATAAAAGCCAACTGGGGAGGATTGTTTTTAGCATTTGTAAACATCAGTCCATTCATTTAGTCCATGAAATATGCGTCCATTTGCATGCCCACGTACTGTACTTGGGGTAGAAACCTGTGGCCACATCAGGCAGGCGCAGAGACCTGGACAAATGCCATAAATAATTTAAAGATGAAATAAAATCTGCTGCTCATGCTGAGAGGGGTTGATGACAGTTCTATCACTTGTGCAAAGCTGGATATTTATGTCTTTAAAGACTGCATGCAAATATTAGCATCTTTGAAACATACTCACCAATGCATTTCGTCATGTAAGCCTCAGTAAATTTGCATCTGGAGCCCAAATAGAAGATGAGACTAAAGTGCACCCATGAAAGGGGATATGGGAAAGGGAAGGATGACATTGCCTGTCCCTATTTTACTGAGATATGATCATAAATTTACCCACCAATGGATATTAATTTTGAGTTCACCTTTTTATGAGTCACCCATTCTGGATAGCTGTACAGTATATTAAGCTATTCAATTCTTATAAAAAATGACATATCTATTCAGTTTCAAACAGGCTTTAAACAGACCTCTGTTTTGTTGTCACTTACAGAGCTAATATCATCAAAAGCAAGAAAGTCCTCAGAAATGGATTAAAAAACACCTAGGGACCAATGAACACATCCACAGTTTGTCAGCCCATGTTCCATCTCCATCCCTATGCTGAAGGATTTTGAAATACACCCATACAAGATCCATATGCTAACTTTGTCAGTGTCTTGCCAGTGTTCCTCTTTTGGGCGGGCTGGGGATTCTCTCGCTCTCACACCAATGCTCCCAGCCTTTCAAGCTGGTTGAGTTCTGTTCAGGAGTGTTCTGTTCACCATTCTTTTCATACATTGAGTTGTCTCCCTCATTACCTCAATAGACCATTTGCCAGTGACAGGAGAGACAGCAGGGATGGATCCATGCAAGAACCAACATTTTATTCCTACAGATGCATCTGACCCTACTTTTGCTCTTGATTGTAGGTTCTTCCTCCATGGTTCTAAAGGCTGCTGAGTTTTACTTCGTTGAGGCACGTTTGTCGTCTCAAACACATCACAGTAGCATGGGTTGACTTTCTCAAGCTTTTCTTTGCAGCTGTGAGGGCTAGAAGCATTTTCTTTTTTCTCTTGTTTTTTTAAATGAAAGCTTAGTCTGATATAATCCCAAAATTCAGGGAACTACAGTCAAAAGCATGGGACCGAGTGTGTATATGTGTAATGAGCCATCTTACTGTGATGGCTTCACAGTCCTTAAAATAAGTTGAAACATCTTGGACTTCTAGTAGTGTTAGTCCATTAGCATGTGGCTTGCAAATGACCCTTCTTGCCTGAAGAAAGCTCCTCATAACATGCTTATCAGTATGTGTGCGTGTATACACACACACACACACACAAAAGATGGTTCAACATATTTTAGGGACAGCAAAGCCCTCGCAACAAGATGGAAGGATCATTTTGAGTTACTCCTAAACAGTGAGTCAAATGTCTCTGCAAAAGCTCAACCACATTAATGAGATGCTTGCTAAATCCTCCACTCATGAAGACGAAACATGACCTATCATACAAACCACAAACAACAAGGCAGCAAGGCCAGCTGTTATACCGGATAAAGTGTGTAAGTTTGGAGAAGAAGAACAGTAAGAAAGATACACAAACATTCTTCTTTATATCTGGTATAATTACAAGATTCCAGAACACTGGACAAATGGTAATATTATCACAATCTTTGAAATAGAAGACAAGTCAGTATGTGGAAGTAATGAAGGCATTGTCTTGCTATCTACAGCAGGGAAAAGCCTTGCCTTTTAAACAGATTATTTTCCCCTTGCTGAGGAAATATTGTGTGAACCTCCATGTGGTTTTACACTACCCTACAGGACAACTGAAATGATCTTCATTGGCCTCCAAATCCAGGAAATGTCTTGGAAGCAAAATCAGCATATGTGCATGACCTTTATTGATTTGACCAAGACCTTTGATTCTACCAATCAGAAAGCCCCATTGAAGATTCCAGCCAGATTTCGTTTTGCTCCAAAATTGATTAAGGTCTCAAGGCTTCTCCATGATCAGGTGATTGCAATGGTTTTCTGTAATGACCTTAAAATGGAATCTTTCATCAACATTGGAGTTAAGCAATGATACATTATTGCCCTAAATGTATTTTCCAATACAGAATGGATGGACAACTCTTCGTTGCCTCTGCTCAAAATCTGAAGTCTTCAGTGCATCCATTTCTGTCTTCATTATGCTGATGACTGTTCCATCCTCACACACTGAGAATGATCTTCAGTCCATTCTGGATTTCCTCACACAAGCTTACCAAAGCCAAGGAATCTCACTATATAGAGAAGACTGAAGTGCTCTACCAATCTACTTCTGTTCTTGCACATTAACCACCATATATCACCATCAAGGGCCAGACTTTGGAGATGGTGGAGTTCAGTAGCCATCATGCTCAAACACAAAAACTGACAGCAATCTACAGTTCAGGATCCAGTGTTTATGTGGTTCCTGTGGGCAATTGCTCTGACGTGTTTTCATGGATTGTGACCTACAGCAGGACACTAAGGTCCAGGTCTATAAGATAATTTTTGTTCTTGCACTCCTTTTTGGATGTGAAACCTGGCTGACCTATTAACAGCACCTCAAAAGTTCCACCTAAGATGCCACAAGAAGATCCTTCATGTCAAGTGACAAGATAACTGCACTAATTCCAGCATCCTCACTGAAGCCACTGTCACCACCACTGAAGCAATGATCATCAGGCACCAGCTTTGGCTGGCTGGATATTTTGTGCCAGACACTAACCTCCCAAAACAGCTCCTCTATCCTCAAATAACCCATGGTCAGAGATCCCACTGTGGTCAGAGGAAATGCTACAAAGACACACAAAAGTGTAGAAAGTGTATCTTAAGAAAATTGGGGTGAACATCACAATCTGGAAGAAACAAGTCACTAACCAACCCCCAAGGTTTCATATCCTCCATGAGCAACTGACCCAGTTTAACAAGAAGTGCTTTTCCCTCAGAGACAGAATGGAAGGAAAAAGAAACAACTTTCTCCCAGCAGGCAGCTGCCATGCCAAAAATTGGTACCTATGTCAGTCGGAGTTGAAATGCTAGGATTGGACTCCTGAGTCACATCAGGATTCTTTCACTAATGACTCTGTATCTATTAATCTTTTTTTTGTTTTGTAGTTTCCTTTCTTCTATTACTTTAATTGGCTTCTGGTCTCCAAGTAGTAAATTGCTTGATTCTGTGCTCATAGAAATGTGGTTAACTTTCTAAACCCGTTCCTTTTCAAATATTTAATGAGTCTGAAATAATCACCTTCATAGACCTTTTAAATCATTCCATAAATACACTAATACAAAGCACAAAAGTTCTGACCTCAGTTAGACACTGAAACCTCAAGCAATTAAATCAGCAATCATTATCACATAGATGTATAGGAGGTTTCAGGAGATAAGAAAGGCAGAAAGCACATATTTTTTGATTGCTTCCCTGGAATTAGCAGTTAGACTCCATAATAATTTTTCTTCCAAATATTGTACCTAACTGTATTGCAAACTTGTTTTTAGCTAATTGTTCCCATTGTTGCATGTGATCATTGATTGTGTCTAACAACTAATCAATGTGTAATGACTGAGATCCCCTCTGAATTTCTCCTGGTCTAGGAAATATAAGCTTAATTTATCTGTCCATTTTTTGAGTAATTAATGCCCCCAGCCCCATCTAATAGAAGGTTACGGGTGAAAATGTTAAGGAAAGTATGCAAGTGTTTATGGAGAACAACAAGAAGTCCTGTGGCACCTTATCGACTAACAGATATTTTGGAGCATAAGCTTTCATGGGCAAAGACCTGCTTCATCAGATCTGCATCTGATCAAGTGGGTCTTTGCCCATGAAAGCTCATGCTCCAAAATATCTATTAGTCTATAAGGTGCCACAAGACTTCCTGTTGTTTTCAAAGCTACAGACTAACAAGGCTACCTCTCTGATACTTGTCACCATTCAAGTGTTTATGGTGGTCCAAATAGATGTAACTTGGAGTTATGAAATGAAAGTGTAGTGTGAACAAATGTTTCTCAGTAGTTGACTGTGAAATGATTTTCCAAGAGCCCTGGGGGAAGATAGTGTCACTAAATAATAATATGCAGTAAAGCTTAATGGAAGGAAGAGAAGGAAAGATGAAAAAAGAAAAAAGAAGAAAAGAAGATTTAAGAGAAAAATGGACAGAAAAATAAAAAAGACAGATGGTGGCACATATGTCAGGAGATGTTGGGAAGGAAGAAGGAAGAAGTATCCATATAGAAATTCATCCTAAAGGGCTCTATCCAAAAGGCATGGAACTCTGTTTCTTAAACGGAAACAGAATAAATAGAGAATGAGAATTTATGGAAGTTTGGAGGTGGAGCAACGTCAGCTTAGGTCGGCCTTTTGATGTCAAATATTAAGTGCTCAGAACATCTGTCTCTGGGACCGATGGCTGCACATACACATGGTTGTGAGCATCTGGCAAATTTTGAGAGTTGAGGTTCCCTTACAATGGAAGGAACACGTGCCACCTCACTCTTCTATGTCACTCAAGCCAGTGAAGTGTAATGTGACAAATAGTTCTGCTCATATGCTTTAAAGGAGTCATATGCTGCAAATACTTTGATTAATTGGGGCCTTAATAACTTGCCCAAGGATCCCAGACAAGCAGGAGCAAAATTATAGTTAAAATTCAGGACCTGTCAGTGACCAGCTTTGAGTTCACTTTACCACAGCCTGTTTTCTCCTCCTTTATTGCTAGACCTCATTTTAACACGGGACTTTAGGAGCTGAAGAGGCTTAGTCACTCACAGAAATGGATCATCAGTCTCTTTCTTATCTTTAATTTCAAGCAATTTATTCAACTCCACAAGGAGTTCTGCCAAGGACTTCAGTCTCACCTGTCTGTGCTATCTTCAGAGACTGTCTATGGATCCTTCCTGTCCTCAGTCATCTTGAGCATCCTTCATATTTAGTCCTCCCCTACCCATTTGATTTTTACTCCATTGTGATGGTTCTGGTAAGCATGTTTACTTAAATGGAATAGTCACCTGTCTTTGTCCTTGAAAAGCACCTGTTTGAAGAAGTTAGAGACCTCAAGAGCAGCCTTTCAAAAAGCTTAATGGCAAATGAAATGGCACTTTTCAGTGTTACTCTGGACCTCATTAAAATTTAGTATCAGCTACTGGATTTTTTAAGATCCCAACTTCTATTGAATCATTGGATTCTGTCCTTGTAATTTTATTAATAATTCAAAAACTTTTGTTTCAAATACCATATGTTAGCATAACTGGCAGCATAATAACTTCAACATCCCTAGAATATAAAAGAAGGGAGTTCAGAGCACAGGCAGAGGATGAAGATTGGAATCAAGCGTTGCAGGGGCTATCAATCAAAGGGAATATATTTTCCATTGAGGAACATCAGCCTGCTAAAGAGGACATTGTACTTATTTATATCATTAATATTTTATCATATCCTAAACAAAATACATTTATATTGTAGGGACTACTCCTATGCAGTGCAGCTATAAAATGTAAATAACAGATCATCTAATGGAGACATTACATACTTGTTTAATGCCCATGAGCTTATAGTGTATACTTTGCTCTTCAAAAAATGAAGAAGAGTGTTAAAATATGTTTGTGTGTAAATTCATATTTAGACTTTGATGCAACTCACCCACAAGTGAAGAAACATTAGAATGCAATTCCATCAAGTTAATTAACTAATAGGGCACAAATTAATGTTTATTTATATCTTTATTTTGTTTATCATATATGATGAAATTTAATGGTGTTGTAGAGATCCAGAAAGAGATCTGTGCATCCCCACGGTAAGTGAGGACCTAGGCTAAAATGGTGCATGGGCCTTGTCTTTGCTTAATGTACAGGAGTGTTAATTTAATTTCTTGTGCCAGAAGTGTATGCTAGGTAACTTCAGAAAAAAACATGTAGATAAGATCTCCATTCCAGTGACCAGACTAGAAGCTGTCATTCTGGCTTTTCACATATGATATCTAGTGAAGAATGCATCCATACTAAAATGTAAGCCATATCCAGTGCCCTTTGTGTTATTTTCCATCCATGGGTGGAAAAAATTTTGTGCAGCGAGGTATGTGTGGATGTGTACTACTTATGAGAGCTCAGCAAAGCATCTGGGTGGTACCTGAATCTCTCCTGTGCAGCCTCCCAAGTGCTCAGCTTACAGGGATCCTTGGCCATATCCCTGTTTGAGATAAAATATTTTAGGTCTAATTGAGGATGACTTGGATTGTCAGTTTCTTAAAATTATTATTTTCCCAGCCATTGCAGCTTATAGGAAGTATCTCTTGTTTACCTTGGCTTAGAGAACAGAGAAACTGTGTTTGCCAAGGTGTGTCTCTACTCAAAGAATTTAAAGAAAGTCAGAATAAAAAGATGTACTAATAAATCCAGTACATAGAGAATTTGAGTGTCATAAGGCTTAATCTGAGAATAGCAACCCCAAAAGAGTTATACTGTAGAATAATTACAGCATAATAATTACATGATGCAACTGAGTTCTGAACACTCTGTGAATTACATTTCATATAATTGACTCAGTGTTCAGCAGTGGAACAACAATGTATTTCTGAATGACTGTATGGTAAGCCTCTGAGTCCTCAGTAATATTAATTCCAAGATTTTGGTTTTTTTAGCAATAATATTATTGGGGTCTTGATGTCCATTCCAAAGCCTGGCTATATTTCAGCATATAAAATTATTTAATTTCTTAAATGATGTATCACACAGTAAGGGAAACAAAGAGAGAGTTTCATTTCTTGACAATAAAGTATTGTTTATTTACAGGAGTCACCTTCTTTAGATCTAAAGCAATGGAAATCTTTACTGAGAAACTATTGAAAAATTTTACTGTATTTACCAGTGTGCCTGCAAAAAAGTGAACACTGCATTCCAGAATACCATTTGCCCTAAAACAAAGAAGGTTTGCCAATCTGCAATTTCTTTTAGAAAATCTTGTTTTTCCTCCTATTGCAGAAACTATATAAAGGGTCTCAGAGAGGTAGGAAGTGGATTTTGCCCACGAAAGCAAATATATAATAAATAATAAATTAGTAGTGTCTAAAGTGCCACAGGACTGTTTGTTATATTAAAAGCCTCTTCTTTATATTTGACTATCAGTATCAGTATGAGCTTCATTGTTATTGTGCTAATTCCCCTAAAAGGAGACATGGAACAATTTCCATCTGCTTATGCTGGCTAGAATTTTACAAAGTAAAGGAAAAGTTGGTATCTGTCACTAATATCTGTGAGACAGTTTTAGAGTGTTGTATAAGAACTTCATGATGCAGTATTTGTGTTTGTAATTGAATTAGTGCATGAAGCTCTGCATTCACAGTGGAATAGTAGGGCCAAACTGAACCTCGGTACTAGAATTGGTGGGAAATTTTCTGGTTAATTCTCCAAGAGACCATAGGCCGAACCCACAGGACAGCATCCCATGTAGCAGCTCCTCTCCCCTTCACAGCAAGACAGCTGCCTCTGCAGCAAGGGGAGCTCTCCTGCAGGGTGGCAGAAATGTTTCTGGCACTCCAAGGTATGGGGTAGCCACAGAGTTCTTCTGCAGGTCAACAGCCCCATTCCCAGGGCCTGGAGGAGTGGGGCAGCCAGTAAGTTTCCTACCACTAAGGCAGCCCCATTCCCAGCAACCAGAGGTGTGGGCCACCAGGAGCTGCAGCCACCCCCTGCAGCCAGGGACTGCCCTCCTCCTTCCTCTCAGGGCAGCAACCTCCACAGGGCAGCCACTGCTGAAGCTAGAGAGCATCCCTGCAGCATTTCTGGAGCCCGGTGGTGTGGGGTAGCTGGTGGACCTCGTCCCTGCCTCAGGGCAACTGCCTGTGCAACTGGGGAGCTCCCCCATGGGGCGGCAGCCCCATTCCAGTACCCCTTGTCATGGGAGCCACAGACAGGGAGTTGCCCCCCACCCCCATCCCATATTTGGCATAGGGAAATACGGTCACCCTATTAATACAAGTTTTCCAAAGATCTTTCTGATTATTCCCCATTTAAACCTTTTTAAACATAAGATGCCTTTTCAAGTAAAATATCACAAAAATATTAATTTTGTTCAACGTTTTTCCTGGTTAATAATATCTGAGCCTTTTAAACTGTGTACTTCATTTGGCTTGGGGTAGGGAGGGTCACATTCACCTCTTACCTTTTTCCTACAGAAATGTGGACAAAGATCACTGAAATTTTTGAGCAATTTTCTTTATTTTGAAAATTTTTATGTGAAGTACACTTGTTTGTTCGTTTTTTGTTTGTTTGTTTGTTTTTTTCCAGTGAGCTATAATCATTATCATTTGAGGGGCCTTATAGACTACTATCATTGTCAGTCTTTGTTACTGCATAGGGATCTGACAGAAATCCTTTACAGGTTGCATGTCTCTAGCCTGGCACTGTCAAGATCTGACCACGGCTGAAAGAATATAATGGAGCAGGAGAGGTCAATATTGTCTAGCAGCATTACCAACACTTTCACCACTCACTGAGCACTTAGAAGCCATTTAGTGTTAGATTAAAGCTAAATAACAGCCGAGAACACTAAGAACCAGGACTGGTAGATGTAAACACACTTCATGGAACCATGGGAAACTTGGCTTAACTCATGGTAAATATTCATCTGTCTAACTAAAATAATGCTGGATTATTGATGTTGCTGGTCAAGCAAGTGTGGGGCTAAACAGGTTCAACCTGTAGTTCTCTTAACATGCATTTTTTTCAGGAAAATCTCCCATTAATTCTTGTAAACGCTTTTATTTAATTCAATACTACCATTATATTTGTGAACATGATGGAGAAATTTGCTGAACTTGAGATAAAATGTGACACTTTTAAATCAATATTTGCAATTATAATGTGTGTTTTGCTATTTAAGCTGTATGAAGATATTAGTACAGTGATTCAAAAACATATAGGTCAAAATAAAGATGAAATCAT
Source organism: Carettochelys insculpta (assembly GCF_033958435.1). Lineage (NCBI taxonomy): Eukaryota > Metazoa > Chordata > Testudines > Carettochelyidae > Carettochelys > Carettochelys insculpta. The sequence goes on from NC_134138.1 coordinate 101,917,987, forward strand.
ATCAACAGAGAAACAGGAGAACTTAAAATTATAAAATGTTATGTTCTGTCATCTGTCATGAAAATCCATTTCTCAGCCTCTTGCAAGAAGTGCATTTGAATTTCAGAATCAGTTCTATGATTATCATATTATTACCTTGAAAAGTAATGTTTTATTTCTATAAAATACCATTGGAATAGTTTTATTTCTGGAATCCTTTCACAAGTCATTTTTGTACTCTAGACCACTTTTAGCATCTTCTATGTGGTTAAAAATGTAACAATTAAATATCCTACCCTGCAAAGGCTGAATATGCTCCAATGCATAAAGTTAAGCATGTATCTAAAAGCATTAGGGCCCTAATCTATAAAATTATATTTCTGCTACTTCATATAGCTGCATCTCCAGACAAATATCAGTTGTTAATGTTTCCTTCTGTATTGAAATGCTGCCCTATGGAATAAACCTAAACTTAAAATCTTCAGTTTGGTTAAGATTGGGAAGAAACTAGCTGTTTTATTGTTTAGTGCTTTAGCATCAGCTGAAATAATTCTTTCCAAAACCATATTTCCCCTCCTTACCATAAATTCAGGGTTTCAGAAGAAAAGCAATCACTCCAGAAATTGCACAGAAGAGAAAGATTTAGTGGGTGCATGAAATCAGCTTCTTGCATGTTGTGTGCCAGTTGACTCTTATCGTGTAATTATGTGGAAACTGCTCCTAAACCTTTTGTTCCCTGTGTAGTGCCATCGTCTACGTAACACACTATCCATATGCCTTACTAATACATCATTGCCATGACAGCTTCAATGGTGTACTGAAGCAACAGCTCATCAGAGCGGCAGCACACTCTGATGATTTATCACTGTAACACATCATCAGAATGAGGCAGTTTAATAATATATGATTAAAAAAACCTACAGGGGTATTATGCAGGAGTGAATTCAATTTAGGCATCAGATTGAAAGTATGAGAGAAAACTTCCAAACTATTGTCACTCAGTTAACAACAGCATTTGCATTCTTGCAGAGGGTCACCTACTCCTCTCCTGCACACCTTGTCCATTTAGTACACACCCTGAAGCATTAAGGAACATTCAAGGCTGCAAAGCAGTGGTACAATTTTTTGGTTTCTCTTGGAATGAGACAATGGTTTTACTATGTTCTAATATCTGGTTTTATTCCCATCTCTGCCCAGGCTAATGGAGTCATAACAGCTCTGTCCATAATGGACTAGTAATGTGCTTCAGAGAGATGCTCTCAGGGGGTGCATCCTGAAATATGATACAGTCAAACAGGATTATAGCATTTATTCTCACTGGTTACAAGGTCAAAGTCATACCGCATAGGAAACATGAAATGGAAATTGGATATACAGAGAATGCATACTTAAAACCGATCTAGTAGATATGTTCTTGCACTGGATGGCTTTGCTACAGGGAAAGATAAAATAAAATGAGCTGAAGAAAGTTTAGAAGAACACCTCTTTAGAAATTATGACCTGACTTTAACTTTGAAGTTTGCCACGCATACATAACTAAATCGAATATCTACTGAGAGCAATCAGTAATATCATTCCTCCTTTGGACTCAACTTCATTGGTCAACGTGAAAGCTCACATTACTTTTCTCCTAAGCACTCTGAGGAATACAAGCTACATATCTGCCCTGCTGCCCCAAATTGCATCATTTAAACATCTCACTGTTTTTACTACGGCAGTTTGTATAGCTAATATAAAGATATCAGTATGCTTGAGGGATATAATTTCCTTGGTCCCACAAATTCCTGTGATTGGGTCAATTAAATAATGGGATATTGGTAAATTCCACTTATTGAAGAAGTACTTTTCAATTTATATTCCTTTTTCATATTCAATGTTTCATATGTGAGACAAATAGTGCCAGTTGCTGTCTTCATACCTCTGTAACATTACTGATATTAAGGGAATGGCTTATGATTTATACCAAGGAAAATGGCAGCAGATGCAAGCTTTTAGGCTTCAGACTGGGAAAATTAAAGGATTTAGAATAATACTGATACTAATGTTAATTAATTAAGGGTTAACTTGTTGTACAAGAACTAACTTGAAATTACTTGGAGACTGTTGATAAAAGGTTGTTTCTTTCTTAACTATCTAAGGGTATGTCTACACTAGAATCATCTGTCAACAGAAGTTACTGCTGACAGGGAAATTTCAACAACAACCAATTAAAGAATCAGTTAGAGATAAAAAAAGCATCATTTAAAAAGCGGAAGTTAAATCCTAAAGACAAAAACAGAAAGGAGAATAAAGGTTTTATAAATAATCAGAAGTAGGAAACTTGCTAACTAAGCAGTGTGCCTGTTGGATGATCAGAATGCTAAAGGAGGACTCAAAGATAAGTTCACTGTAGAAAAACTAAATGAATTCTTTACAGCTAAAGATATGAGAGTGATTCCTGAACCATTTTTTTTTAGGTCCCAAATCTGAGGAACTGTCCCAGAGAGAGGTGTCATTAGAGGAGGTTTTGGAACAAATTGATTAACTAAACTGTGATAAATCACGAAGACCAGATGATATTCACTACCAGTTCTGAAAGAACTGAAGTGAGCAATAGTAGAACTACTAACAGTGGTTTGTGAATTATTCCTTAAATCAAATTCTGTACTAAAGGACTGGAGGATAGCTAATGTGATGCCAGTTTTTAGACAGGGCTCTACAGGTGATCCTGGTGATTATAAGCCAGTAAGTTTAACCTCAGTGCTAGGAAAAATGGTTGAAACTATAGCAAGGAATATAATTGTTAGACACATAGATTAACATAATTTGTTGGCGAAGGATCAACATGGCTTTTGTAAAGAAAAATCATGTCTCATCTATTTACTAGAATTCTTTGAGGTAGTCCATAAGCATGTGGACAAGGGACTTATAATGTACTTAGATTTATAGAAAGCCTTTGATAAAGTCCCACACCAGAAGCTCTTAAGCAAAGTAAGATATCAAGGCATAAGAGGGAAGATCATCTCATGGATTCATAACTGGTTGAAAGACAGGAAACAAAAGACAGGAATAAACTGACATGTTTCAGAATACAGAGAGGTAACTTGTGATGTCCCCCAGCAGACCATACTGGGACTCCTCCTATTCAACATAGTCATAAATAATCTGGAGAAAGGGGAAAATAGTGAGATGGCAAAATTTGTGGAAGGTACAACACTGTTCAAGATAATTAAGTCCAAAGCAGAATGTAAAGTGTTACAAAATGATCTAACTGTACTGGGTGACTGGCCAACAAACTAGTACATGAAATTCAATGGTGACAAATGCAAACTAATGCATATTAGAAAATATAATCCCAACTCTTCCTATAAAATGATGGAGACTAAATTAGCTGTTGCTATTCAAGAAAGAATGAGCCTGAAGTCATTGCTTATAGTTTTCTAAGAGCATCTGCCCAAACAGAATGTTGAGAATCATTAAGAAAGGTACAGAGCAGATCTTATTGCCTCTATTAAATCTATACGTAAATACTCCTTCCCATAACCCAAGAAGTAGGGGGTCACCAAATAAATTAATGGTCAGTAGGCTTAAAATAAACCAAAGGAAGTACTTCTACACATAATGCAGAGTCAACCTGTGGAACACCTTTCCCCAGGATATTTTGAAGGCCAAGATTATAATCGGGTTCAAAAAAGATCTAAATAATTCAGGGATGATAGGTCCATTATTGGCTATTAGCCAGAATGGGCAGCTCTAGTGTCCCGAGCCTCTGTCAGAGGCTGGGAACTGATCCTTTCAGAGGTCGCTTCATAATGAGTAGGACATCTTCCTGTCACCCTCCATTTTGTGAGTCCATTGATGGCTGAGCAGCCAGATTCTTATCACAGAAGGGGCAGATGCTGGTAGCTGTTGGAGGGAAATTTTTGCTGCTCTTTACGCCTTCTCCACTTATCATCATCTGCACTGCAGTGGGACCTCTCAAATTGCCACACGCCCCTCACAGATTACCCCTGTCCACTGGGGATATTCCTGGGTATGGTTCTCCCCAGATGTTGACAACAATGCTTCACTTTTTCATTTATGCCTCCAACACATCTTTAAATTGCTTCCTCTGGCCCCCAGTTCTCCTCCATCTTTCCTTCAACTCATAAAACAGAACCTGTTTTGGGACTCCCTGAACAGACATGTGGAGCACATGACCACTCCAATGAAGCTGTTGGTAAATGATAATAGCTCCAATGCTGGTCATGTTCAATTCTTCTGGGACACAGGTGTTCATGTGCCTGTCCTTCTACAAGATGTTTAGGATTCTCCAGAAGCACCATTGATGATATTGTTCAAGTGCCTTCAGATGACCTTTGCATGTTGTCCAGATTTCATATACATACAGTAGTGTTGTAACAACCACGGGACAATACACAAGGAGCTTTGTCTTGGCACAGATGTCCTGGTTCTTGTAGACCAGGGGTCTGTAATAGAAATAACAAGAAGAGGCTCTTTTTTTTTCAAATTCAGTTACAAGATCAGCACTTCAAGAGGTGCAAGACATGAGACTACAACATAGCCCTTAATAAATAACATCAAACCCTACTTTGTGTCACTACTATTTTAAGAAGAGTTCACGTACAATGTTTTGCATCAGTTAGAAATTAAAGTTACTGCCATCTCCAGGCTTTACCTCCTAAGCCCCCAAATCCACCCCCGCATCCCCAAGCTTTACCCCCATCCCCAGCTTTAACACCTTCAACCCCAAACCACAATCCCAACCCTAGGTTTAACCTCTTCAGCTCTGCCATTCACCCCACAGCCCCCACTTCCCCTGTGCTGCTCCTTGCTTCTGTCTTCTCTGTGCAGCTGTGCAGCTCCAGCAGGGGCAGGCTCCACCGCCCCTCCCCCCAGCTTTCCTGCAGATTGACTTCTCCCAAGTAGAGCCCTACTGGCTTTCTCTTCCTGGGCTCCCTGCTCTGCTGGCTTCTTCCCTGCCACAGCTGACTGCTCAGTGGCTCTGGAGGCTGCCACCTCATAAATAAAAAAACTTAATTCCTTTTTAATGCAGTTTTATTTTTTTTAAAGTGGCAGCAGCCTCTGGAGCCACAAGAGGAGTCGGTGGTGGCAGTGCTTGGATCCACAAAGGGCTCCTTTAAGTGCCTCATGCAGCTCCAAAGCCTCAGGTTATTGACCGCTGTCATAGAGCCTTTGTCTCAGCTGGGCGAAAGCAGTACTTGCATAGCTCAGACGATGCTAGATTTTCTTCATAAGTGTTGATGTTAGCAGAAAGATGACTTCCAAGTTATGGGAAATGCTCCACATTTTCCAGCAGTTCTCCAATGACTTCAACAGAGTGTGCAAGACATTGTCTCACTGGCAAGGGTTGGTAGAGCACCTTGGTCTTTTTGAGGTTCAGCGTGGGGCTGAGATTCTCATCTGCTTTGACAAAGCTGCTTAAGGTGGTCAGAAGGGCTACGGGAGAAAGGGTAGTGACCATATTGTTATCCAAATACTGGAGCTCCATGATGGAGGTTGTGAAGGTCTTCCTTTTAGTCTTCCATCTCCTGAGATTGAAAAGCTTCCCATTCATTGTATAGGCAATCTTCACACCGTCTGGAAGCTTTCCGTCAATGAGGTAAAGGGTCATGGTGAAGAAGATGCAGAACAGCTCTGGGGCTATGACATAGCCTTGCTTGACTCCCATTTTAACCTCAAATGGGTCGCTTTGCTCAACACTGTGACAGTCATGTTGCCGTGAAGCAGCCTCAGGATGCTAAAAAGTTATTTGAGGCAGCCAATCTTTCAAAGGATGTTCCATAGGGCACTACGACAGATTGATTTGAATGCTTTGGTCAAGCTGATGAAAGTCATATATAAGATTTGGTTTTGTTCACAGCATTTTTATTGCAGTTGCTGGGAGATGAAGATCACATCCACTGTTCCCCGGAATGGTTAGAAATCATGTTGGGATTCTGGGACAATTTCTTCTCAAAGTGTTGAGAGTCAGTTTGCAAGGATTTGAGCTAAGATTTTTTCCTGATGTTTCAAGAAGTGAGATGCCACGATTGTTTCCGTAGCCCAATTTGTCACACTTCTTGAAGAAACTGACAGACAGGGTATCTCTGAACTCTTGCAGCATGTACTCCTTATCCAGATCTTGAGAATCAGGAGGCGGAGTTGTTTGGAGAGCTCTGTCCTGCATTCTTTGAAGACTTTGGCAGGGATTCCATCTAGTCCAGTTGCCTTGTTGCCCTTCATCACTTTGATGTCAGAGTAGATCTCATTGAGGGTAGGAAGAATTTCAGGATCATCCCTAGGCAGTTGCTGAGGGATTGGGTCAAGGTGGAGGAGAAATTGAAAAGATCATAAAATTGCTCCCTACAGTTGAAAGCAATGGCTTCATTGTCTTTTGAGAGTTGGGTACCTTTCTTTGATCCCAGGTGATTGATTCCATGGTTTCTCGGTCCACAAGCAGGTTTAGTGGCATTGAAGAAACCTCTCGTGTCATTGATATGTCCAAGATTCTGGAGTTCTCATGCCTTCTCAGTCCACTATTGGTTTTTCAGAGTCCTTGTTTTACATTTGAGTTCTGCCTTGCTAACAAATTTCAGAGGATGTTCACTACAACTGATTGATTTGAATGGTTTGGTCAAGTAGTGAAAGAAGAGCTTCTCTCTTGTTTTGCACAGTTGATGGGAATTGGTGGCAGAACAAGGATCACTTGATAATTTTGAGTTCTGTTCATTCCTGTGGGCCACCTGGCATTGGCCACTGTCAGAAGACAGAATACTGGGCTAAATGGATCTTTGGTCTGACTCGGTATGACCATTTTTATGTTCTTATAGAAATTCCTGTCTTGGGTATTGAGATCATCTAATCAAAGGGGAAGGCACCTTAGGCCTGCTGCCAAAGGTGATCTGTCCAGGCCAATCTGTTTTAAAAGCAGGTGAGTAACTTGCCAAGATCAGTTTGTGAGGTCTTATTGTGGAACCACTCTGCATTGTCCATCTGCTGCTGCATATATTTGTTTCCAAAACAACCTCCTGCTAAGCGGAGTGACAGCTAGTCTACAAAAGACTTCCTATAATCTCTGGCTCTGTATGTTTTGCTTTACAGAGACTTGCTAGGAAGAGGTTCTAGCAGCTGGTTGGAGCACACAGGGTACACAAACTTTGTAATGTGTAATATCTCTGGAACATGTAAGACCATTAACAGAAGTACATTTACTTAAAATATATCTACATTACTGTTCAACATATGGGTGAAAATGTCCCTTATGTACATACAAATACTTTGTTTTTAGTTCAGTCTCGCTTTTGAAAGTACAGTTAATTTTACCCTGCAGGATTTGTTTGGGGTATCCTCTTTATATTGTATTATTCTCAGGCAAACCTACACATGATAATTCTTCGAAAGGACTCAGATTCCCAAATCTCAATCCACAGTCAGATGATATTTTAACACTCATTCAACAATAGGATTCCCCGATTGGTATTAGAGGTCATCAAAGCAGGTGAGTTGTTCCTAGGCAGTGATTTAGAGAGGTTTAAATCTTGGCTTATGCAGACTGCATTTTTGTTACCCTTCTATGTCACGGCTAATATGCCTTGGGGTGTCTCGAGGGCCCTGTCACAAATCTCTTGTTCTTTGTTTTCAGCGTGCTGCATTTAGCTACACTGATTTGTCTGTGTAATCCAGGATTTCATTTCTATCCAGAAGAAACACCAATTTACATGAATTTTCCAGTATGTTATAGCCCTGTTATAGTCCTTTTATATGTCCAGTAGTACTAGTTGGATTAGCTGAATGAAAAACAACACTGAAAGGAAGAAATGTTGCCAGTTGTTTCTTAGCATCATTTGGTTTGCATTTGTAAGAAAGGATCTTTGATTAGTAATGTATTAACTGTATCTAGGATTTGGAACCTGATGATAGCAAGGACACAGTATTGACACACAAGTGATGAAATTCACATGATAATAAAAAAGATTCATGTTGCAATTTAAGCAGTAACTGTTCTATTCACCCACATTGTTTCCAAGATATTTGTTGTGTCATGCTTACTTCTGTACGTGCCAGTCTAGCAGAGCACATTAAAGTATACATTTAACTTTAAGCACATCCACTGACTTCTGTTTTTGGTCCTCTCAAAGTCATTATAGACAATCTATGACCCAAATAGGATGAAAATATAATTGATGTGATTTAGATAAACTCAGGATACCTCCTGAGAGCTCAGTCCCTTCCTTTGACACCCAGTCTGGCTCTATATTTATTTTAAAATATGTTTTCTTCTTTACAAGACCCTTTATGTCCTTGAAATCTCTCATCTTAGTAAGCTGCTCTTGCTTTGCATTCTGGTCGAGTCCTATGACCTTAAGATGCCGGTCTGTTGACTGTGCCAAAACTGAAGCTGAAAGAGCCAGTGCATTTGCTCTAATATCTAGAATGCTGAAAAGGTTATACTTTTGAAAACCAAAAGGCTGTTCAAAATTACATTGTGTTACCCGCATTCAAATGGTCATACATTTAATTAAATGCAGAAATTGTTCCTTTTGGGTATGTCGTATGCCTTCTATTTCCTATCTCCTTGGAATGCCAGTTTATTCTTTTTTAAACTAGTTTGTGTTGTATTTAGTTCTGTACTGTGCTGGGAGTAGTTTCATGTCTAAGTTTCAGGTCTGAAACTATTGCTATGCACAATGGTCTGAGATCTGAGGACTTCATTCTCTTCTTGTTATGTCATGTAACAGCCAGTACAATCCCTGACATGCATACTGAGTGTAAATAAGTCCAAAATAGTATCATAGGGAAATAAAAGATCCTTCAAAGACACAGGTAGTTTAGATCCTAGTTCTTATTTACATTAAGGCAGTTGAACACTACTCAGGCGATGTAAACTATTTTAAATATTATTTGACCTCATTACACTGCCATAATGGTGTAAGGACATTAATAGCATTCAGGTTTCTAAAATTTAATTAATGTGGGCCTGATTCTCCGTTGCCAATGAATAGAAAATAAATGTAAAACATTTTCATTTAGTAGCTCTCACACCTACTTTGGATTCACTTAGCCGCGGTACAAATATAAACAGTAATCATTAATAAGTCATTGTTTGCTAACAGATGTCACACTGTTTTCATAGTTACTACAGTTGTTTCCCAGCTTAAATAAAAGGCAGATGTGGCTGGATTTTCAAAGTGATCAGATTACTCTGCTTTTAATGTACCAGTGTGACCTTTCCTGGGGGTACCTAGAATTGGGAGGGTTCCCTCTACCACCAGCCTTTAAAGTGAGGAAGTCTTCCATTTACCAGACATTGGAAACACAACCGCTGCTTTCTAGGCCTCTCTCTCTTTCTCAGATAGGTAAAGCCTCAGCCCTGTGAATATTTCCAGCCCCTGTTCCACTAGATGCTTAAAGTGTTCAGATAATTGTTCTATACCACCAGCTTACCAGTTCACCTACGATCAGCACTCCACTTGATACACAACACCAAGATAAACATCTATGTGTTTTCATTAGAAAACTATTTAACATGCGTAGAAATAACAAGTGACTGCAAGTCGCAATAGTGAAAACAAAAGATAACATGAATAAAATCATAATTCACATTCTAGGACCTAGACTTTTTAACTTGATATTTTCATGCCTCACATAGCAATGTGCATCCAGAATTCTGCCAACATTTACAAGCTTGACTTCTCAGTGAAAGAACCTGGGTGTCTGTATTTTGAGCTGTACCACAACAATCTCATACCCTTATTCATTAACACTGCACCCTCATCCTGTTTTTTTTTTTCCTATATAAACTTTCCTTTCCCTCAGTAAACATTTGGCTTACTATGCAAATTGGCAGGAGGGATAGCTCAGTGGTTTGAGCATTAACCTACTAACCCAGGGTTCTGAGTTCAATGCTTGAGGAGGTTGTATAGGGGTGTGGGGCACCTAGATTAAAAAAAATTGTCAGGAAGGGTGTATAGTTCTGCTAAACAGAGAGGGGACCAGACTCAAGCTTTCTTCCACCTCTATGAGGTATATATGGAGGCATATATTCTGAGACATACAATGCCTAGACAATCTGCTTATGTGCCTTAAGAACATAATTTTCTGTGAATATACTTAACTCCATAAATATTACTCAGAGGTTTCTCAGTGATTATGACATCCAGTGGGCCACTAGCTGTCAGTGAAGATCTCTCTTGCCACATTTGAGTGCATTATTATGTATATACCTGACCCAAAGGATCCATTTATAACTCTATGCACCTCTGTGCCTTCCAGCAGGTGGCCCCAAGAGATCCCTGAATTACAAATAGGTAGAATCAAAGGCCATTTCTAACATGTCACTTGTTCCAAAAGCGGCATGCTAATGAACAGCCTGGAAAAAGCTAATAAGGCATTGAAGTAAATTTCCGGTACCTCATTATCATTTCCGGGATGTTCATTAGCTTGCCACTTTCGGAACAAATGACATGTGCAAACAGCCAAAAAGTATCAGTTATGTAGTCCTGTAGCAACTTACATTTTGTGTGCATATTTTTCATTATAATTCAGATTCTCATACTAACACTCTCTGTCTTTTATGACTGCTGTTTACAAATTATTTTATTCAGAGGTTTGAAGAGAATATGAAAGTATGTGACATACTAACCTTATACTTATAAACACCATTAAACAAAAAAAAAGGCAACTTCTACCAATCTTTATTTTTAATTCCGATTATTAGAAAGCTAAGTTTTTAACCAACCTGGTTCATAATCAACATTGTCCAGGGATTTTATTCAAACATATTTAAGTAGCATGACAAAATGTAGCTCTAAGATTGTTTGTTGGCAAAAATTAAATTCTGAAACATAATTATAATTTTACCAATAGTCTTCCAATTCGCAGTATGGCACTGCACTATGCATGAAGGAATATGCAAGATAAGAGAATATAAAAGGGAAATGTTTTTTGTAATGGGATTACAGAATGAAAACACGCAGTTATGTAAATTTACTAATTACTACAAGGCTTTCCTTGAATGGTATGTTGACAAAAATCAGTCATGTTTTCTAAGTTACACTTTTAAACATAGAGTGACGGAGAATTTTCCAAACTTTATAAAATCAGGTTTGTCTCAGATAAGTATTACAAAATCAAATTAGCATTACCACATCAAAAAGACAGATAGTTTGATATATAATGTATCATATATAAATAATGTTCCTGGCACTAGTCCCAAGGCATGAGTTTCTGTCATAGAATCTTGCCCGTTTCTGACATTCCACTGAATTCTCATGGGCAGAGGCGTAGGGGTCTAACGTAGTATCTTCCACTGCAGGATCAGGTCACACATCGTACAGAACTGTGAAGTTCTGTGATGCAGTAAATGTCACTTGGGCCCTGCAATCTGAAATGCCCTACAGTGTTTTACTGTTCTGTCTTCTAACGTGGATCACTGACAGTCAGCATGCAGGTCATACCTGGAGCATCTGTATATAGCCACAGCCTTGATCCTGCTACTCTGATGCCAGTAACATGTCAGCAGCACAATAACACTCTGGCTTCCACCAACCTTGGTTTCGACTTGCAAGGTGATCCCAGCACACTCCTAGTCACAAGGCATAGTTTATACAGAAGAGTATTGCATTAGTGGGTAGGGTGTGAATATGGAGATGCACTCAGTGAAAAGTGGAAGAGTAAGTTTGAGGTCACCCTTAATTTGTGATCAAATAAGTCATGAGCTCATGAGAGGTTTCCTTGAGGAAAGCTTTTGGGACTGGTTCCAACAGCAGGCTTGAAATCTGATTGTAAAGACCGTCCTTTCCTCCTAACTCTCATTTCAAACTTTCACCCATATTCATCTGTGCCCTAAACATTTTTTTAAAACTCATACAGATGTCTGACAGTAGAAACAATATTTGTTAAAGTGCTCAAATGATATTCGTAGACTTATTTTAAAAATTTCAAATACGCTTTTAATCCTAGGTGATGTTTTATGCCCATGGCACTCATGAGTAATGAGGCCATCTACATTCATGTAGTACGAAGAAAGCTGGTAGGACATGATAAGATAGCTTTTTATACATTTAAATACATTAACAGTGTAACCTGCACATTATTACATTGCCTTGGCTTGCTGGGATGCATATAAAAAGATGTTTCCCAAAGCAGAATAGGAAAGAACAGCCTTTCTAATGTGCCATTTTCCAAGTTAATAGTACTGAGATACCACTTAGAAGGAGCATTACATTTGTTCTTCTGAAAAATATACCTATAACACCACTTATTTTGATGGACTCTGAAATAAGTTTCTTCCTCTTGCTCAGTTCATTACATAATGTTTTACATAAATTAATTGCATATCACTCAATGCTGAGCACTAAAAATTCAGGAAACACAAAAGCTATGGTTGGGAAAACATCACTTTACAGCACTGTCGTGAGTAGAATTGAGAAGATGGTGGAGCTATTTCTTCCATGTGTTCCACGTACGCAGCCATTTATATGGATGAAGAATGAAGAAAAAATCATTGCATTTAGGTAAAATCCGTAAACTTTTCACAGATTTCACGGTAGTTTCATTACAGCTTTATGAATGTAAATACTGATTTTTAGTGAAAAGAAGATAAAAGTTTTATTGATTGTTTTCTAACATTAAGGGATGTGCAGCAGGGTTACAGGTACAATCTGAATGGTAGAGCAACAATTTCTGTGAATGCTAATTCTCTCTCCTTTGGTCTGCATTTCTGCTGCCCTTCCAATCTGAACTGGAATATCCATTTTGTGGGAAATTACACAAATTTGAAATTTCTTTTTGTTCCAGGTCAGAACACTATATTGATTTTTGAAATTTCCCATGAACCAACTTTTCAAAATGAATGGTTTAAGCAAAACATTCCATTTTGATGAACTCATAGAATCATAAATTCTGGGGCGGAAGAGATTTCAGGAGGTCATTAATTCTATATCCCAGCCTAAAGCCAAACCAACCCTATCTTTGGACTTTGTCAGTACTTTGTCAAGCCAGGATTTAAAATATCCAGCCTAGACCACCCACACAAAATAAATCATAGAATCATAGAATCACAGAGCTGGAAGGGACCTCAAGAGGTCATTGAGTCCAGCCCTCTGCCCCAGGAAAGATCAAACCCAACTAAGTCATTCCACCCATGACTACGTCAAGCCGGGACTTAAAAACCCCTAGGGATGGAGATTCTACCCCCACCACCAGGCAATGCAGTCCAGTGCTTCACCACCCTCCTGGTGAAGTAATTTTTCCTAATATCCAACCTACTCCTCTCCTTCTGTAACTTCAGAACATTACCCCTTGTTCTGCTTCCTGTCATCAGTGAGAACAGTTTTTCCCCATCCCTTTTAGAGCACCCCTTCAGGAAGCTGAAGGCTGCTATTAAATCACCTCTCATTCTTCTCTTCTGCAAACTAAATAAGCCCAAATCCCTCAGCCTCTCATCATAGTCATGTGCTCCAGTCCCTTAATCATTTTTGTTTCTGTCCCCTGAACCTGCTCCAGCACATCCACATCTTTTCTGTACTGGGGGGCCCAAAACTGGATGCAATACTCCAGACTTGGCCTCACCAGTGCAGAATAGAGGAGAACAACAACCTCTCTAGATCAGCTCAAAATGCTCCTCCTAATGCACCCCAATATGCTGGCCTTCTTGGCTACAAGGGCACACTGTTTGCTCATATCCAGCCTTCCATCCATTATAATCCCTTAGTCCCTTTTTGCTGTACTGCTACTTAGCCAGTTGGTCTCCAGCCAATAACAATGCTTGGGATTCTTCCGTCCTTAGGGCAGGACTCTACACTTCTCCTTGTTGAACCACTTCAGATCTCTTTTGGCTCAATCTTCCAATTTATCCAGGTCACTCTGGATCCTATCTCTACCCTCCAATGTGTCCACCTCTCCCCCTAGCTTAGCATTGTATACAAAGTTACTGAGGGTGCAGTCCAGTCCCTCGTCCAGGTCATTAAAGATATTGAACAACACTGGCCCCAGAATCGAGCCTTGGGGCACTCCACTTGAAACTCACTGCTATCCAGATATTGGGCCATTGACCACTACCCATTGGGCCTGAACATCAAGCCAGCTTTTTATCCATCTTATAGTCCATGGATCCAATCCATACTTCCTTAACTTATGGCCAAGAATGTTGTGAGAGTCTGTATGAAAAGCTTTACTGAAGTCAAAGTATATCACATCCTTTATTTTGATTTAATGCACATTTACAAAGAAACAAAACAAAACAAATAGTCATAAAAAGCCACCTGGAAAGGGAACAATGAAATATTAAGTTCCAAAAGTGTCGAAAGTTTTTTTTTTCTCCCAGAGTGAAATATCATGAAATTCACATTGTCTTGGAAAAAAATGAAGAAATTTAATGCAACTGAAGAAGATGTTCCATCAGAAAAATTTTAACTTTCTCTAAATTTGTTGATGCTATCTAGATATGAGAGACCAGAAAGCCATCATTATTAGTCTTGTTCCTCACATCCCTATCATTACCAGGCCTCAGTATGTTACGCAAGGTCTCACATGGTCAAGGTATTTAGTCTCTTCTTATTATGTGGGAATTCATGCATAGTTCACTATGTCAGGGATTTGCACGAGTAACTCCCAAGAGTGTTAAATTAAGTGTTCCCATTTGTCTTTTTCTTTTGAAAGAGGAATTAATTAAATACTTACTCTCACTTCAGTTTGTCCCTCTTCTCACCCTCCCCCGCACAACATATATTTTACAGGGACATGTATCAGAACAACAATATCTTTGAACAGCTTTAGACATAGTTCTCAGTTTAATCTCAGCAAAGTGATTTTTGAGTGATTTTTGAGTTATGATGAAAGTTGTAAGTGATGGTTGGGTGCATTCACGCTACCTTTTTGACATGAAAATATATCCTTGATGGATTACTTAAAATCTTCTCTTGATATGTCGTTCAATTAAATTTGTCTTTGGGGTTGGTTTAATTTATTGTATAGTGCAATATGCAAATTGTTTGGTTTTGTAGCTAAGTGAAATAATATGAATAAAAAGACAGAATATTAGAAATATGGCTGACATATGCCATTGATCTTCTCACAGTAACTGAGTGCCCCAATTGGATTTTCATAATTTTAATGCAGAAAACCCTTAAGCATATAATTTGCACTGTCACTGACCTGATGTGCTTATCAGCTTGTTTGTCCCTGATTATTGATAAAATTTCTCTCTTGGTATCTCATTTTGTCATTGTGCAATCTTATTGTGGCATATAAATGGCATGCAACTGATTAAATGAGCAAGATAGAAGTTAAGACAACAATGTGAAAATTTAATTTTGGGTCTGTAGGAAAAAAATAAATTTGTAGCATGTAGGAATTCTTGTTTACCTACTGTCTGAATTCAGATTTCCTTACCTTTTATTGATTCTAGAAGTCAAGAAGTTGGCTTCTGTTCTTATTTAACTCAGAAGCAAGATGGTAGCCTCCAAGTATTAAGTTTTATTTTTAGCTTGTATTCCATTTTTTTAAGTAAACTCCAATAAAATTGTTTGTGGAGAACAAAAGGAGGAAATAACTATGAAAGGCTGAAAATACACCTTCAATGCATATTTAGGATAAATTGCCTGGCCCCTAACTTTCTTTCTTCAACCCTAGATTAAAATGAGGATAAAAGTGCATGTCAACTGTATAATTTTAATAGTTGGATGTTGCATTTTCTCACTGGTTCATTCCAAAGTTGCATTCATCAAAAGCTAAACTTCTTATTAAATATTCAGCATACAATGAACAGGTCTGTTTTTTTTTTGATACTTTAGTAAAAATGATTAAACAAGTAAGAGAAAATATTTCCATCTTCATGTATTTTGGCTTGTTTTAGCCTGTCCTGGAAGAGATCAGAGGCAGACACCACAATTTAAAAAGTTCTAAGCTATCTTCATAATATAATGACTGTGTGAATTCACATTGCATTTGGCCATTTTTAAGAAGTGACATATAATAATGAAGCAAGACTATGTTAAGCTCAATTTTCTTAAAACCAGAATTGAAAAGGCTACTGGGTAAGGTTGACCAGGTTGGCTCATTATGGGCTCAGGCTCATCTACACTAGCCCCCACCATTGAAGAGGGCATGCTAATCAGCCTGAGAGGAGAATAACAATGAGGTGCTGTGCTGCATATGCAGCAACTCATTAGCATAATTCCCACCTCATGAACTTCAAAGTTGCTAACTTCAAAAGAGCAGCAAGCCACGTAACAGAGGCCACTTCGAGGTACCTGCATGACTTCGAAGTTCCCTTACTCCCAAAATGTTTTTATATATGTATATTTAGAAAAGATGTGCAGAAGAAGTTGTAATTAAAACTAGTCAGAAAATGGATTCTACATCTTGGGAAATATTATGAGACTTAAACCAAAAGAAAATGTCCAAAATCTAGATGAAAAGCCAGAAAACTGAAAATTTTAACCAAAATAAAACCTGAGAAAAATCATGTCAGGTTAACTAGAATGTTCAATTTTGATATATGCAGAACATTTCACTTCAAATTTAAAAAATAAAAAAATGGAAAAATGGAAACTAAAAGTTCTTTCCAAACAAAAACAACCAAAACAGGTTTTATTTTGGTTAAAATTTTCAGTTTTCCGACTTTTCATCTAGATTTCGGAAATTTTCTTTTGGTTTAAATCTTATAATATTTCATAAGATGGAGAATCCATTTTCTGATGAGCTTTAATTTCAACTTCTTCTGCACCTCTTTTCTTTTCTGGTGCAACAGGTTCTTTATGCAGACAGCTACATGAGACTGCTATGAAGTATGAGATGAGTGAACCACAAATAAATATATGAATACTTTTTTTAGTGTTTACATATAAAAATAGAATTGGAACTTTAAGAAAGTAAAAAACAAAAAAAAAAAAAGAATAAGGTAAGTGTAGCAAAATGACTCATGATATTGTGCATGCCAACAGCCTGATAGAGATCATCAGAAGTGAAGAGGAAAAGAATAGTTAACAGAGAAGGTGCCATAAGCACCAGACTTCTGTCATCTCAATGTCTATATCACAGTCTGGGGTATACACCTTGTTTTATATATCTTTTCTATACAGCTGCACATGGCTGAGGCCATATTTAGATTGAATTCCAGGCCACTGACCAAGTGTGGTATTGTGAACCATAACTGGCATTTTGAGTGTGGACGTAAGCTACTTGAGTGAATGCTGTGTTAATATATTTCCCAAAATTTCCAATCCATTGGCGTGATTAACCTTATGGTTACACTTGCCAAAATTCCCTACAGTTTTATTAGAAATTAATTGTTTTATTTTGTTTTTTCCTTTTGGAATGTATTTGTTTATCGTAAGATACATGTTATGAAATCATAATACCCTAGGTCAAATACTAATCTAACTTTATGGTAATTGCTAGGCTCTATAAGGATGTAATTTTATTACTAAATCTATTTAATTAATTATACTTCCTTACTGCTTTTATTACATATTTAATATTAACATCTTTAAGTACCTTGTTTATGACCTAAATATAAGAACAAATCTTTCATGATCAGGCAATGGTCAAAGGTCAAAACTTGTGCATCATGTCACAATTAGTCCCTAAGGCTATGTCTTGCTTACAGCAACTTGTGGACAGAATTTTTTTTCAGAAGATATCTTCCAATAAAACATCAGTCCACAGATTGTGGCCAAAATGCCAAGTGGATCATGAGATTGATCTGCTCTGTCGACTGAGAGCAAACAGATTTCCCAGCTGCAATCTTGACAAAATGGCCAACCAGAAGCACAGCAGACAGTGCTACCTGGTTTTCCGGAAGATCTTTCTGTCCACAGAGGTACCCCCACCCTCGAAAATCCAGACCAGCTTTCTGTCGACAGATATCTATCAAAAGAGGTGTTATGCCTCGTGAGGACCATGATAAGACTTTTGACAAAAATGCTGCATTTACTGTTGAGAGAATGCCTTGGGACTCAAAAAAACCCTCTATTGTAGATAAAGCCTTTGTGTTTAGCTTTGTAGGTGACAATATTTAGGAATTGTAATTCTTGTGAAAAAATTAGAAGCTACCTTCACCCTTGCCCACACCTGCATGAGCACTTCTATACCATTACTGTCTTAAAGACCATTCTGTGCTGAAAGAGGAAAAAAGTGTGAGGCAGAAAACCATGGTTGAAAGTCATCACCTCAGCCCACAATGTTCAGGTAAATACACTCACATGCACTCACATGCACACCACTGTTGAATATAACATTAAAAAATAGCAAACAAGAGAAGGATAGTATATACAAATTAAAGATGAAAGATAACTTACACACAGGCTTTAAGAATAAATAGAAAAATATAATTTGCTTATATTTTTAGATGCTCTGTTATACTATTTGTTGACTTTCTCAACATTAGATTCACTACATTTCACAAATGACAGTAATGAGCAAGACCGATTGATCTATGTCAGAGGACCTAGTCCAGCTGTTGTTTTTGATTGATTTTACTTAATGTATAATCTTAAATTTATTCAAAGCCACCAGATTTCATGAATAATTTGGTGAACAACTATTCATGTTAAAGTTATGACAAAGGAAGTCTTCTGTAATTTATTTTCTAAACACGCTGCTAGTTGTCTGAAGAGACATAAACAGGATATGTTAGACTACATTAAATAATCCCCATATGGATATTTAATGGATAAAATGTCTACAATGTTAATATTTTCATTAGGCCATTTAATACGTGCAAGCATGGCAAGGTTTGCAGAAAATGAATTAATGCATCATTTTGAGCCTGTCATGAACTAAATAACTGATTATTTCCTTAGTGAAATTTTATGCACACTGTACAGTGTATAAAGGAGAGGGGAAAATTTTGCTCAATAATTTGAATTAAATTTGTTTAAGATAAAAATCTCTTTGTACATTGTTGAAAATAAACTTTAACATTCTGAATATGCTACAGTCGAGATAGCTCAATCCTGAATGGAAAATACACACGCTGCATACCTCTGCACTGGAGAGTTTTCCTGAGAAAACTGGGGTTTAGCCACCAAAACTCATGAAGTATCCACACGCAAAATGTATTTTGTTGAAATTGTTGACAAAACGCAGCACTTTCGTTGACAGCCTTCTGCCTCTTCCCTATGATGGAGAATGCCTTTCTCAACGGAATCTGTGAACAAAAACGCTGTGTAGATGCTCCAAAGGGCCCTCTGTTGACAGACAGGGCTTCCAGGTTACTGGGCAGCAATGTCTGCTGTGTTTCCAGTTGGCCTTTCTGTAGAGAGAGGGCGAGAAGTCCAGCCACTCTTTGTCAGAGTGCATCACTTTTTTTCTGGAAGATCTTCTGAACATGACTTCTGTCGACAGTGCTCTGTAGCGTAGACATAGCCTATATATTTAGTGTAGACATAGCCTATATATGGAAGTTTTGATTTACAAAGAGAAGAGGCAAAGACGATTTGGAGGTGGAATTATTATGATGTGTTACATCAACAATCACACAGGCTTTTTGCTAATCAGATTTTAGATGTGAGTTACGATGCAAGAAATGGAAATTTCAGAATTAAGCATGATAACTAAGTTATTGACAATGGAGAAAAATCTTATCAATTGGTCTGAGATGAGTATGGACATAGGAGATATTGAATTACAATAGGAAATTAGTATTCTAACCCATGATGGGTCCCCAAATCTGCCGGTCTGCATCAGAAATTCTCATTATTTTCAGAGAGATTAGAGTACGCAAGGAGTGCAAGGTGGGTCTGTGCTTATGTGATTTCATGGAAACTATCCCATTTTATATCAATTGAAAGTCTGACCCAAATACTTATGTTCAGACATGTTTTTTCTGTAACATATATTATAAGACAGACGGTTATATTAATGTAATATTAAAATTGAAAAAGCAAGCATATAAATGTCAGAAAGGAAATTTAAGGTTGAATGATCATTCTTAATTTTATTTTTTTTTTAAAAATACCTTCTCAGTTTATGTTTTTGCATGGTATTTAGTAGTTTATATGCATGGTATTTGTATATAACTTACTTCATTAAAAACAACAGACAAACCCAGAATAAAGGATTGAAACGAGTGTTTTAGTTAAATGCACACCTGATTCTACCAGCTTTATTCATATAGAGTAATATATTCCATGAGTAGCCCTAGTGAAACCAGAATCTGCCCCATATTTAAGTGACACATGAAGCAAAAATTCATTTACAACATCCCAGCTTGTGTTTTTCCATGAGACACAAGAATGGCTACTAGAGAACTTGCAAGGCTTCATGTCTGTTGAAATACTGAAGAACATGACTCAGGTTTTCCCTTAGTGAATATTTACCCCTTTGTTCAATAAATCTTTATATTTCACACATCTGAAGTCATTGTCTGCCTGTTAGGTATAACTCTTTAACTAATTGAAATGTCTCAGTCAAATTCATTTATAATTAGCACAGCTGAAGAACACATTGCAGGGCTTCCAATGCTATATAACACTATTGGCTCAAAAGGCTGCTTGTGTATTGATACAATGATAGAATTTCCTACATTTTCTTGTCAATTAAATTGCTGTGATTAGTATACGAGTGCAGTCAATGGATCCTTACACACTGGGTAAATTATGCAGTACCAAAAATGTCCTTTTTCAGTGTATGTTGTCAAAGAGCAATGCCTGAAAAAGCAAATTACGTATCACTGTGATAGCGATGGCATCTGGAATGTGCGGAGAGCATTCTGATAAGGTCATTTGACTGATTCCAGTAATGCTGTCTGCCACTCTGCACAATAATTCAATACATAATGCAAACAGTGCATTGGCTACTGTCTATAGAGCTCTCACCCCTCACTTGTTGCTCAGATGATATATTGCACCTGGTCAAAGAAAGGATGTTGATATTGAATTGTTGATTTTATTAATTGTTTTGTCAATATCTGTGATTCATGGATTAAGTACTTTTTCTTAGTTACTGCACACTTCATGTTGCACTAGGGAGTTCATATCAGCCCTGCATCCACAGACACGGATAACAAATGTCACTAGACTATCTGGCCCAAAGTAAAAGGATATTGTTTAATGTTTTGCAGCAACATTTTTGAAATGGTAAATAGCTGTTTAGCTAATTAGGGAAAATGTGTCAAGGGTATTGAGAATTAAAGTGTTTTACACTTTCAGAAATATGCATGGTTCCATAAGTGAAACTGGCTGCTTGGAGTTTCTTCATTGTCTTGTGTGATAACACTTCTACCTTTATCTTTCAGATTTTTTCCCCTCTGTTCTGTCCTTTCTATCCCTTCACTGTTCTGTAGAAGAATAATTAGTTGGAAGTAGAACTGGATCCAAAGCACAAGTTCAGATCTAAATGCCCTGTGATTCTGAGGTTCTAAATTTCATTGCTGGCTCCTGTCTGTACAGTGAGCTAAACAAGACCTCTGCATCCAGTAACCCCTGAACTCCAGAGCAGAATTTTACTTCTTGAGAGGACTCTTGGGTGGCATATGGCATGACAGAATTGAAGCAACACAAGGCTGGGTCTTACATTTCATCTCAAGTGCTCTAGAACAGTGGTCCCCAACCTTTTCACTAGTGAAGATCCCCAATCACCTCCTCAAACTGTTTGCAAACCCCTAATTAGCCCCCCAAACTATTTGTGGACCCCTATCAAAGCTAATTCTAGCTGCTGTATACTCCTAATTAAATGAAAAAGGAAATCACATCATACATTTTTGGACAGCAATTCATAACATTACTGGGAGATATTGAATTTAAAAATAATTGATTGTAACTTTGTAACTTACTTAAAATTAATTTCCTATGATCATTTTTATTTATCTTTTACCGTTTTTCATGGATCCCTTGCAATATCCTCACACATTCCCAGGTGTCTGCCGACCCTAGGTTGGTGACCAATGCCTCAGACATTTCAGTAAGCTCACATATTTTCTATTTGGCTCCCAGGAAAAGGAATATGAATGGGCTATATGTCTCCTTCGAATACAACTACACTGTCAAGTGATCAACATGTGCATGTATTTATATGAAACATACAGATGTAGTTATAAATTCCCAGGCAATAGTCAGATTTTTGGAAGGAATAGAAAAGCAGGAATTTCATCCCAATTGCCTAAAAGAAGTTAAATTCTGAATTTTCATTTAGAATCCTAACTTCCATTGATTCCTTTGGAGGTTAGGCTTCTATTTGGGGTTGTAAATCCTTTTGAACATTCAACACTTTTGTGACTACAGTGAATTTTGATGGAAAACATATGAGCTGTGTATACATGTTCAAGAAACTTCAAAACATGCATCCCTCTTTCGAAAGAACATGAGGAGAGGATACATGTAAGACATGTTCTTTTCAAAGAAAAGCAAAGGAATGCGGTGTAGATTTCAAAATCTGAACGCTGGCCCCATATCAGGAAGAACATCCCTTTTGAAAAACTATTTTGAAAGAGTACATGTGTAGATGCTCCACTGCCTGCTCTTTTGAAAGAGGAGTCAGCCATGTCACCAGTCAGACGGGTGCAGCCTGGGGACTGTCTAGCCTGGAGCAGCAGAAGTCTGTGATCCCTGTATCCAGGCCCCCCTTAAAGCAACATGGATGTAGAATCATAGAATCACAGAATCATAGAAGAGTAGGACTGGAAGGGACCTCGAGAGGCCATCGAGTCCAGCCCCCTGCCCTCATGGCAGGACCAAGCATTTTCTAGACCATCCCTGAAAGCCATCTATCTAACCTCTTCTTAAGTAGCTCCAGTGATGCAGATTCTACCACGTCCCTTGGCAATTCATTCCAGTGTTTGATCACCCTGACAGTTAGGAACTTTTTCCTAATGTCCAACCTGAACCTCCCCTGCTGCAATTTCAGTCCATTGCCTCTTCTTCTATCCTCAGAGGCAAGGAAGAACAAGTTCCCTCCCGCTGCCTTATGACACCCTTTTAGATACCTGAAAACTGCTATCATGTCCCCCGCCTCAATCTTCTCTTTTCCAAACTAAACAAGCCCAATTCTTCAGTCTTTCTTCATAGGTCATGTTCTCTAGAACTTTGATCATTCTCGTTGCTCTCCTCTGGACCCTCTCCAATTTCTCCACATCCTTCCTGAACTGCGGTGCCCAGAACTGGACACAATACTCCAGCTGAGGCCTAACCAGCGCAGAGTAGAGCGGTAGAATGACTTCTCGTGTCTTGTTCACAACACACCTGTTAATGCATACTAGAATCAAGTTTGCTTTTTTTGCAACAGCATCACACTGTTGACTCATATTTAGCTTGTGGTCAACTATAACCCCTAGATCCCTTTCTGCTGTACTCATTCCTAGGCAGTCCTTTCCCACTCTGTATGTGTGACACTGATTGTTCCTTCCTAAGTGGAGCACTTTGCATTTGTCCTTATTAAACTTCATCCTGTTTACCTCAGCCCATTTCTCCAGTTTATCCAGATCCTTTTGAATTATGACCCTATCCTCCAAAGAAGTTGCAACCCCTCCCAGCTTGGTATCATCTGCAAACTTAATAAGTGTACTTTCTATGTCAATATCTAAATTGTTAATGAAGATATTGAACAGAACCGGTCCTAAAACAGACCCCTGTGGAACCCCATTAGTTATACTTTTCCAGCCGGATTGAAAACCATTAATAACTACTCTCTGGGTACAGTTATCCAGCCAATTGTTCACCCACCTTATATTAGCCCTATCTAAGTTGTATTTTAGTAGTTTATTGATAAGTATATTAT
Source organism: Carettochelys insculpta (assembly GCF_033958435.1). Taxonomy (NCBI): domain Eukaryota; kingdom Metazoa; phylum Chordata; order Testudines; family Carettochelyidae; genus Carettochelys; species Carettochelys insculpta. Next base: position 101,941,666 of record NC_134138.1, read on the forward strand.
GTGAGACCGTGTCAAATGCTTCACTGAAGTCTAGGTATACCACATCCACCACTTCTCCCTTATGCACAAGGCTCGTTATTCTATCAAGGAAAGCTATTAGATTGGTTTGACATGATCTGTTTTTAACAAAACCATGCTGGCTGTTCCCTATAACCTTACCACCTCCCAAATGTTTGCAGATGATTTCTTTAATGACCTGCTCCATTATCTTCCTGGCACAGAAGTTAAGCTGACTGGCCTATAGTTTCCCGGGTTATTCTTGTTCCCCTTTTTATAAATGGGTACTATATTTGCCCTTTTCCAGTCTTCTGGAATCTCTCCCATCTCCCATGATATTCCAAAAATGATTGCTAAAGGCTCAGATACCTCTTCTATCAGCTCCTTGAGGATTCTAGGATGCATTTCATCAGTCCCTGGTGATTTGCAGACATCTAATTTTCTAAGTAAATTTTAATTTGTTCTTTTCGTATTTCAACTTCTAAACCTACCCCCACTAGCATTCTCTATGTCAGGCATTCCTTCAGATTTCTCAGTGAAGACCGAAACAAAGAAATCATTAAACATCTCTGTCATTTCCAGATTCCCTGTTACTGTTTCTCCCTCCTCACTAACCAATGGCCCTACCTTCTCCTTGGTCTTCCTCTTGTTGCCAATGTATTTGTAAAAAGCCTTCTTGTTTCCCTTTAAGCTTGTAGCTAGCTTGAGCTCATTTTGTGCCTTAGCCTTTCTAATCTTGTTCCTGCACGCTCGTGTTGTTTGCCTATATTCATCCTTTGTAATTTGTCCTAGTTTCCATTTCTTATAAGATTCCTTTTTTACTTTGAGTTCATGCAAGATCTCCTGGTTAAGCCAAGGCAGTCTTTTGCCATGTTTTCTATCTTTCCTACGCAGTGGGATAGCTTGCTTTTGGGCCCTTAATAATGTCCCTTTGAAAAACTGCCAACTCTCCTCAGCCTTTTTTTCCCCTCAGTTTAGCTTCCAATGGGACCTTACCTACCAGCTGTCTGAGTTTACCAAAATCTGCCTTCCTGAAATCCATTATCTCTATTGTACTGTTTTCCCTTCTACCCTTCCTTAGAATTGTGAACTCTATGATTTCATGATCACTTTCACCCAAGCATCCTTCTACTTTCAAATTCTCAAAATTTCCTCCCTACTTGTTAAAATTAAATCTAGAACAGCTTCCCCTCTGGTAGCGTTTTCAACCTTTTGGAATAAAAAGTTGTCTGCAATGCAATCCAAGAATTTATTGGACAGTCTGTCCCCTGCTGTATTAGTTTCCCAACATATATCTGGATAGTTGAAGTCCCCCATCACCACCAAATTCTGGGCCCTGGATGATTTTGTTAGCTGTTTAAAGAAAGTCTCATCCACCGCTTCCACCTGGCTAGGGGGGCTGTAGTAGATGCCTAGTAGGACCTCATCCTTGTTTTTTACTCCTCTGAGTCTAACCCAGAGACTTTCAACCCGTCCATCTCCTACGTCCATCTCCACCTCTGTCCAAGTGTGTACATTTTTAATATACAAGGCAACACCTCCTCCCTTCTTTCCCTGTCCGTCCTTCCTAAGCAGGCTGTACCCTTCAATACCAACATTCCAATCATGAGTATTATCCCACCCAGTTTCTGTGATGCCAACGATATCATAGTTGTATTAATTTATTAGTACTTCCAATTCTTCTTGTTTATTTCCCATACTTCTTGCATTTGTACATAGGCATCTCAGACATTGATTTGGTCTTGCCTCCCAGTTTTGCCCTGGCCCTCTTTTTACTCTCCCAAGCTGTGTCTACACGTGCATGCTACTTCGAAGTAGCGGCACTAACTTTGAAATAGCGCCCATCACGGCTACACTTGTTGGGCGCTATTTCAATGTTAACATCGACGTTAGGCGGTGAGACGTCGAAGTCGCTAACCCCAAGAAGGGATGGGAATAGCACCCTACTTCGACGTTCAACTTCGAAGTAGGGAATGTGTAGTCATTACGCGTCCCGCAACATCGAAATTGCGGGGTCCTCCATGGCGGCCATCAGCTGAGGGGTTGAGAGACGCTCTCTCTCCAGCCCCTGCGGGGATCTATGGTCACCGTGTGCAGCAGCCTTTAGCCCAGGGCTTCTGGCTGCTGCTGCTGCAGCTGGAGGTCCGTGCTGCATGCACAGGGTCTGCAACCAGTTGTTGGCTCTGTGGATCTTGTGCTGTTTAGTGCAAGTGTGTCTGGGAGGGGCCCTTTAAGGGAGCAGCTTGCTGTTGAGTCTGCCCTGTGACCCTGTCTGCAGCTGTGCCTGGCACCCTTATTTCAATGTGTTCTACTTTGGCGTGTAGACGTTCCCTCGCTGCACCTATTTTGATGTGGTGCTGTGCAACGTTGATGGAGGACGTGTAGACAATCGAAATAGGCTACTTCGATGTAGGGTTCACGTGTAGACGTAGCTCCAGGGTAGCCCATAGTCCCTCCCATTTCAAGTTCATCTCCCAGGTATCCATGCTCTCCACTTACCTGCAGGCTTGGCTCCCCTGCCCCCGTCAAACCTAGTTTAAAGCGCTCCTCACTAGGTCAGCCAGCCTCTGTTCAAATATGATCTTCCCCCTCCTCGAAAGGTGAACGCCATCTCTGCCTAGCAGTTCTTCCCGGAAAAGGATCCTGTGGTCAAAGAAACCAAAGCCTTCCTGGCGACACCATCTACGCAACCAAACATTCACCTCCAGGATACACCTGTATCTGCCTGGGCCCCTACCTCTGACAGGCGGGATAGAAGAGAATACCACCTGCACCCCAAACTCCCTGACCCGTGCCCCCAGAGCCCTGAAGTCACTCTTGACCTGCTCAGCATCACACCTCGCAGTATCATTAGTGCCCACATGGATGAGAAGCATGGGATTTTAGTCAGAGGGCTGGATAATCCTCAACAATGCCTGCATAACATCTCGGATATGGGCCCCCAGCAGGCAGCACACCTCCCGAGATGAAATGTCAGGGCGACAGATGGGCGCCTCCTTCCCCCTCAGAAGAGAGTCTCCAACCACCACTACTCTACGTTTCCTTATTGCAGGGGTGGCAGTAGACTTCCCAGCCTTGGGGGTATGAGGCTTCTCTTCTTCTGTACGGGGTAATTCTCGGTCTCCTGTATCAAGTACAGCATAACGGTTTTCCAGTACCACGGTGGGAGGGTTCTGAGCAGGGGTGGGACACTGCCCGCTGTGAGAAGTAACTAGCTGCCTGTGTCCACCCTGGTCCACCTCTTCCAGTGGTTTATCAGCTGTCCTGTGCACTGGGACAGTTACCTCCACAGTTTCCACCTGAATACTATCCAGGAACTGCTCATGGACTCGGATACTCCTCAACCTGGCCACCTCCTCCTGTAGCTCCCCCACCTGCTGCCTGAGAGCTTCCACCAGCAGGCACCTTCCACACTGAATATTCCCCTCAGCCTGGGTATCAGTAAGTGGGAACGGCAAGCCACAGTCCTTGCAGAACCACACCAGGATCTGGGTAGAAACATCCATGGTCAGGCAGTCTGTCTGGCTACAGGCACAAGTGGAGGAGACAGCAGTAGCGCTGGCACAGGCGTTGTGGGTCTTCCTAACCATTACAGTCCTCTCTGTCACACTCCCTCTGTCAAACTACCTCTTAAACTCCCCTGTCTGCAGCTCCCTGTCCGCTTTGCTGCGCGGAGTCATCACTGCACTGTCTTGGTGCAGCTCAGGATCAGCAGTGGCATTTAATGGCCAGCAGCCAGCCCCCACAGGAGGCCCAGGGCCTCCCTTCGGAGCTTTTGCAGGGCTTCCAGGGGCCCGGGAGTGAAAAAATAAAGGGCTCCCTCATAGACGGACAGGAAATGAGGGACCTCCTCAGCCTGTGGAAGGAAGACAATGCCCTCGGAGAAATGGGTGTGATGTAGCTAAATGCTGCTGCATTCACCCACCTTGCCCAGGGATTCCCGACGAAGGGCCACCCAGAGTGCACTGCAGACCAATGTCTGCAGTAAAGTTAAAGAACTGCACCAGGGCTATGCCTGGGCCCAGGACCAGGCTGGCTGCTCTGGGGCTGCTCTGGCCACCTGCTCCTGTGGAGCATCCTGGGGCCCCAGGATGGCTCCCCATCACTGGTGGTCCTTGACATGTCAGTGGATGAGCCGCAGCTGGAGGACCCAGGAGGCGGCTGTGACCAAAAAGAGGTCGAATGAGGATGCGGACCGTATCATCTACACCCACTCCCACTTGCCCAGCTGGATGACCGCCACCATCCCTGATGAGCCCTTCCCACAGACTTACCACAGCATGGTGATATCCACCCCCACTGGAATCTCCCACTGTGGGACAAAGGTGCCAGGCCCCATGAGCCGGTACAGCCTGGAGTTTCTGAAAACAAGGGCATCGTGTGTGCAGCTGGCCCAGCCCATGTAGATGTCTATGAACTGGCCCCTTGAGTACCAGGGCCTGGAGGACCACTGAATGGTAGCCCTTTCAGTCGACATACTGGCCAGCACTGTGTGCTGGGGTGAGGATGGGGATGTGTGTGCCATCCAAGGTGCCAAAGCAGTTCAGGAAGCCCAGTACGGCAAATCCTGCAATTGTGGCATTCAGACCCCCAGGTGGATGATCTTGTGCAGCAGCATCATGTTGATGGCTCAGATGACCTACACAGTGGGGAGGGGAACATGCAATCCTGTAAGGGCATGGCTGGGCATCCCTGGCCACCGCCAACTGCCTGTGTCCTCCTGGCCTCCTCCCAGTCCCCTGCTTGCCCCCCGCAACCTCCATGACTACAGCCCCATGGTGGTCTTTCCCACCCTGAACTGATGTCCTATGGAGCGGTAGGAATCTGGGGTGGCCAGCTTCCAGATGGCTATTGCGACCTACTTCTTGAGGGAGAAAGTGGGCCGCATGCAGGTGTTCTGGTGCCGGAATGTGGAGAGTGGAGGCAAGCCAGTGGCAGATCTCTTGAAAGGTCTGCCTGATCATCCTGAAGTTCCAGATCCTTCCAGCATCATCCCACTCCCTCAGCACTAGGCACTCCCACCACTTGGAGCTTCTGGAATGGCTCCAGAAATGTTGGGGCATCCGGGGGTGGGAGACTGTAGGATTCCTGGGCAGGGATGGCCCAGGGCCTCAGGGGTGGCTGTGGTGTGCCAGCAGGGTTTCCTTGATGAGGGCATCCTTAGCAAGGAGCAGCTGCTGGGACTCCATCCCGCGGCACAAGTGAGCTCTGCTTGGCTTGGGGACAGCTGGGCAGCTCTCAGCTCATGCAGAGTTGAGGGCGGTGGGAGGGGGCCCTTTAAGGCAGTGGCTGGCTGCAGCCCCAGAAGAGCTTGTTGGCCATGGGACCCCATCTGTGGTATTTCTGTCCCGCTTCTTTTGAAAGAATGGCTGGAGCTGTGTGGATGCTCCCTTTCAAAAGACAGAGGGCTTTCCAAAGGGTGGATTGATAGTTAATGTGTTGTTGCTCTTTTTCCAAAGCCTTGCTTTTGAATGGCATCTTCTGATTTTTGCCTTTTTGAAGGAGTGCTTACGTGTATACACAGCTATGCAGTATTTTGCTATGAAATTATACATGGTGATGCAGCAGAGAAAACTGCCTTTTTTACAGCAAATTCTGACATTTTCCTCAATAAGCAACTTCTGTCTTTTTTGATTCCTTCTGTTCTTTTGTTTACCCCTTCCATTCTCTTATTTGTCCTTTATCCATTTTCCATACTATTTTTATAATTTGTTTTCTTATTTTCACATGCTTCCTCTCATGATAGAGTCACAAAATATATTGGCATAATGGTGTTGAGCATTGCCATGCCTAACTTTTCACATCTACAAAAGCACTGGAATTTACAAAACTTGAATCATCCAGGCTCCCTTTTCAGTGAAAGGTGAAATATGTGCATCTTGGAAGGGGATTTCCAAAAGTCAGCATGCTTGCAAAGTTCTCATCTAAGCTAGACAATGGAGAGATGCTGAGGAAAAGCAGTGTGTTTAAGCTCTGCCTTCTCTAGGAGACAATCATTAAGGCACAGGTAGAGGTAAGCACCTCCCTCTTCCTGGGATTCGGGTTACAAACTGCATTAGGCAGCTATAATTTTTTTTTTTCCAAGAGATAGGCGAGGAAGATCTCCCTCAACTTTTAGCCCATTAGCTAGTGTATACATCTAGGAAAGCTCCAGTTCAATTCCCCTACCAACCCTGCCCCACCTGCTACCACAACACACTGAAGGGAAGAAAGGATTTGAAGAGAAATCTACCTCTTCTGTACTGAATATCCTAACCAGTAAGCTATAGGGTATACTGAGTGTCTACTTTCTCAATCTCTCCTTTGATGATGATCCATTGTCGATTCACCTCTCTCTCCTGTCTTTCTATATTCCGATTTTTCTGCTTGAGTGAGAGACATTAAACCAAACACAGATCAAATTAATATTTGCATATCTGTGTTTCATTTGTGAGACTCTCTTTTCATATCTTAGAGCCCCATGTCATCTCATTTTACAAGACCCACTTCTAATCTTGCACAAGACATAACTACACTACTAAAACATCTTAAACAGAATAATGCATGTTTGTGCAGAGGACTTAATAGTTATATTTGAGGTAAGCAAATTCTTCAAAAATCAGCATCACTATTTTTAGATTTAATTAAAGGAATAATTCAAAATGAGCTCCATTTTCAATGGGGAGAGTGCAACATATGCACAAAAATATGTATACAGATATTACTCCTGACATGACACCTGTTTTGCATAAACATTTTTTCCGCAATGAGTAAAAGTGTTTGCATTTTTCTGAGTGTACCCATGGGTCCCTTTTTTGTATGTTTGATCTATAGCATTTATAGAACTTTTGAAAATTTTTAATTTGAAATAAATTACCCTGGCAATGTCTCTCACCATATAGTGAAATAATACTAAAATGAATGACTCAATTAATTTTCTACAGATGTTACAATGACATGTGTTCTACAAGTGCAAAAATCAGAAAAGGATGGGGACTTGAATTTAGAAGTTACTTTAGTAGTGGTCAAATCTGGCTTTTCAGTGTATCATCAATCATTCATCACCATTTACCTTTTATTTTACCTGAGTATAGGCTAAATAAAATAGCAGACCAGATTCTGCCAGCTTTTGAAAATCTGCCATGATTAGCTTTCACTTGAACATTTGCAAGGGCACCCATAATTACTAAATATGAGAGTGTGTTGAACATCCATATGTATATTTGGAGGCCTAGTCAACTTTTCATAAAAGCCCTCGTTTATATTCACAAATCTGTCAAATCTAGTTGCACAATTATGCAGAAACCTTAGAATTTTCTCACTGAAAAATTGCCCGTTAATGCTCTCTAAAACTATGTATGTTGATATTTGTTCTTATGCATAATGAAAAAAATTATCAGAAGATTTCTGAAAATATACAAATTCATTTCTAGTAATCAAATAATTTGTTTTATTTACATATTTCCATATTTTCATTAATCTAATTTATTTGTCTTTTTATACGGCTTTTGTTTAGTGTTGTACATTACCAATTTCCTTTTCTTCTTGAAACCTCAATGTCACATTGCTTCTTTTTTTTCCCATTTTCAGATGTGAGTACTCTAAAGTCATTGAGTGCTGCATTTTCTCACACCCATTTAGCCACAAGAAAGTAAAATCAAAGCTAATATGGAAATGCAATGAGATTCATCCAGGGTATTTTAATTCTGTATTGACCAAACAAAAATTAATACAGCAAAATATGAGCTTTCAATAAAGAGATTTTGAAGGTGGGTTATGTTAAAATTTACTTTAAAAATCCTTGCTGTCTTACTCAGATGATAATTTTGATCTGATTTGAAAATGCTCAAGAGCTAATAGGTTAAATTTTCAGTTTCAGGTTACTTCGTTTGAAGTAGGAAACCCAGGGTGAGCCTCAACCTCTAGCCCCCTCAGAAGAGACCAAGGTCAAAACCCCAATTTCTTCATTTAGACCTCTCTATCACCATTTGGATCATCATATTTTAACTTTTGTGTGTAAAGCACAGAAGCAGAAATTGCAAGCCTGACCCTTCCAAAGTTCCTGCAGAAAACAAAGGAGCTTTGTTGAACTGAGTTTTTACAATGTGTGCAAATACACCGGATGGAATGAAGTGTTGGCATACTAGAATCACAGTGACATTTTAAGTCACTCTGTAAATAAAGCTTTGCAAGCCCTGCAGTATGGTCCATGGGATTTAGAAGGGAACTAACTTATTCTGGACTGATTTTTGCTCTCCCTCCGAAGCCAGGTTCCCCTCTATAGACTCCAAGCACAACCCTCTTCCCCACAGGAGTCCCTCTGAAGATGCTAAAAGGGCATCTGCAAAAATCTAAGGTCTAAAGGTTATGTTGCAGCTGAGAAGGAGGATGTTGATAGCCTCAAGGGAGACTGATTATATGGACAGGTTTAACAACTCCTTACCTATGGGAAAAACCTTCATTCATGTTTTGTGGATTTTCTGACCATCTTGGCAAACAAAGGTGAGGTTTGCACTGAGATCTGTGAATGCAATAAATATGGAGCTTGAAGGCTAAATTCTGTCTTCAGATTTACACTATGAATAACTGAGAAATGCAAAAGTTAAGCAGACAGAGCATGGCCTAACATTTCCATTTGATAATGCTAAGGTGGAATTGAGAAGATCTGAGTTCAGGTCTGTGCTCTGTCACATGTTTACTGTGTGAACATAGGCAACTCACTGTGGCTGTGTCTACACTACTTCCTTACTTTGAAGGGAAGATGGTAAATAGTGTGTCGGAAGATTATTAATGAAGTGCTGCATTGCATATGCAGTGCCTCATCAAGCTAATTCTCCCCCGTGGCAACTTCAAACTGTTAAACTTTGAAGTGCTGGATCACATGTAGCCTCAGCTAAGCCACCCGTGCTTTGAAGTGACTGGGCGACTTCAAAGTCCCTTTACTCCTCAAACTTGAGGCACTTCGAAATACCACAGGGGAGAATTAGCTTAGTGAAGTGCTGCATATGCAGCACAGCACTTCATTAATAATCTCCCGACACTCTTTTTTACTGTCTTCCTTTCGAGGGAGAGAGGTAGTTGTGCCTCAGTTGCCCATCTGTAAAATAGGAATAATAACATTTTTCTACTTCAAAGGAGAACTGAGAGCACTGGCATGTGAAACAGTTAGTGATGCTCAGATACAATAGTTAGAGAGATCATAAGACTAGCCGGTAGAGATTTTAAAGTTATGTCCCTAGCCCACTTCCTAATAACTAAAGCACCAATCCAGCATATTTAATGATAGGCATGTGCTTAATATTTTGCTGTTCTAGAGCTTTAGCTGCCGGGGATTTGGACCTACATCATATCCCTAATAGGGACATAAAAGTGAAAGACTTTATAACTCATTATCAGTGGCTAAGCTTTTGCCATTCCTCAGGAAGTGATTTTCAAAAATGTTAATGATTAATGTTATGCCACTGGATATATTTGAAGCATGTGAGACGTAAAGATTAAACTCAGTGCAGTTACAATTAAGGCTGCAATGGTCAGGACATGGCATAAGTAACCTATTAAACCTTTGCTGTCTTTCTTGTCTATGTTTCAGTAAAATAAATCAGATGACATTATCTAAATGGGCTATGGGATTTTAGATAGCTTAACAAAAATATTCTGACATTTGTTCAGATCAGTTTTCCTTTAGATGACCTCAAAGTTGGTACCAGTTAAACGCGGGGAAGTAATAAAACCAAACGAATGGTCACTTACTGTCCAGTGAACTGAGAGATTATATTGTTATACAAATAGAAACCAATTGTACTTGAAAATGGGTGGATTTTGAGACAAACATGTCAAAGTATTGCAAGCACCATTAACTCTTCTTAGATGAAGAGCAGAAGCTCCTCTTAGAATATAAATAAATAACCTCTAATGAGGTAAATGCAAGAGAAGTATTTCTTCATTTTGGATGAATCTCTGTGTAAGCAAGTGAATTGCATGTAAGAGGTTGTACAGCCTGCCATCACTCTTGTACATACGTATGAAATCTGGAGCAATAAAGGTGGGAGAACATGACCAAAGTAATATACCGCAATCCAGCAAAGCACTTGTTTGTGTACTAAATTAAATCATGTGGTCTGTCAGACAACACATGACCAGGATTCATGGTCTGCTGGTTGGAAGATTAGCTTTCCCAGCCCATACCTGGTACTGATAGGGAGCACAATGTGAATGCTGATCAATTGCGAGTTTATCTATGCCAACATCTGCTGTAGCTACCAAGATCAGTCCTTCTCAGACATTGACAAGGTCTTGAAAGATGGTGTGAAGCTCATGGCAGATATTGTATTAATGGTGCCTGCGCTAAGCCTTTCCAAGACAGTTTCTAGTGTATTTCCTCTGCAAGTGCAAGCCACAAGTTAAAAATTTTCTTCAAAGATGGATGTCTATAGTATGTTACAACTCAGTTTACCTCAGTGTGACACTGAATAGGCCATTAACATACTGCAACCACTTGAAGAAGATAGTAGTCAAAGCCAGCATTCAGGGCAATCTGCTCAGAAAATTGGTAAATTCAACCTGGTGTTCAAAAGCCCACATGCTTAAGGAATTGGCCCTTGCCCTCTGCTATTTTTATGGTGTTTATACTACTACAGGGTGTGATGGTGGAATATATGTGGCACAATGAGCTGAGGTTAAATTCAGGTGATGTTTCATAGTCTTGATAAATGCACATTGACTTAGAATCATAGAAGATTAGGGATAGAAGACATATTATGAGGTTATCTAGTTCAATCTCCTGCTCAATGAAGGACCAATCCCAACTAAATCATTCTAGGCAGGGCTTTATCAAGCCTTGTCTTAAAACCTCTATGGATGCATATTCCCGAGCAAACCTATTCCAGTAGTTCGCTACCATCTTAGTGAGATAGTTTTTCCTAATATCCAACCTAGATCTCACACTGCAACTTGAGACCATCAGTTCTTGTTCAGACATTTGCCATCATGTTAGTCGGTGGCCAGGTAATGTGCGGTGAGGTACTCCCCTGGGTCCTAAGCAACCCAGTTTTTTACTGTTACAGCAGACAGCTCCTAGCACACTCACCTATGGTCAGGCTGTTGTAACCAAATGGTTAAAGTTCTTTTGTTGTGCTGGCTGTGTTGCAGTGACAAAAGGGTTAACAAAATAGTTAGGCTTGGATCTTAACTAGTTACAAGTTTATTAAGCTACAGTTATAAGCGTGCGGTTACAAAAGGCTATTGTTTACTTCTTATATGCTAGCAAAGTACAGGTGTTAACAAGTTACGTTACAATCCAATACAAAGATATCTGTGACCATCTAACACAATGATATCTTGATACTAGTTACAGAGCTCTAATTCTTTAGCTGTGCACAAAAAAAAAAGTCAGAGACCTAGCATGGGTGTATCTTACCCTCTCTGTGTCTCTCGATACCAGCGTAGCCAAGCCGGATCGGTCACTCAATTCCGCGGAAAGACGAATACGAGGTTGGGCGTCCCCAGTAGTGGACCTCGGGAGGCAATCACCTGACCCGACCAGCAGGAAGTTGGTCGAATGCACTCAAAGTTAGAGTTCTGCTGGACCCATCTTTTATACCCCTTTTGGGTTACGTATTCTCTTTCTTATCTATGGTGCCAGATCATACTGGTCTGTCTTTGTGACTCCAGTTTGTTACAAGGGCATTTCTACTTAGTTTGCACTTGTAAGACAAGAGATAAACAATTTAGGAGTACAGGACATTCTTTTGTGCGGGCGGGGCACGTCCCCTTCTGGGTGATTGTGTGTGCATCATATTGATCAATGCCAGCTGGGGTGATTTCTTGAGGGTTCCCCTCCCCCTCTCATGTTGACAGTCTGGCCTGTCAGCCTTCTAGCTGTACTTTCTGCTTCTCAGGGTCACAATAAGCCAGCATATCTGGGCCTCAATGAGGGCATCAAAGACTGTGCTGTCAGCAGCCATTTCCGTGCCCTGTGTGCTCCTCAGTGGTGGGGGGGGGGGCAACGAGCAAGCTGGCTTGTAAGGGGGAGACTCTGTCTGGCTACACATCATTAGGAAAAGCCTGGCTCCATCCCTTTTGGAAACCTCCTTCTGATAGTAACAGAGAGGAAGCTGTGCTAGTCTATACACTATCAAAACAAAAAGCAGTCAAGTAGCACTTTAAAGACTAGCAAAATAGTTTATTAGGTGAGCTTTCGTGGGACAGACCCACTTCTTCAGACCATAGCCAGACCAGAACAGACTAATAGTTGAAGGCTGCTACCAAGTTCCCCATAATTGTTCTGTTCTGAAGACTAAATAAGACAAGTTCCCTCAGCCTCTGCTCATAAATTATGCTCACAGCCTCCCAGTCATTTACGTTGCCTTCTGTTGGATTCTCTCCAATTTGTTCACGTCCTTTCCGTAGTGGGGAGAGGTCCCAAACTCAATGCAATATTTCCAGGTGTGGCCTCACAGGCTATGGACACACAACCAGGTCATTCTGAGATAACAGCTCTTATTTTGAAATAACTTTGCTGTTTTCTACACTACACATGCACAGGTTTGAAATAAATTCAAAATAGTGGGTGCATTATTCCAAAACTGGCAAATTTCACTACAGGAAAAATAATACATAGTTCACAACAACTATTCAGAAATAGGTGCTGTTAAGACACAGAATAGCACTCACTTTGAAATAGGTGCTAATTCAAAATAAGTGCTGTGTGTGTAGACTATGTATTTCAAAATAGCTCAGTGCTATTTTGAAATACATTTTAGTGTGTAGCAGCCCTATTTTGACACAGTACTTCTGGAATTGCTTTTTTTGAAATAGGGCTGCCATGTCAATATAGCCACAGTGCTTTTGGTCTTCTAGCAGGGTATTTTTCCTGCTGGAATGGCATTTGGGAACCTTTTTTCCTGGGTGGGGTGGGGTGCTGTGCTGGAAGCTGCTGTGACTAGTTGCACATGGCTGGGCCACGCTACTCGAGGAGCTTCTGGGGGTGGCTCTGCATGTCCAGGACATGCTGTAATGGGATCCACTATGGGCAGCTTGTGCATGGTTGTGCCATGCCAGGAGCTGCTCTGGGCAGGACATTGTGCTGCAGAGGGAGCCCCTGTGGGTGGGAGAGCAGAGAAGCCACTGGCCATTCCTGTGTGAGGTAGGTGGGGGGCTTTTGAGGCTGTGGGGGAGCTTGAGGTTGCAGAAGGGGGTTAAGCCTGGGAATAGGGTGTTATTTTGAGGTTGCAGGTGGGTGGGTTATGGTTAGCGCTTTAGTGTGGGGGGCGCTAGCCTGGGGGTAGGAGGAAGCAATTTGGGGCTGCAAGGGGTTAAGACGCTTGTGTGCAGGAGTTCCAGAACCATTTTTTTTCTATAAAAGAACCATTGTCTTCTGGTAATGCTCCTACTAATGCAGCTCAATATGCCATTAGCCTCTCGGCAACAAGGGACACTTTTGACTCACATCCAACTTCCCATATACCGTAATCTTCAGGTCCTTTTTCTGCACAATTGCTGCCTAGCCCGTCTCTCCCTGCCCTATGCCAGAGCATGGGATTCTTCCATCCTATGTGTATCTGTTATTGTTGAACATCATCAGATTTCTTTTGGCCCAATTCTACAATTTGTGTAGCTCAGTCTGGACCTTATCCATGCACTCCAATACATCGACCTCTCCACCCAGCTCAGTGTAATCCGCAAACTTGGTGAGGGTGCAGACCAATCCACCATCTAGCTCATCAGTGAAGCTGTTGAATAAAAACAGCCCAAGTTCCTACCCATGTGGCACTCCACTTGATATTGGCTGCCAACTAGACATCAAGCCATTGATCTCTACTCACTGAGTCTGACAAACTAGCTAGCTTTCTATCCATCTTACAGTCCATTCATCCAAGCCATGATTCCTTAACTTGTTGGCAAGAATGCTATGTGAGGCTGTATCAAAAGCTTTTCTAAAGTCAAGGGCTGTGTCTACACTACAGTGTTCTGTCAACAGAAGTCACTGTCAACAGATATTTCCCGACAGAACCTCTGTCAACAGAATGTATCCACACCTAAAAGAGGTTCCCTCTGTTGATGCGCTCAGTTGCCAAAGAATGGGCAGACTGCACAGCTTTGTCAACAGAACAGCCAGAACCTGTACAAACAGGGCTGCCTGTTGAACCAGAAGCCCTTTTTGTTGCCAGAGGGCCCCCCCGCCAGCGTCTATGCTATTTTCTTTGGACAGAACCTGTCGACAGAGGCACTAAGCCTTGAACCGTCACGACAGAAATCTGCTGGGAAAAGTGCTGCATTGTTTTGACAGATTCTTGATAGAATGTATTTGTACTATGGACACTCTCTGGTTTCATCGACAGAAGGCCTCTTCTGTCGACAAAACTCTGTAGTGTAGACCCGGCCAAGATGTATCACATACACTGCTTTCCCCATGTCTACAGAGCCTGTTACCACATAATAGGAGGTAATCAGTTTGGTCAGGAATTACTTTTCTTTGGTGAATCCATGTTGTTTGATCCTCACAGCTTCCTTTCCTCCACCTGTTTCAAAATGGATTCCTATAGGACCTGCTCCATGATTTTTCCAGGAACTGAGGTGAGGCTGATCAGTCTATAATTTCCTGTGTTGTCCTCTTTTTAAAAATGGGCAGTACAGTTGCCTTTTTCCAAACCTCAGGACCTCCCTGATTGCCAAGAGTTTTCAAAGATAATGGACAGTGTCTCTGCCATCCAATCAGCTATCTCACTGCACTCTTGGATGCATTAGATCAATCCCCATGTAACTGTGCATGCCCAGCTTTTGTAGATAGTCCTTACCCTTTTGCCTTTACTACTGAGGGCTGCTTACCTCCTCCAGCTACTTTGTTGCCCAGTGCAGCAATCTGGCAGTTGAATTTGTTTGTGAAGACCAAGGCAAAAAAAGCATTGAGTACTTCAGTTTTTTTTCACATTATCTATCACTAGGTTGCCTTCCGCATTCACTAGGGCTGCCCACATTCCCTGACCTGCTTTTATTTTGATGCTGCTGGATCTTCCACTGGCCTCAAATATCTCAGCCCATTGTAAATATGCTGAGAAAGATCATTTGGGCAGTTATTGTGGATGCTTAAATTTAAGCTCATGCATATGTGGCTTGTTCAGTCAAAGTCATATTCTTGAAGGTAAAATTCACCAGTTTGCCAAACTGATTGTTTTACACCCTTTTTATTCTCTTGGTCACAAACATTTGGTTGAGTGAGGCTTGGCTGAAATTTCACAGGAAATGAAAACATCAGGAACAAATATTTGAGAGAAAAATCTATCTGAAAGTGATTTTTCCTCATGTATGTTAAACCCTATTTATTGTTAATACAGCAATTCATGCATTTTCAATATATATGAATTTAGCAGATTACACCAACAAAACAGTTACCAATAATTTGTTCCTGCTTTGGGAAATTCAGTGACTTAACTATAAAAAATGACACATTGAATGAACTATTTGATGAATATTATTCCATCGAGTCTGGTTTCAAACATTTGAAGAGTTCTGTTCATTCAGGTTTTGCACAAAGATGCAGACTGGTTCTAAACTCATCACGCCTGATTTACCCATCCTCAGTTCATAGACAAAGGAGTGTGAGGCAATTTGAAAAGGCATTAACTTTCCATCGCTGCTGACCTGCGGAGGGAGTCTCCCTCCTGCAATTGTCCCACTACATTGTTACAATTAAGGGACCACAAAAACCTTGTGTCTGACCCAGTGATATTGTCAGAAGGGGACAGTTGAGTAGGCTCTGATTTCAGAAGGATGGAAAATGATGGGGCACAGAGGTGGGGCAAGGAGGTCAGGAGAGATAGGCGGGCCCCCACCAACCTGTCTGGGATGGGATGGGAGGGTTTCCCCAGATCTGGGTTTGAATGCTAGCCCCCCTGTGCCCACCCATTGCTGCTGCTGGGGAGTGCGGGGTTAGAGTGCTTGCCCAAGTCTGCCTGCCCAGTGATTCTGACAGGCATTGGGCTGAGACCATGGCCCACTCTACCTGTCCGGTACTCCTATTGTGCAGTGGGGTCAGGGGCTTACAAGTCCCATGCAGCAATGCCGCTCCTCAGCAAGCATAGCAGGTAGCATAGCATAGTGTAGCATGATCAGCTGGGCATCTGAGTACTGTTCAGTAGTGCATTAAGTGGTGACAGGTTTGATATCTGTTAGTGTGAGAACTGGGCAGGACAGAAACAGGCTGGAGACTCCACAAGTCAGCAGCGATGGGAAGTTACACCAGGACAGATGACTAAGGAGGAGTACAAATATATTGCTGGAGAATGCCAGACAGTAATCAGGAAAATGAAAGCACAACTGGAATTGCAGTTAGCAAGGAATAAGAAGGGTAATAAGAAGGGTTTCTACAGGCATGTTAACAATAAAAGGGTGATCAGAGAGGGTGTGGAGCTGTTACAGGATGATGGAGGTAACCTAGTGGCAAATGCTGTAAGAAAGTTGAAGTACTCAATGCCTTTTTTGCCTCAGTGTTTATGGACAAGTTCAGTTCCCAAACTATGGCACTGGGCAATACAGTAAGTGAAGGAGGTGTGCAGCCTTTGATGGGGAAAGGACAGGCTAACGGTTACCTAGAAAATCTAGAGGTGCACAAATCTATGGGTCCAGATTTAATGCAACCAAGGGTACGGAGGGAATTGGCAGATGCCTTTGCAGATTCACCATTATCTTTGAAAACTAGTGGAGATCAGGAGAGATCCCAGATGACTGGAAAAAGGCAAATGTGGTGCCCGTCTTTTAAAAAAGGAAAGAAGGACAGTCCAGATAACTATAGACCAGTCAGCCTTACCTCAGTCTCTGGAAAAATCATTGAGGGGATTCTCAAGGAATCTATTTTGGAATGATTGGAAGAGGGGAAAGTGATCGAGAGTAGTCAACTTGGATTCAGGAAGGGAAATTCATTCCTGACCAATCTGATTGGCTTCTATGATGAGGTAACTGGCTCTGCGGACATGGAGAAGTCAATGGATGTGATATACCTTGAATTTAGCAAAGCTTTTGATATAGTCTCCCACAATATTCTTGCCCATAAGTTAAGGAAGTATGGTTTTGACACATGGACTGTAAGATGGATAGAAGGCTGGCTTGATGGATGGGCCCAAGGGTAGTGATCAATGGCTCAATGTCTGGTTGATGGTCGGTTTCAAGTGAAGTGCCCCAAGAATCAGTTCTAGGGCCAGTATTTTTCAACATCTTTATTAATGACCTGGATGAGGAGGTGGATTGGACCCTCAGCAAATTTGCAGATGACACTAAGCTAGGGGGACAAGTAGATACATTGGAGGATAGGGGTAGCATTTAGTGTGACGTGAACAAAT
The DNA here is from genome assembly GCF_033958435.1 of Carettochelys insculpta. Lineage (NCBI taxonomy): Eukaryota > Metazoa > Chordata > Testudines > Carettochelyidae > Carettochelys > Carettochelys insculpta. The sequence goes on from NC_134138.1 coordinate 101,958,975, forward strand.
TTGAGGATTGGTCCAAAAAAAATCTGAAGAGGTTCAACAAGAAGAAGTGTAGAGTCCTGCACTTGGGATGGAAGAATCGCAAGCATTATTGCAGGCTGGGGACCAACTGGCTAAATAGTAGTGCATCAGAAAAAGACCTAGGGATTACTTTGAATGAGAGGCCGGATACGAGTCAACAGTGTGCCCCTGTAGCCAAGAAGGCTAACGACATATTGGGATGCATTAGGGGAGAAGCATTTTCAGCAGATGTAGAGAAGTTATTATTCCCCTCTAATCAGCACTGGTGAGGCCAAATCTGGAATATTGTAGCTAGTTCTGGACCTCCCAGTATAGAAAAGATGTGGACACATTAGAACGAGTTCAGTGGAGAGCAACAAAATTTATTAAGGGGTTGGAGTACATGACCTATGAGGAGAAGCTGAGAGATTTGGGCTTATTTAGTTTGCAGAAGAGAAGAGTGAAGGAAGGATTTGGTAGCAGCCTTCAACTTCCTGAAAGGGGTCTGTAAGGAGGATGGAGAGAGATTGTTCTCAGTGGTGACAGATGGCATAACAAGGAGTAATGGTCTGAAATTACAGAGGGAAAGCTGTAGGTTGGATATTAGGAAAAAAATATTTCAGCAGGAGGGTTGTGAAGCACTGGAATGTGTTACTGAGAGAGCTGTTGGAATCTCCATCCCTAGAGATTTTTAAGTCCCAGCTCGACCTAGTGATGGCTGGGATGGTTTAGTTGGAGTTAATCCTGCTTCAGGCAAGGGGCTGGACTAGATGACCTCCTCAGGTGCCTTCCAGCCCTAGAATTTTATGGTTCTAGAGACTTCTTCTGAAGGTTCTGTTGCAGTAGAATACTGGGGGTAGGCTCAAAGGCTGCAGAGGGAAGTGCTAAGAGTGGTGCTGGGACAAGGCAGGTGCAAAAAAGGAACAGCACCAGAGCATATCTTAGAATAACAAAACATTAGGGTCAGAAAAGAAGAAAAGAAAAGAAGTCATCTAGTACAGGCCGCTTGTGTCCTCCCCTTCTCCCCGCACTCCCCTGAGGCAGAGCCAAATAAAGCTAGATCATTCCTGTCCAGCCTGTTCTTAAAACCCTGTTGTGGTGGGATTTCAAAAGCTCCCATGGAAGCCTGTTCCAAAGCTTAATGACCCAGCTGCTAATTAAGCCAAATACTTCTGGTCCACCTTAGGTGTGTGTGGAGAACAAATGATCACAGTCCTCTTTACAACAGCTCTTAATTTATTTGAAGTCTTATCAGTTCCATTCTGTCTTCCTCTCTCAAGACAAAACGTGATTTTTAACCTTTCATCATAGTCAAGATTTTCTAAACCTTTTATCATTTGTGTAGCATTCCTGTGCTTGGATGCTGCTATGGAGAATGTGCTGGGCATGGCTGCCAACTCAGTTTTGGCTGATGCAATATTGGTAGCCTAGTACTAAGATGATTTATGCCTGATGAGGAAGTGTAGCTATATTGAGCTATGCAAGCTGATGATGCAGCCCATCTCAGAGCAGGGATAAGAGAATTAGCCCCAGTCTTGCAGTCAGATCTATGAAAGTTGACCTCTGTGGCATCTCCCTGACATTAGGTGTGAAGGATAGTGGGTGCAAGGTGATAAGATGTAAGTCTGTACCACTTCATAACCTTTTAGGACAATTAAAACCATGATCTAAGTAAAAGATGTGATTTGTATCACTTTTCAAAATTGGTGTCTGTTAATGTCTATTCAATTCAAATTATCACGAAAAAAATTGGTTGAAATATCTGTTATTTTTTCAGCACAGCAGCCCTTTAATTAAGAGATAAAAAATATCATTCTAAAAAAAATAGCTCTGTATTTTAAGACAGCGTCTTGAGGCACCAGTCACCATGTTGTGTAAGATTGTACATATAAACATGGTAAGAGGCATTTTCTGCTTTGAAAGAGCTTTCAATTGAAATATGTAAAACAGAGGGTAGACGGAGAGGGAGAAGCACAGGGTGGTGAAGTGAGATACTATGGGATTACTCTCATCTATGTTCAAAGAGTCCTGTAGCAATACCTAGACAGAAAGAAGAGATTTGATGTTACTGATGTTTCCAGTGTTTAAAAAGAACAAAAAACAAAAACCAGAAAGAAAAATAATAACAAACCTTCCAGTCTATCATAAAGGATAAAATGGGCTTAACTTTTCCAGCCCCTCAAAGCATCACTCTTTTATTCTCAGATAACTTGTATTACTGTTCAGTCCTTGGTGTTCTGGAGATTGTACCATGGGTCACAATTAAATTTGTTTTCTCCGGTTTGATCCACAGTTTAACAATGTCTTATCACCAAGATCTCAGTTTTTGGCACCACATAATTAAATTTATGATTGGTTGTGCTAATTAATTTCATGGACTCTTTCATGCTAAGGTCACTCACTTGCTGACTTACCTTCATGAAAGTGCTCAGTGTTGATTCACTGATTGGTGAGAGTGTATGAATCCAATCAGAAGCTCAGATGGTCCCCTTTGTTGTTCAGTGCAGAGGAAAACAAGCTGAGTAATGTAGAGTAAGGGTAACTATCATAGTCATGGTAAGTTAAGGGCTCTAAGCAGCTAGTCTACAATGCAATAAAAAAGCCTGCAATACCAAGCTTCAGAGGCCAGGTTTGCTAACTGTGACTCCTGAGGGTTTGGATGCTGACCTAAATATTCTCAGAGAGCAGCAATGGGCAACCCAGGCTAGGATGGCTCTTCTTCACCTCAATGGTCCACAAGATTGTTGTAACCAAGATGGTCTCCTGGGATAAGGTAGTTTTGCTAACTGCACTTGTGTATTTAGAATTTGTAGGGTGACCTGTCTGAACCACAGCAATGCTTTGATTAGAGCAAGAGGGAGTCTGTGGCTCTAAAAGTCAGTGTTATAGGCAATCAGCATACACCTTACTTCATGCACCCTTGCTAACATGAATAGAAAAATAAAGTGCACTGATAGAACCCAGTGGAATCTGGCAACCATTGCACTTGAGCAATGGTAACCTAAATGTTGTATGAGCCACACATAGATCCCCAATAGGGGCCCCACAGGTTGCCCACCACTGCAGCTGAGGCAATTCTCCTTGGGCTGTAGACTGGGCGGAGACCCTCCACATCACTGAGTTTCATGTTTGCGCATAGTACATTGTAAACACTGTTTACGACAGAGTCAATCATGTACACAAGCCTTAGCCTGAACATGTCCACTGCAAATTAAAACCCCCACAGCCTGAGACTTGCAAATATAAGCCAGTTGACTCAGGCCAGCTGTGACTGCACAAAAAGTCTATTGTCAAAATGTAGACGAGACCAAGACATTGGGCTAAAACCACTGGCAACTAGCACCCCCATAATTGCGGTTGGGTTGTTCCGGTGTTAACAATGATAGGAAAAATGTCCAATAACCTAGCAAGGATGAGACAAAGAAGAAAATCCAGGGCCCAATCCTCCAAATAATCAAATAAGCTCCTTTGACTGTACTGATGTTATATCAAATTACCTACCTGAGGCTGTGCATATGTGACTAAAATGTTTCTTTGTATTTTTCACAGGATCATATTTCAGAAAGCACATTTCCGACTATTTCACAATCATAATGTACTCGGTTTGCAAATTGGTTTAAGAGAAATGCACAGGATAAAAAAACACATTTGAATAAAACTGACATGGAAATAACAAAAATGGTGGGACTATTTACTGACTATTAAATTGCTAATTTTCCATTTATAAGAGTGCAATGTAAAATGTATTGTATTTTTATTTATTATTGCATACAAAATGGAGTGCATATAAAACTAAACTGGGTGATACACATAAAAGTGTAGGGACATTGAGTGCTTTACCTCATTTTCTAAAGCTTAATTTAAAAATAACATTTTTCTTTAATTATTTCCCTACTCGTAATTAAATAAATACAGATTCTTGTAACTGGCTATAAAGGGAAGGACAAAAGGATATGACAACAAGAAGCAAAAAGTCACAAGTAATTAAAAAAAACCAAGGAATAAAAAATTCCAACTCAAAAAAACCAAGCCAAACTCATTGATGAAGTATGCAAAGCAGATGGCGATTAAAGTGTGAAAGGGAATTTACAGAAAACCAGAAAATCTGGAAGAACATAGTCATGGAAAGCAATGCTTCAGGCAAAGCAAAAAGACTTAGAAGGCAAGAAATGTTGGCATAACACAATAGTAACAACTAAGAGCTTGGAAGTAGTTAGCAGAAAGTAGTATCTCTTCACTGTTGGAGGACAGCCACTGTCTTGTAATCCTGGAAACCAAAACAGAAGTAACAATAAGATGCAAAGAAAGAGGAATAATATAACTTATTTCATATGAGAATTTCTTCCACATAACGTTAAATATACACAAACAAATATATAGTGATTTGTGATGTTAGAAGGATGTATTTGTGTATACCTTGTGAATGACAGGTAATACAGTTTTTTTCAGACAAAAAACGCAAGGTTCTGTAATCAACAGTAAAAACAATTATAAGGATGTTGTAATTTTCCTAAAAGGAAGCATTAAATATTCAGCAAATACAGAATGGGCTTGTCTACACTACCACCTTCCTTCGAAGGAGCGATGGTAATTAGGGTGTTGGGAGTTTACTAATGAAGTGCAGCACTTCATTAAGCAAATTCCCCCAAGGCAGCTTTGAAGTTTTAAACTTCAAAGTACCGGCACTCATCTAGCTGCGGCATACCCACCGGTACTTCGAAGTCCCCTTACTCCTCAACACCCTAATAACCATCCTTCCTTCGAAGGAAGGTGGTAGTGTAGACAAGCCCAATAAGTAGACAAACAACCCTTTCTGTATATCACGGTGATATTATGAGATAAACACATGATTATATCAAAGGCATTTTTGTATTCTGACCATCTTAAATAAGGAAGCTTGTGTAAGACGTTTAATCTTTGCTATGTTGAATTAAAATGTTTACTTGTAAATTCTCAGCGAAATTCTCTCTCTAATGAAATAGTAAATGCTGTAGTTTTTAAGGAGGATACCGTTTGCTCTTCATATATTAAGAAGATATACTTAGCAAAGTGGTAGAAACCCATTTTGAATGTACACTTCATCTGCACCTTAACTTTAGCATGACGACTGGCACCTTGGTAATGTGAACATTTAAACATATTTGCTCAGAATTACTCTGCTTCTGTGACTTTGCTGAATGCCCTGTATAGCAGCCTAGAGCAATCCAAGATCAGGCCCTATCAGAACAACTATATAAAACCATGCAAATTCATCTTCCATTTTAGGACCTATCTGGCCCAACTTCAGTTGAAGATAAAAAGTTTCAGCACCCCTCTTCTCTTCTGATTTGCCCATCTTGATTACAATTTTTCTAATTTGTTAACCTTGATAACTATTTTTGGGTCTCTGTGCCTCAAATATTGAATCTGTTCTGATGCGGCTATGATCTGAAGAAGTGGGTCTATCCCATGAAGGCTCACCGCCTAATAAATTATTTTGTTAGTCTTTAAAGTGTTACTGTACTTCTTTTTTGTTTTGATAGCACCATTCTCCTTACAGTCAGTCATTCAGAGAATGAGGGCTATTTACAGACAATTGTTCCACACAGGGCTGGAATGTTCAGCAGTTCATGCAAGTGCACCGGTACAACATCATCCAAGGTAAAGGTAACAGGCTCCATTTTCCCCATGTAATCTTGGCAGATGTTCCCTTACTATTTTATTATTTTCCCTTAAAAGATTGTAAATGCTAATGGTAAAGAAATGTAAGGATAGTGAATAATTATTATAGCCAGAAAGACTATCTCCTGTTATTCTACAAGTGAACCCTATACAATTCTGTGAATACACTGTTCTACTGAGAGGGCAGGATGTGGTTTCCACTTTCTCCAAAGGGCCATGGGGTCAGTCCAAAGTCCCATAGATTTCCTGAGATCTCTGGGGATAACAGGAAAGAGGGACCATTGCTATCTTTGTAAAGGCTCTAGGGATCTTCATTGTCTCTCCCCAGAAAGTTGATTGTCACTGGACCATTGAATGGACTAATTTTTGTGATGTTCATCAGGTGAGAAATCTGTCTATTTATGCTTGCACTTTTCTTACTCATGGTAAGGATTTCCATATTCTGATGAACTATGTGAATAAGGATTAATCTAGTTTAAATATTTACCTTCCTTGTACAGGTTAAATGTCTCTAATCTGGAACTCTCTTATCTGGCAACATTCATAACCTGTCATGATGCTAGTTAACCAGATGACCACTTAGCATACGTGAGACCAAGTTTGCTGTGGTCCCATAAAGTTTATTTACAGCTACCAGTCCTGGTTCTCAGTGTTCTGTGCTGTTATTTAACTGTAGTTTACCCCTAAAAGTCTTCTAAGAGCCCAGTAAGCAGTGGAAGTGTTGGTACTGTACTAGAAAATATTGACCTCTCATCGTCCAGCAAATTTGCTTGTCTGGAACTGGTCAGCTCCCAAGGGTGCCAGATGAGAGAGGTTCAACCTGGATTAAGATACAATGTGTATGTGAGTCTTGATAACAATGGGAATATTTTATAAATAAAAGTAAAATACGGCCACTGAATGATATTCTATTGTGTTAAGTTTTACATCTGCCAAGAGTAAACTTTAGTTTCACTAAGGAGTAGTGGAAGAAAAATAAAAACTAAAAAAATTGAAATGGGGAGTAAGGTTTGAATAAATTAAAAATATTGATGAAGCAATGTAAGAAAGAGGCATTAAATTTTAATGTTAATTTAAGTACAAATATTAATACTTTATGTGTTCAAGTTTCCTTGAGGCAGTAGCTCTGCATTTATGTAAATTACAATGCAAAAAACATTTTCCCTGGACCTGTGGCTATGTACATGACTGCAATTCAATGTACTTTATTTAGTAAATAAGGTTTAAATTAAATATTTATCTGCCTGATTTTTCTTAAAAAATAGAACCTGCCAAAAGTGTCTCACGTAACTTATTGCTCATTGATACACAATAAAGTGATAGTGCAACTAGCATTGCAAAATGACAAAGAAAGTAAAAAGTGAGGGAAAAAAGTAAGTCTGAGACTGGGAGTATTTACATATCTGTATTTTGTACCCCTCATGGTCTCAGCTGCAGCTTTGCCAAAGGTTAAGAGCATGTGGCACCTTAGCAGAGTGGAAGGCTGAGTGTAAAGTGCATAGTCATACTGTGTTTATTAGGTTGCCCCTTGCTCTGAAAGACAAGTACCCTTCACACGTATACTTTAGCCAGCTTACCATTTTAGCTGTATTTATCACTGTAGTATAGTGACAGAGAAAAACTGCCACGCAATCCATGTCCCATACCTCTCACTTGCATGGGAAAGAGACATGTAGCAGCCTTGTGCGAACAATCTTGGCTATATTTCAGAGTGGATGTCATTTAACACTCAGTATTTATTTAGAGTTACATATATAATATGAGAAACTACCTTTTTCTTTGAACAAGAATAGTGGTGGTGCTTAAGAAATGTTAAGTCCCAAGCCAAGATGGTGTAACTCAAGTATAGCTCTGCGGTTGTACAAGGAGTTATGTTGATCTATATCAAACGAAAATCTGTCCCGGTGTGTGCTAATTGTGAGCATACATTGATTTTAGTGGCCACACACTTATTAAAAATGAAAGTGTTTTTGTTATTCAAGCTGACAGAAAAAAAGTTCTTTCTTGTCAAACAGACATGTCTTAGTTATTGCAGAAAGAGAGGAACCATGAAAAGGGAAAATGAAGAATATTTTGGCATACATTGTAGCTTTACAATGTACACTTTAAACTAATAGAAGGTGGTACACAGCCTCAGCACTCTGGAAGCAAACCAGGAAACAAATTTCCATTAAGGTTGTGTGAACAACAGATATTTTGATTCTGTAGCAGAATGAAGGAAATTGAGAAAAAAACATAGTTTTAGTTCAACCTAAATATTTCATTCTACCCAATCTAAAAAGGTTCCATTTCATTTTTATTTTATATATTTATTTTATAAAGTAAAGCTATGTATAATTTGAAAAGAAATGACATTTTCAGCTGAAGAAATCCAAACATTTCAAAACAATAGTTCAGATTTTTGAAGTTGTTTTTATTTCTTTTCTCACTCCTTCAGTCTAAATGCTTCAGTAAATTCAACCCAAATTCATAAAGTGTTTTGGAAGACCCAAATCTTATTTTTCAGACAAATGGGAAAAACAAACCTTCAGATGAAAAAACTGGTAAGTGTTGGTTGTGATGCAAAGTTCCTCTTCTACATCTGCCCTTGTTCCTTTGGCTTTCTCTCTGGCCATCAGATCTGAGGATTGGAACCAGAGCTTCTCCTGGACTCTTGTGCTCTTCTTACCCACCCCACCCTTTACTTACAAAGGGGAGGAGGAGGCAGGTAGCCTCTATTCTCTTCCCTTTGGTCAGTTTTTAAAAATGAGCTGAATGAAACAGGGAATTAATAGGGGCCTAACGCCCCCCTCACTCCTTTTGTTATCAGGAAAGACCATGACCATATAGTCTTTTGGTATTTCTTGTATAGCAGTAAAAGTAATTCTGTATATTAATGGCACCATCCTGATTCCATTGAGTTCACTGAGGTCAGGATTTTATCCGTAGTATCTAGTTTGTATATAGTTTAAACTGGTTTAATTACAGCAGGTCCAGAAATATATTTTAATTCCTGTGAAAGCTTTAGAATAAAACACAAAACTTTTGTTTTCCTAGATACAATTTCCAGGTGTTCATTGAATAAGATAGTAGCCAACAAATTCAGCTTTTTGGTTTTCAGTTTTTTATAGGTCAAGCCTTCAACAATTAACAAAAATAGAAATTTTCTCATGCCATTTTTCATGGCAAATTGGAGAGAATCCAGACAAGGGCACCAAAAATAATTCAGGTGCTGGATTTATTTTTAGTCTGAAGAAAAAACAAACAGGTGTGGCGTGGGGAGTGGGGGGATTTGATAGCAGCCTTCAACTACCTGAAGAAGGATTTTGAAAAGGATAGTGCCAGGCTGTTCTCAGCAGTGATAGACAGCAGAACAAGAAGCAATGGTCTTGAGTTACAGTGGGAAGATCTAGGTTGAATATGAGGAAAAATATTTCATTAGGAAGGTGGTGAACCACTGGAATAGATTGTCTACGGAAGTGGTTGAATCTCCATCCTTAGAGGTTTTTTAGGCCAGGCTTGATAAAGTCTCTGTGGGAATGAATTTGATTCTCCTTTGAGCAGGGAGTTGAAAGAGATGACCTCCTGACATCTCTTTCAACTGTAATCTTATATGATACTATGATTTAATTGACAAGTCATTTTCCTCAAATTTTCATCCAGAGTTAGTCCTAATACAGGTTGTACCACTCTAGTATGGCACCCTCAGGATCTGACTAGTGCTGAACCAGAGAATTTGCCAAACCACAGGAGGTCAGTATTGTCTAGCAGCATTACTAACACTTCTATTGCTTTGGGGTAAATTAGAGCTAAACAACAGCACAGACCACTGGCAGCCAGGACTGGTGGCTGGAAACAAACTATGGAACCATGCCAAACTTGGCCATACTTGTTGTAAGTGGACATCCGGATAGCTAAAGTCATGCTGAACAAGGGATTTTCCAGACCAGAGAGTGCTGGAGTAGAGAGGGTCAACCTGTATGCATATTTTGAAAGCCCATGTTGTTTATCACTCTTTTAATATAAATCCTGGTGTAAGGAATGTGGCAGAATGAGCTCAATCCTGCTGAAGTAATCTGAGGAATGCCTTCTTTAGAGATTATTCCCATGGAAATGGGATGAGTTGTAGGGTATGTATATGCAAATAATTGCTTTGTTTTGCAAGACCATCTGGGTAGCAGTTGTGGCAGTAGTGTTTTGCCTATTGTAAATTACTTGTTGTAAAGCCACTAATTGAGCTATTACCTAGTTTTGGAATTGTGGAATATGACCAATGCTTGAAATTATTGTGAGGGTACAGGGTGGTCATCATCGCCAAATAAGATGTGGATCACACAGGGCTCCTCTCAGAAGAGCACTGGGAAGTAGAAGTGGGGAGGGGATGTAGGTTGAAGCTTCTTGCTGGGAGCCTTTTGGCCATACAGCCATAAATCTGGTTTGACTAGTCCTTTGCTGCACTGTTCAAAGATAGATAGAGCTAAAGCCCAGACAAATTTTGGGGACTGTAGTTATTCTGTGAGAATCCTTCCTGGTGGATACTGAGATTCTTGTGTCTAGACCCAGAGCTGAATCCACTGAGAACTGAAATCCCTGGCAGCTGAAGACACAAAGAGCTGAAATCACAGCATTTTGCCTGGAGCCAAACCTACCACAGACAAGCAGCCATCAGGAGCAGGAAGTGGGCAAACAGCCTGCAGGTGGTCCTGCAAGAGACTCCATAATGACGTACCGGTGAACTCTGGGTTCATATGGACCAGACCATGCTGTGAGTGGAAAGCTGAGGTGGAGGTACACTCTATAAGTGGGGGTGTGGAGATAAAGAGCTCTAAACAAGGGACTTGGCTCAGCAGACTCTGGGGAATGTGCTCACTTCAAGGGTTTTTCATTTCCTTTGTTTAGGAATACTTCATGTGGTGCTCTGTAAATTTATGTTAGGCTACTGTTATTAAACAAGCTGTTTCTATCTCAGACTCTGCGCTTGTGAGAGGGGAAGAACTACTTTTACATGCACCAAGTAGGTTGGGTGAGATTGTCCCAGGATAGTGGGTGGGGGCTTGAGCCAGTTTGGTTGTGTTATTGATGGAATCCCCTCGGACTGAACCTGGCCCTTGTCACCTGCCATTAATAGAAGGGTTACACTTAGAATACCCAAAATCTTTACTTCTAGCAAGACTGTCTCAATAAAATGAGATTGAATTGATAGGTTTTTTTATCAGAATATAACTAGGGAATTGAACTGGTGTCTGTTTTTATCATCTTATTTTATGTAAAGTTTTCGATTTCTTTTTAGCGTATTTGTGAAAACATGCACTTCCTGCGTGTAATTGCAAAAGCCACAAAATTCCTTGAGGTTCATTCTTTATACAGATAGTTTCCTTATACAATGCTGAAAATCCTTTTCTAGTTCACTGGTATACTAGCCATGCCTCAATATAGTTCAGTCTACAGTTGGAAACCAAGACATTAGTGACAACAGTTAACACCAAGTCCCTCTGAGCTCATGATGAAAATTATCTGAATGCTAGTTTAAACAAGATGAAGTTATTGTCAGCCCCAAAAAAAGAAGTGGACCTTAGAGTTAATTTACCCTATATCTGTCAATGTCCCAGACTCTTTAAAGGTGGCTGTTCAAGTGTTCCATTTCAAGAGGTGGAAGCATCATCAGATTACGTTGTTGGGTCTGACAGTTCCTTCCAATCTAACCTAAAATTTCTTTAGAAATCCTCTTGAAACAAAGGAAGGCATTCCACGCAGAATGATTACTTTCTTTCCCATCATTAGGCCTATGTGCCCAAAGCTTCACACTCTTAAACTTTAAATAAAACCATTCCCTTCATTTGCAATGTTGCTTTATTTCTGGACATAATTTGCTACTCTCAACACCAATCAGAAGAAGATAACAGCCGCGTCTACACGAGCCGGCTACTTTGAAGTAGCCGTGCCAACTTTGAAATAGCACCCGCCGCGTCTACATGTGGCGAGCGCTATTTCAAAGTTGAAATCGACGTAAGGCGGCAAGACGTCGAAGTCGCTATCCCCATCAGGAGATGGGAATAGCGCCCTACTTCGACACTGAACGTCGAAGTAGGGCACGTGTAGATAATCCGCGTCCCGCAACATCGAAATAGTGGGGTCCTCCATGGCGGCCATCAGCTGAGGGGTTGAGAGACGCTCTCTCCAGCCCCTGAGTTCTATGGTGGCCTCATGCAGCAGCCCCTTAAAGCTCCCGCCCCCTTATTTCCTGTGCAGGAAGCTGAGAGCTCATGCAGGCAGCAGCACTGCCACGTGCCCAGCCTGCACGGACCTCAGCAGCCCCAACCCACCATCCTGCACCCCAAGGCAGCCAGCCAGCCCCGCAAGCGCCCACAGGGCACCCCCACCAAGGGGAGTCAGGGCTCCCAGGCTAGTAGCCAGCCGGGGAAGAGGCAGCGGGGCCCCTCCTGGATGGAGGGCGAGATCCAGGACCTGCTGGGGCTCTGGGGCGAGGAGGAGGTGCTCCAGGTAATGGGGAGCAAGAGGTGGAAAGCGGATGTGTTCGCTCGGCTGGCCGAGGGCCTGGCTACCCTGAGTCACCCTGCCCGCACTCCTGACCATGTCAGGAGTAAGGTGAAGGAGCTGTGGCAGGGTTACGCCTGGGCCCGGGATGCAGCCAGCCGATCTGGGGCCGCCCCTGCCACTTGCCCCTTTTACAGGGAGCTCAGGGCCATCCTGGGCCCCCGGTACACCTCCTCCCCCCCAACCACTCTTGACACCTCGGCCGATGAGCCCCAGCAGGCCACGGAGATGGAGTCCGCCACGGAGGCAAGCCCTGCATCCCAGGGACCGCCCCCAGGAACCCACCTCTGGGAAGCCGGAGGAGGAGGACGGGGAGTCCTTCAGCGATGGGGGGCTCCACATTGCCCTCCCGTCCCGCAGCTCCAGCAGGGCATCCGCCCAATGGGTGTACCCCGAATGTGGGACCAGACTGTCAGGTATGTACCCCCCCGGTGCACACCCCCGGGGTTAAGGGGCGGGGACAAGAGACATGACCAGGGCCCTCCACACGCCCAGATGACCATGGCCCCATGGACAGCAGTGGCATGTCCCTCAGAAAAGTGCATCAGCCCCTGCCCCCCAGCAGGACAGCGCCATGCCCCATCCCTGGAGATGGGGGGAGTGGAACCTAGGGTCCCCCGGGGGAGGGGTGGGACACCCATCAGCAGCAACAGCATCTCCGGGGGACGGGGATCTGGAACCAGCAGCAGAGGGGTGGGGGGACAAGGGCCACAGGTCAGGGCCCAGACTAACGGCTGTCTCCACTCTTCTTCCACCCTGTGGTCCGCAGCTGCACCATTGGAGGGCCCGGAGAGGGCCGGTGTGGTGTCCATGGTCCTGGAGAGCCCACCGGGGCCATCCCAGCAGGCCAGCCCCTCGGCGGAGCACCGACCAGCCCCAGGATGAGGTTGACAGAGGAGCCACCTGCGAACGGCCACGGACCCCCAGCTACTCGCGACCATCCATCGTCAGCTGGAGGTGTCGGAGTGGCACCTGCAGGTGGAGCAGCAGCGGCTAGAGCTCCAGGAGTGAGCACTGGCCTGGCGCCAGGAGGGTTGGGGGGCCTTCATGCTCACTTTTGACCGCATTGCGCAGCACCTGGCCCCCCTGCCGCGCCGCCCGCCGCTCCACCCACTGCTCCACCCGCCATCCCTCCACAGTCTGCCACCCTGGGGCCTACCGCCAAGGGGGACCATGGGCCTGCGGACACTAGCCGGCCGAATTTGCGGGTTCTCCCAGCCCCCACCCAGCCTCGACCAGGGCTCCAGCCGAGACGTGGGTCACGCCCCCCAACACCAGGCGCTGGACATTTGGGTGTGGGGCCGAGGACGTGCCCCCCATCTTTGTACATATTCCCCCATTTGTAAATAGCTTTTGTTGGACCCCTGTTTTAGTAGCTGCCCCCCTGTGTACATAGTTCCCCCCTTTTCTTCTGTTAATAATAAGGCTGCGCTGTTTTGTTTGAAGCAACATTTCCATTTATTTCAAAGAAAAGTGTGGGGGGGTGTGCTCTCGGGTGGTCTGTGGTGTGGGCGTGGGGGCAGGGAGTGTTGTGGAGGATGGGGATGTGCAGTGGGTGGCTCACCCGCAGCTGGCCCTGCCATAGTTCACCCCACAGCCAGGTCAAAATGGGCCCGCAGGGCCTCCCGGACCTGGATCCCCTCAGGGTCGACCTGGCAACTGGGGGCAGCGGGTGGCTGGAGGTCGGCCCTGCCAGCCTCCACAGCCCAGCCCTGGAAGAAGGCCTCTCCCTTGCTCTCTACCAAATTGTGGAGTGCACTGCACGCGCCCACAACCTGGGGGATGTTGGTAAGGCCTGCATCCAGGTGGGTGAGGAGACACCTCCAGCGCCCTTTGAGGCGGCCAAAAGTGCACTCGACCACCTGGCACGCATGGTTCACGCGCGTGTTGAACTCCTCCTGGCTGGCTATGACATGGCCTGTGTAAGGGTGCTCGAGCCAGGGCTAGAGGGGGTACGCCGCATCTGCAATGACACAGAGGGGCATGGTGGTGTCCCCCACAGGGATCTCCCGCTGGGGGATGTATGTCCCCACCTCCAGCCGGCGGCACAGGCCCGAATTTCTGAACACCCGGGTATCATGGGTGCTGCCAAGCCAGCCAACATAAATGTCCAGGAAGCAGCCCCAGCTGTCCACCAAGGCCCGGAGGACCATGGAATGGTATCCCTTCCTATTAAGGAAGTGTCCTCCGCTGTGCTCTGGGGCACGGATGGGGATATGGGTCCCATCCAGAGCCCCAAAGCAATTTGGGAAGCCCAGGCTGGCAAACACCACAATGGCAGCATCCGGGTACTCAAGCTGCACGAGCCTGTGGAGGAGCAGGGCATTGATTGCATGGACGACCTGCAGGGGAAGGACATGAGAGTGCACGGGTGAGGGGTGTGCAGGGTGTGTCTGGCCCTCCACCGCTGGGCTCCCCCACTCCCCCTGAGGGCTCCCCCCCCCGGGCTCCCCCCAGGGCTCCCCCCCGGGCTCCCCACCCCCTCCCTGGGTCCTCTTACCTCCATGAGGACACACCCAATGGTGGCATTGCCCATGCCGAACTGCTGCCCTACGGATCGGTAGCTGTCTGGAGTGGCCAGCTTCCAGACAGCGATGCCAAACCGTTTCTCGACGGTAAGGGCACGTCTCATGGAGGTGTCCTGGTGCCTTAAGGCAGGGGTGAGCCACTGGCAGAGCTCCAGGAATGTCTGCTGGCTCATGAGGAAATTCTGGAGCCAGCGGTCATTGTCCCACTCAGCGAGCACCAGCCCCTCCCACCAGTCCGTGCTCGTGGGGTAGCTCCACAGCTGGCGGCATGTGCGGCGGGTGGGGGGAGGGCTGGGAGGGCAGCAAGGTCTGGGGCTGCTTCCTCATCCCCTGGGGGCAGCTCATCTTCCTCAAATAAAAGACGGTCAGCTGCCTCCTGCATGGCACTAAGTACGGCGAGCACTGCTCCTGCAGGGGCGGCTGGGTGGACCTCTGGCTGGTGCTGCTGCTGCTGCTGCTGCTGCTGCTGCTGGGGGTCCATACTGCCTCCAAGGGGTGTGCGTGCTTGTGGCTCTGCAGACCGTGTGCTGTGCAGGCTGCTTGTGTCTGGGAAGGGCCCTTTAAGGGAGCGGCTAGCTGTTGCCCGGGAAGTGCTAGTCCGCCCTGTGACCCTGTCTGCAGCTGTTCCTGGCACCCTTATTTAGATCTGGGCCACTTTGGTGTGTAGACGCTCCCCTGAAGCGCCTACATCAATGTAGTGATGCCCAGCGTCGATGTTGAACATCGACAGTACCAGCCCTGGAGGATGTGTAGACGCTATTCATCAAAATAGCTTATTTTGATTTCACTACATCGAAATAAGCTATTTCGATGAAGCATCCCCATGTAGACATAGCCAACATGCGGCATTATTGTTGATTAGCTGGAGTTCCCATAAGTTTTTTGTATCCACAATTAAAGAGACAGAACATGCCAAAAATGTTAAGAACAACAGTCTTCTTTCAGGAAGTCACAACTTCTTGAGCTGCATCTAAACAGGCCTATGTGTCTTATTTCTCTCTACAGTTACACCTATGGGTTTTCGGGCATATAACTAAGGGCTGAATTTGATTCATCAGGTATTATAGATTTAGGAACTTAGGCTTAAGAAGTTAAGGAAGTAAATATTTTTGATGTCTGGGGTATTCATAATTCAATAACTCATTAGCTGTTGCTTATCACTTTCCCTCTGGTAAACAAATAAAAGACACTGTTGTAAATCACACTGCACTGCAACATTGATTCCAGATGAGAAAAACTAAACAAAGTTGCCATTGAATGGAGAATCCAAATGATTTCATTTTTATATGAGTAACAAATATAGCAGAGAACAGAAATCCCAAACTTTAACAATTTTCAAAACAGGAATATAAACCAGAGTCATGCAAAGTGACTATGGAAACTGGTATTATATACTTGACATTACAAAATGTCCTCATTTAAGCTAATGGGCAGCACAACACTGAAACTGCTCAATAATTTGAATTCAGAGAGAGCATTCTGTATTGTTTCTGCCCAACAGCACAGTACATCATTTCTATTCTTCAAGATATTGCATATTGATGAGATACTTTTCTACTGACAGGCCACAAAAAATTAAGTCAGCACTTATCCAGTCAAAGTGGCTGAACAAATGGGGAGGCTAATGCCTCAAACTAGGTTTAAATTAGTTCACATTTCTTTAATAATTGCATTTTTGCTTTAAACTTGTTTTAAACAGGAAAATGTTTGATTCACAGTTCCTAAAGGCTAAGTTACTTATGTGTGTGATGGCAGACTGCTATGCTTCAAAGACTATGAATTCAGAAATTACCGTAACTTTGTTCTGAAAGGTCAGAGAGGGCTGGAAAGTTGCATGAAAACAAGAAGAGCTATGAGTGAAATAACCAGAATTGATAATGACCTTTAAGTTGATAAAGAATGAAAAATCATAAAATGCTTATCCATATGGAGGAGAGTGATCATAAAAAGGATTGAACAACAGGATACTAGGTAAAATAGCTCATTATGGCTGGAAATGATAAACTGGTACACTACTAAAGCAAGAGATTTTTTCCATGGGGGGGAAAAAAACCCTCCAGGAAATTTTCTTTTTAATAGTTATACTCCTCCTTCTCCCAGCATCTTTGCACTTGATCCTCTGAAGTCGTGAGTAAGCTACCGTGTCCCACTGTTTCACTCAGGTTTTCATCATCTATCTGCCTGTTAAAGAAGAAGTAAAAATAAAGAGGCCCAACACAACATTATTTCCATGAACACAATATTCCATGAATACACTTATGTTCCATTTAGCTATTCCCCTCACTATAAACATTACAGCCCTTAAAAGGTGGCTGTTTTCTGGATGTTGTGTCCTTTGTGTACACTAAGGAAATTTTACTCATAATTAACAGATGACCTGCAAACATAATTGAGCTGTGTTTACATCTCTCTGTTGGCCTGGTTTGTAGCTCATTGGATAGACTCCCATTAACTTCATTGTTATTTGAATCAGGGCCTATCTAGGCAGGCATTGAGATGCAAAGTGCTGACTTCAATAAAAATTGAAGAGGACAAGTATATGAAAGGGTTATTTGAAATTTAGTAGGATTATGGCCAAAAATTTCATCTGAATTACAAAGAACAGGGAGGGAAATTCTCTTTTTCACTTGGGCAATGTATTGGGAGAGTTCCCTGAAGAGTCATTTAGGTCTAATCAGAGACAACCTACTTTCAGGTCTCTTTCCCTCTCTCTGGTGTTTTAGTCTATGTTTCAGCACCTATAGTGCTATTTACAGATATTGATAGTCTCTCCAGCCTACCCCTCTTGCCCCTGCACCCAAGACACACTTGTTTCTGGTCAAGGGAACAGAACTGACACCTGACAGTCCTTCCTAACTCTGTCTTCATTCAGGCACTCAACACTGCCCCTCCCGCTCCAGCACTTCCTTCCTCTCAATTTATATGCTTCCTGATGCTGGGCTTGATCCCTTCAAATTAATTCTACTCAATTAACTGATCTTCCAATTACATCCCAATTAACTTAAATTGAAGGGGACTTGAGTGACAGCCCCAGAAATTGTTATGTAGAGCCTCTGTGCTGCTTCCTTAATTAAATAAACAATAATGATAAAACAGAATTCTATCAGTAAATGTAAGATAAAATAGGATGAATGACCCATGGTAGCTTAACTTCAGTTTTTAGTGAGGTACTGTACACTCCCAACTATCTAGAGGATAATTCAGAGGATATGCCAGGAGAAGGAGAAGAAAGAATTCACATCTAGGTTGCAAACAGTCTGGAGCCTTAGCCTAAAGTGTTTTTCATAGTTTCTAATAAGCACGGGCAGAGAAGGGTGGGAAAGTAGATTATCATAGGAACCCTTTACTATCCAGCCACAAATCTGACCTACTCCTTGCCTTGTCATTTCCTCTTAGACCATGTCTACACTATAGCAACCTTCTGAAAGAAGATCTTTCAGAAGAGATCTTCCAGAAAAATCTTCTTTCGAAAGATCACGTCCACACACTCAAAGTGGATTGATCATTCAAAAGAGTGTAGCCACACAGCCCTGGGCACCCTTCTGAGAGAACATGCCAAGAAACACTGCAGACAAGGTCACATGGTTGGAAAGCCAGCAACGCTGTCCCTTAAAGGGCCCCTCCCAAACACCTCCTCCTTGCACATGCTGCTGAGGCCTGCCGAGCTGTTCACAGCAAGGCTGAGCCTGTGACCAATTCTGACCTTGGCTTTTGAAAGCCATGGACCCACAGCAGTCACCTGCATGCCATGGCTGGGCTGCTGGCGACTCTCCTTACTGACACCCTCCACCTGTTGCAGTAGCTGAGCCCTATCCTCAGGGTCCCCCACCCGCCATGGGCCTGGCCATGCCCCTCCCAGTCCTGCCAGCATCTCTGGAACTACCACACTAGCTCTGACTGGTGGGACCAGGGGTCCTGGTTGAGTGGGATGATGAGCACTGGCTGCAGAACTTTTGCATGAAGAAAGACACCTTAATGGAGCTCTTCAGCTGGCTTGCCCACAGCCTCTGATGCCAGAACAGTTGGATGTGCCCTGCATTGACCCTGGAGAAGCATGTGGCCATTGCCATATGGAAGATGGCAACCCCAGAGAGCTACCACTCCATGGGGCAGCTGTTTAGGTGGGCAAGTCCACAGTTGGGGCTGCTGTCCTTGAGGTCAGCACATGCTGCTCGCTGGCCTGGCACAAAGGGCGCAAGGGAGGGGGGCAGGGAGGACTGGCCCTGTGGGACCATGACACCTCACACTTACACAGGCCCAGTGCTGGAGGGTTGTCCTTGTGGTGGGGGGCAGGGGAAGGAGGGGTCTGAGTGGGAGGGGCTGGGGCTTACTCCTTCACACATTAGGAGCTTGCTTACTCTCCATCCCCTGCAGGTTGTGATGTTGATCAAGCAGGTGCTTCTTCAGAGGGTCATGCACATTGGGGACCTGTATTCAGCCATTGCAGGCTTTGCCAACCTAGGATTCTCCCACTGCTTTGACATGATTGATGACACCCACATTGCCATCTGAGCCCTGGACCACAGCATTGGCTGCTGCACGAATCGCAAGTGTTACCATTCAGTGGAGCTGCAGGCCCTGGTGGACCATGGGGCCAGTTCATGGACATGTATGTGGGTTGGTCAGACTGGGCCCACAATGCATGTGCCTTTGGCAGCTCCAGTCTCTGCTGGAGGATAGAGGTATGGACCTACATCCTCCAGTGGGAGCTTGTGCTGGGGACATCATCATGCCCCAGCTTAGCCCCTGCAGCTGTGGCTCATGTGGTCATACACAGGCCACCTCACCCCCTCCCTACAAGGTGGGTGGCCAAGCCCAGCCCTGGTACGAGCAGCCCACAGCACCCCCTGACCCTCAGGCCCACCACAAGGGGCTCTACATCAGGGATGCCCACCTGGGCACACCTAGCAGGCTTCTCCAGGTAGCAGCCCCATCCCGTCCATGCCACAATCCTTCCCACCCAGCCATCCCTCATGCTGTCTCCCCCACTAATAAGGGACACGAGAGTGTTGGACAAATAAACTATATTGTAAAATAAACAAGAACATTTTCAACCAGTAAATAACTCTAAGAACTAAGTATGGAGGAACTATATACAATGGGGTGGGCCTGGGACATGGGGTGGAGGGGCCTCAGTCTTCAGACAGGGTGGAGGGCCGTGAGCCCTGGTGACTGTGGGTGCCCCTCCTGCCCTAGTTCAGGGTTCTCACTCAGGCTGGAATGGGGCTGGGATCATGGGGAGGCAGGAGTATATGGGGGCAGCAGCCTCAGGCTCAGTGAGGGGCAGGAGGGAAGTGTGGAGGGGCAGAGAAGCTGTCATGAATGGGCCTGCTCTGGCCATTAGCCAGTTCATGAAGCCCCACATCCCAGCAGGGGGGAGGTTGGCCTGGTGCAGAACAGTAAGGGCCACGGGGGTAGGGGGTGTAGGGCAGCAGAGGTGGCTAGGAGGCAGGTGGCAGGGACGGCAACTCGGTGAGGAGCCTACCTAAGATCCGGAGGGTGTTGATGATATTGCCCCAGGCCTCCCACAATTGTGTCAGGTTATTGAGGTTCATCTCCACCTGCTTCCAGAGCAGCTGGTTTTTCTCCTGAAGGGCGACCACATAAGCTATGGCCTCATCATCCTGCCCATGGCAGTGGCCCACCCAAGTGCTGGTGGTGAGGGCATATCAGCCCTCTGAGATGCCAAGGGTGGATGCTCTGGCTACGGGTGGGTAGACTGGGCTCTTCCGGCCCTCAGACAGTGCAGCTGTAAGGATGGAAGGGGAGTGAGAGACTGCACATCAATCAGGCAGCCCAGCTCAGCCCTGTGTGCTGTAGGCAGGTGTCCCCACCCCAGTCTGAGGGATGGGAATGTCATGAGTTCAGTGGCTTGTGTGCAATGCATAGTGGACTGTGCCACACAAGGCTTCCGCCATGCCTTGGGGACGAGGCTGACTGTTGGTGTGTGAGTGGGGTATGTGGCCAAGGAGGGCTCCACATAGGTCACAGTTGAGACAGCTACAGCCTGGCCTTTCTTGGCCCCCACCACACATGGGCAGACCATGGCATTGTCCATGGGAGCAAGTGCCTAAGGGTGTGCCCACATGCCTGGGGGTGCAGTTCTCACTGTACCATCTAGGTTTGGGCTTTTGTTTGTATGGCTGGCCCATCTTGGGCTGTGGCAGAGCCGGCTGTCCCCTCACTCTAGGTGTTGTAGAGTGCCAGGCACTTACGTGAGCATTCCAGGGGGATGTCTGGGGATGCCCAGTTGGAACCCACCTTGCTGGATGAGCCTAATGGGGACAAAATAAGGGTTCCATTGGATGACTTGCCATCATCTGAGGGGCCCTCAGAGTCCAGTCCCAGTGGCCAGGATTAGTGGAGGGTCTGAGTGGCCCTGAATCCTCCTTGGACATGGTTGCAGGGGCCTCCTTGGCCACTGTGTTGAGCTGCCCATGTCCACAAGGTGTGGCTCCCTGAAAAAGGGCAGATGGCCTTCCCTGCCCTCAAGCACTTTGTGGTGTCTTGGGCTGTCATGCACCCCTGCCTGAGTTCCTTCACCTTGGGGTGAACTTGCGCCAAGATGCATGCAGGGCAGCCTCGGGCAGTGAGGCCGGTGTCCAGCCAGCCATAAGTGGCAGTGTTCCTCCATTGACGGGTGGTTGTGCAGAGGATGTCCTCCTCCTGTCAGAACCCCAAGGGGTCCTTGGTCTCTGGCTCTGTCCAGGAGTGTGTGCTCCACCTGGGGGCTGGGATGGGTTCCTGGGACCCCTGTGTGGGCTCTGTCTGGGGCCCCTGGAGGTAGCGCGGGGGCTGGCTGGTGGCCATCGTCAGGGCATGCCATGAGGGCATGCTGCTGTTGAGCTCATGCCTTTGCTGCCAATATGGTGTCAGCTTCCTGTCAGAGGTTTTTTGTGTCCCTGTGGCTATAAACATGGTCAGATAAGGAAGCATAGAGCTCTGGGAGTGCTGGCTAGGGCATCTGCACACCCCAGATTTCCAGAGCCGTGAAGGAGCCCTCCTTCAAAAGAGGGACCCACAGAGTGTTAACACACGCATTCTTTCAAAAGAAAAGAAGGGGCTCTTCCTGATCCACGAGTGAAAATGGCTTCTGGAAGAAAAGCCACGTTCTTTTGATCTTGGATTGAAACAGTGCATGTTGTGTGTGGATGCTCTGCATGTTCTTTCAGAAAAGGGCCTGCTTTTCCAAAAGAACTTGCTACTGTAGATGCAGCCTTCAGCTGTATGGTACCCTGAAATCTCCCATACTCTCCTTAGGGGTCACCTGGTTATATGCAGTGATTCCAGTTTAGTTCTTTCCCAACACTTCTGCCCTGTACATTTGAATATGCCTTATAATTTCAATTTCTTAGAAAAAAGAAACTGCCCTCAGACCCCAGAACTGAGGTTTTTCTTGAAAAATACAAAAACACTCATGTAATTTTTGAGTAAAACATTTACAAAATGTTATTGCAGAATTTTCAATTTATAATGAATTGGTTTTTTTTTCAAAAGATAGGACAAAAACATTAAAAATTTGGAATTATGTCCCCTGTATTTTCCCATAAATTTACAAAATTCACCACCAGAAAGTTCAACAAACAACATTGTGCCAGATCCCTTGGGTATACACCCAAATTCTTGGTTGCACAATGGAACTGCAGCAATGTCACTACTAAACAGGCCTGCATGGCAAGAGAGGCAGGGGAGTACCGTCAGTCTTCTAGTGCAGTCCCCAGATTGCTTCAAGAGGCACAAGTACCCTTCCTGAGCTCTTGCTGCTTCAGTGAAGCTCTTAATTCAGTTCAAAGCAATGCAGCAGGTGGACTGCATAGTATTTCATTTCAAAGATATAAACACTGTGCTGCTCACCAAACTGTTTTAATGGTACATAGAGTGTGGGTAAAAGGTTGTGTGAGAATGTGTAGCAAAGCTGTATTTTTTTATTCATTTTATTTTCTGGATATTCTCCCATTATTGCAAATGACAAAAAGAGTAATACCTACCATTACCATACAGCAGAATGTCCTATACCAGTCACTGATTCTCTGTTAGTTCAGCTCCACCCAGGATGTTACTCGTTCAGTTTGTAATTGGTCAAGCAGCAAACAATGGAAGCCCTCTACAGAGAGTCAAGCAAAAAATAAAATAAAGTAAAATAAAAACGATGAGAAGCTGAGTACAAAGAAACCTATACAATCATACAAGAGATCAATCAAAATTGATCTCTTAAGGGAAATGGTCTTTTAATTAAGATGATTAAGATTTTTACTTGAAAAACTGAAAAAAATAATCAGATTTATTTCATACTGGGTGGCTGAATGGGAACAACCTTGACATCCCTGGGAACCTCTGGTAGCATGAGAGATGCTGGAGAGCTATGGGGTAAATTTATGCTTATGGAAAGGACTAGTTGCCAGGCAGTGACTTGCCCAGTGTAAATTGTCAGGCTCATAAGTTGTTAGGAGGCTAGATGGGGAAAGTTTTGGGAGGTGGGGGAGAGTTAGATAGTGAGGCAGGACAGGAAAAGGAATGATGGTTGGATATCAGGATGGATGGTGTGGAGAAAGAAGGAAAAATAGGGGGGTTGGCTGAAAAGATAGGTTGCTTTGCTCTGGAAGTGGATGTAAGTAAGGTACATTGAATTTCATTTATGTTGAGGAAGATATTTTGTTATAAACTGTGTGCATAAAAACTGAGTACTTATTTTCCTTCATTCCTGTAAACCCCCACCCTCCAATCCAGGAAATTTCCGTAGCTCTCTCTTGTTGAGTCATGTCTGCCATTATAATGTACATTATTTAGAGTGCAGATATCTATTTTTATTTGCGTAGTGGGCATTTAAATTGTAGGCGCTTCTGAAATATTAGTACTAAATAATACTGATTTGTTATTTTCTGTGAAGATAGATCCAAAACCCATTGAAATCATGGCAATAATTCCATTGAATTCACTAATCTTTGGTCCAGACCTTAATCAGTTTTCCTTGTTGTTCATCTGGGTGAGAGAAAGGAGAGAAAATAAAAGACTTTGATAAAGGATGTATATGACTCGAAAACTTCAAAAAAAAAAAAAAGTACCAGCATGACAAAAATATAGTCTGAAACTGTTTTCTTTTAAACTGATTATACTTCAGATCATTGGCATACTTTCATCGAACATAAAGAATTTAATGATGAATAGCTCTATAGAAATCTGAAGTGTTATAATTAACTGTTCCAAACCTTTGATTGTTAAATGTCCAGAACATGTTTTACTCAAATATGTCTATAACATCTTTAATCCCAGTTGTATTACCTAATTGATCTGCTTCATTTATTGCTTTTTTGTTTTAATGGGACTTTGAAGAAAAACATTGACAATCTTCAGATGTTTTGAAGCAAGTAGACTTGTTTCACAAATAGCCATGTTTACCAAGTTTGTATCATCTCAAATCAAGTTGACACATAATTTTTCTAAGATTGGTTTTGGAATCTTTCAATTCACTAAAAAGTAAATCAGATAGTCAGTTTGATTTTCCATAACATGAAAGATCCCTCAGAGGACTCCTGACATTTTAAATAAATCTGATTACTTATTTCCAAAGAGCTTTGTGTTTCATTAACACCCATCAAAAATCTTTTCCACAGAATTTAGGAAATATTTTTTCACCAATATTAACATGACACAACAACAAAATTAAAATGAATATTTCCTGAAGACAGATGGTAGGACACAGTTTCAAGGACCATTTGTAGACATTATGCAAGACTCATGTTTTAAGCAGCTGATATGGTAATTAGAGCAGTTATAAATATGAACTTGATCTCATTACTATTCACTTTTAGTTGCCTCTGATCAATTCATAAGACATTACATGAATTTTGAAAAGCTCTTCAAAATTGATTAGAAAACTTGGAAAGAAATGCCAAAGTTTGTCAAATAGAGAATCCTTTACATTAACAGTCATAAACAGGCTAATGAATCATTAGTCCTGTAGCTAAAACACATTCATAAACTTAAGACATCTGGATTAATTTATGAGCCAGATAAAACTTCCTCTGTGACTTTGAGGAAGTGACTTTGCTCAAGATTCTCAAAATTGGATGTCTATATTTGACTTCTAAATCCATGGTTAGCAACTAAATGAGTGTTTTTTTCTGGCCTATACTTCCTGTATTGGCCTAAAATTTAAGGGTAAGTGAAACCAATGCTTTGTCCCTTCTCCACTGTGTCCCCATCTATGTCTACTATAGGCAAAACAAGTCAACTGCAGATATGCAGATCTAGCTATGGCAATTGCACAGCCAAAATTGACATATCTGTATTTGGCTAACTTTTCTGTCTATACTGGGAAAGTTTCTCCCATCAACCTCCCTTACAGCTTACATCTCACGAGGAGTGCAGGGGTCAACTGCAACCCCTGAGAGGTAGGTTTAGAGTGTTCATACTACACTTACAAAACTGAACCCAGAAGATCAACCCTAAGCACCTTGATCTCCCAGAATAGTATAGACTTGTCCTTCGTTTCTATTCATTCCTTACTCCTCCTCTTCACCTAACTACTCTCGGGTGGTGGGTACATGGAACAACAACAAATTTCACTGTAATATATGGGTATATTCAAAATTTAAACTCAAACAGAAAGTTGCACTAAACGATTATTTTAATGGCCTGGCACAGAGTAGTCTTTTAATCACCCTTTAAGAATGATAAAAGAAGACTTCCTGGAACATGTTTTGCAATGCAGACAAAGCAGAGTAGCAGAGAAGAGATGTCAAGAAAGAATAAGACAATTTTAAATGCATTCACTTTCAAACTCTATGGGTTTGCAGGGCATCCAATATTAGATAACATCTGAACTCAAATCTCATTAATACAAGCTTAGCACGCAGGGGACATCATTTTTATAGATGCAAGTACATGATTAAAATTGGCCACAAACTAAATGAAAAGTTGTGGCATAAGCATAAATGAGCAAAGGGCATATCTACAAATTGAAAAAAATAGCACATTTTCTGAGAAGTCAGGTGCACAAGTCAGTGTGGTCGTTGGGTGACTTATTCAATAGCACTTGCGAAGATCATGCATACTCTGAGCACAGAAGCAAAATGGGGCTGACCTTTTGACAAATGCAAACTGATCTCGAACAATTTGTCCACTCTGCGAAGCACAAATAGGAATTTGCTTAGGAAGAAGCATTAGTAATTTCATAACCAATGTAATATTATTTTGCACAAATATTTTGCACTAGCTTTACTTTCTTTGTGTGATCATTCACTGACTGTTTCTTCAACCTTCTTGAGTGTAGGTAGATAACAGGATTGTGTTCTGCAGTCCTATGATTTGGTTGGAATCCAATCTGGTGCTCTAAGAAAGGTGATATTTTCTGTCATGTATTTGTAATCACACTCAATCTTATATATGACTGGGGGTTTAGAGTTGTTTTATTATGTCATACCAGGACAAAGTCTAGTATCCTTTCCTCTTGTGGAATGTCATTTTCACTGCATTGTTGGTCCCTGGGACTAGTGGAATGACTCATAAAATAAATTGTTCTTCAGTGTGAGTGAAAGAACCAGAGTCTGGTTAATAGGGACTCCAGACACAAGGTGACATCAGGGGCTTTTCAACCATTTGTAGAGTTGGGGGAAAAAAGTCAAATTGCTTATTTGTTAAAAAAAAAAAAAAACTATAGTTTTGGCTGATGCCAAACTAGGTATGAATTTGACAGAATAACTGGCCTAGCATGTCAGTGCTATTCACAAACAGGCTGGAGAAGGTGATGCTTTCGTAACTCGTAATCCACTGGTTGGAGGCCTGGGTTTAATTTCCCATAAACAATATTGAGAAAGGGGTTGAACTTGCTTCTCCCAGGTTAGCAATGTGGGCTCTAGCCTCTGAGCTATCATATAATCATGTGTAGCTTTGGTGCTATTTCTCTTGCTGAAGCTGTTCTGCTTTGAACAAAATACTTGAATGGCCACTGCTCCAGAAAGTGTCTATGCAAAAGATTCTATGGCCTGGTGGACAGAACAAAACGAAAGGCAACTGAATTTCATACCCATGCTCCCATGACTCTTAATTACACACATTTTAACAGATTCATTAGGCAAGGGGTAGTCCTTGCTTCTGCCATATAGGAGACCCAAAGCTGGCCTAGAAACTTATGGTCTATTTAGAACAAAGGAGGAATAAAAATATGGGCATTTAAGCTACATCTACTTTTGGAGTGGGGGATGTGGTTCCAAGCATTCAAAAATACAAGCACTAGGTGTCATCAAGCACTTATGCTAATACTGTAGTGTAGCCCCAGTAGCAGTGAAGAACAAAATAGGAAAACCTGCCTGGATCACATGGATATATACTCAGCATGCCTATCCCATTCCACCAGTTTGGAAAGGAAAAGACAAAAGCTCTGTCTACAAGTGCACAAATATTAGAAATAAGTGGCCCTTTTTTGAAAGAGAAGGAGGACCATCCACACGTGTAAATCTGTCTTTCAAAAGAAAATTGAAAGAATGGAGCGCAGACTTCGAAATCCGAACCCCAATCCCGTATCAGGAAGATTGCTCCCTTTAGAAATACTAAATCTAAAGAATACACATGTAGACGCTCCACAGTCCACTCTTTCAAAATACGGGTCTGCCATGGCACTGGTCAGCTGGAGCGTGGGGCCACTCCAGCTGGCAGCAGTAAGGCTCTATAGTCCCTCTGTTCAGCTGCCTTAAAGCTGCACGCATGCAGGAAACCCGTGGCGGGAAGCTGAGAGCGTGCTAGGAGCAGCTTCCCCACGTGCTCCAGCTGCAAGCTCCAGAGATACAGCAGGGCCAGCAGCCAGGCCCCCGGTGAGCCCCATGCCCCCTCCAAGCCCCCGCAGGGCCCCCAGGGCTCCCAGGGGGAGGAAAAAAAGGTCCCCCTCCTGGACAGATCGGTAGCTGCAGGACCTGCTTGGCCTGTGGAAGGAAGAGAAGGTCCTGCACCATATGGGGGTCAAGCGGCGCAATGCTGCTGCCTTCGGCTGCCTGGCACAGGGCCTCCACACCAGGGGCCACCCAGAGTGTACCAAAGAGCAGGTACGCTCCAAGGCTAAGGATCTGCACCAGGGCTATGCCCAGGCCAGGGACCAGGATGGACACTCCTGGGCAGCTCCAGCGATGTACCCCTTCTACAGGGAGCTCTGAGGAATCCTGGGGACCCAGGAGAGCTCCCCACCCCCAGTGTTCCTGGACACCTCCAGTGAGGAGCTGCAGCTGGAGGAGGAGGAGGAACAGCCCAGACTAGGGACCCATGAGGGCGACGGGACCACTGAGTGCTCGAGTGAGTAGGGGAACCTCACCATCGTGATCCACTCCCCCTCCACCAGCTGGGAGACTGGGAGACGGACATCCCCTGGTGTCACTGAGGGACCCTCTGGTATGTACAGGGAGGGGCGCACATCTACTCCACAGGGTGGGGGCGACACAATGGCTAGTCGCCCGCACAAGGACTGGTGGTCCTGGGCCACACACAGGTCACCCCCCCAACATGGGATGCGGCACACTGTGGTGGCACACCAGTGACACCCAGCACCTGCCCTTAGAGGACAGTGCCGCAAGCCACACGGGGTGGCAGCCAGTCAGTGCTGGACAGCGCCTGGGGCCCGTACACTGCAGGCCGGGAAGGGCCACCTGCAGGAGAGACCCCTGCATGCACCCCCAGGCCGGGAGGCTGAGCCCATCGGGGGCAGATCGGTGCCCCCTGGGGGGTCAGTGTCCTTTTGGGGGGCAGGAGACCCATGAGGTGGGCTCAGGTGGGTAGGCCACAGCCTGGTCCCCTCCATCCAGGGCACATTACTGACATGTTCTCCTCCTCTCCACACAGCCACACCATCCATGGGGCAGGAGAGTCCTGCGCTGTCCCTCGTCCCAGTGCCAGGCTGAGGTGGCCAAGCAACACCGTCAGCTTGCCCAGGCCAACATGGGCTGGAGGAGGACAGCCTGGGATAAGCTGCTGTCCACCATGAAGGGCATTGGCCAAGCAGTCTGGGACCATACAACCACTGTTGACCACCTTCTGGCCCCCTTGGTGGCTCCCCCCGCTGGTCCTGCCCCCCTGCCCCCACTGAGGCTGCACCCCACCCCCATCGCCACTTAGCCCACACCCTCCACCCCCATCAGGCCCACTCGCTGGCAATACCTGCTGGTGCTACCCACACCCTTCCCTCCCCACCGGGGACCCCACACCTGTGAAAGCAGGGGCTCCAGGAACCAATGGGGATCATGGCCCACCACCCCTGCCCTGGAATGAGTGCCTCACCCCCCTCCAAGTTAGGTTCTTTATTGTTCAGCACTCCGTGCTGTGTTTCTCAGGGGGATGGTGGGTGGCAGATGTGCGGGTGCGGTGCTGGTGGGGGTTGGGGTGGTGAGGACGGTGAGTGGCGGATGTGCGTGGGATGTGGGTGTGCATGCAGGTCAGAGGTGGCTATCAGAAGAGGCCTGCCTGAGGGCTTCTCAGATGTGATGGCCATCCCAGTGGGCTTGGCGGGTGGGGGCAGCACCTGGCTGCTCATAGACAGCGCCAGCTAGAGGGCCCCCCTTGGGACATAAGCATTCCCCTTTCCCTCCATGATGTTGTGGAGGATGCAACAGGTACCCACCACCTCGGGCACGCTGAGGACCCCAACCTCCAGCCTTGCGAGGAGGCACCTCCACCGCCCCTTTAGGTGCCCAAAGGCCCACTCCACCATGTTGTGGGCATGGTTGAGGCACTCATTGAATGCCTCCCAGGTGGGACTGAGGTGTCCTGTGTATGGCCTCATGAGCCACAGCTGCAGGGGGTACGCCACATCTGCCACCATGTAGAGTGGCATGGTGATGTCCTCCGCCACCAGCATCTCCCACTGGGGGATGAAGGTGCCGGCCCCCATGCACAGACAGAGGCCGGAGTTCTGGAAGATGCGGGCATCATGGGTGCGGCTGGCCCAGCCCATGTAGAGGTCAGTGAACTGGCCCCTCATGTCCACCAGGGCCTGGAGCACCACTGAATGGTAGCCCTTCCGGTTGATGTACTGGCTGGCACTTTGTGGTGGGGTGCAGATGGGGATGTGCGTGCCATCCAAAGCACTGATTCAGTGTGGAAAGCCCAGGTCCTGGAAGCTGGTGACAATGTTGTCCAGATCCCCCAGGTGGATGACCCTATGGAGCAGCATCGCATTGATGGCCCTGATGACCTGCAGAGGGGGAAGGGGAACATGTGCTCTAGTGTGGATGTGGCGGCTGTCTCCCCCAGCCTCAGGCCTGTTTTGCCCCCCTCCCATCCGTCCCCTGCCCCGTCCAGCCCCCTGCCCCCCACCCGTCCAGCCCCTGCCCCATCTGTCCACTTGCAGCTGAGGGTTCCCCTTGCCTCAGCCCCCCTCCCCCCACCCGGCCCCACCTTACCTCCATACGTACAGCCCCAATGGTGGCCTTGCCCACCCCGAACTGCTGTCCCACGGAGTGATAGGAGTCCGGGGTGGCCAGCTTCCTCATGGCGATTGTGACCAGTTTCTCCAGGGTGACGGCTGGCCACATGCAGGTGTCGTGGTGCTGGAGTGCAGGGGTGACCCAGTGGCAGATCTTGTTGAAGGTCTGCCTTGACATGCAGAAGTTCCACAGCCACCTTTCCTCATCCCAGTCCCCTAGCACCACATGCTCCCACCAGTTGGTGCTGCTGGGGTGGGTCCAGAAGTGTTGGGGCACCTGGGGAGGTGCCTGGCGATGCCCTGGGGGGACCCCCATGGTCCCGGGGGGACCATCCAGCCACCCAATGAGATCAGGTGCAGCTGCGGCGATGGTGCACAGCACTGCCAGCAGGGCATCCATGATGAGGGTGTCCTCCTGCAGGAGCTATCTCTGGGCCTCCATGGTGGGCACAAGTGGGCTCTGCTGGGCTGGGAAAGGCTGGGCAGCACTTGGCTCGTGCAGAGGGGAAGGCGGAGGGAGGGATCCTTTAAAGGAGGCGGCTGGCTGCGGCCCCAGAAGGGCGTGTCAGCCATGGGACCCTATCCCTGACGTTTCCTGCCTCCCTTCTTTCAAAAGAGGACTTGGAGCCATGTAGACACTCTCTTTCGAAACACCTCAATGGCACTTTGAAAGAGCAGATGGAAGTGCTGATCCGAAAAATCGCCACTAGTGCTCCTTTTTGACGGCCGCTATTTTGATCACTGAACTTCGATTTTCACCCTTCCGAAAGGGCACTCATGTGTAGAAACAGCTAAAGAGGGAACGTAACAGCTTCCAAATACCTAAAAGGGTTGACATTCAAGGGAGAGGGAGAAAAATTATCTTCCTTAGCCCCTGAGAGTAGAAGGAGAAGCAATGGGCCTTATTCACTGGTGGTTTAGGTTCGAAATTAGGAAAAAGCTTTCTAACTGTCAGGGTGGGTATGGACTGGAATGAATTGAGTAGGAAGGCTGTGGAATTCCCGTCACTGGAGATTTTTAAGAGCAGGTTAGATAAACATCGGTCAGGGATAATATAGATGGTGTTTTGTCCTGCCAGGAGGATAGGGGACTGGACTGGATGACCTCTCGAGGTTTCTTCCAGTTCTATGCGTTGTCTAAATACTGTGACAAGCTAAAGGGAAAGGGGGTACTAATGACTGTGGTCATTACAGTTTGATCAGCTTTTGTGTGTTGTTAGCATTGCCTGTAAGGATAGTGACAAGGTTAAATACTCCTGTGTTTTGGGTTTGAGGCAAAAAATATATTAACTTATTTATGAATTTTCAAGGTGTAATTTTCAACTCTCATCACTGTCAGTATTTGAAGGCAATTTTTTGTCATGCCCCCAGATAACCGCACTCACTGCCTTGCACATGTAATGGACTATGGGCACAAATATTTGAAATTTGGAATATGAATATCACCTAATTTATGGGTGTGACTTGAACATGCAATGAATTTCAGTGCATAAATGGATGCACGGCAGCAATGGGCCATTTTGGAAAAGATGGACTTTCACACATCATTTTGTCACTCAATGTCAATTCATAAATCAGTCAGAAGGGGATAATAAGAGTTATACCAACAACTGAAATGTGGATTTTAATGAATGCGCCTAAATGGTTAAATAGATACTCTAAAAATAAAACTATCGTGTTAGAAAATCCAGGTTAACCACATATGGTTCCTGCATTGCTGGATCAGGCTGCTCAGTTTATGTAATTTCCTGACTCTTTAGACCCTGTTGTTAGAGCATGCACTCCACCCTCATAAGTCACAAATTCTTGTAAGTGTGCATCTGAGACTGATGTTTGTGTCTGTGGTCAGAATTTGGAAATCGACTTAAATGTTTGACTCACTCTCATGCCAAACACAAAACTCCCCCTATACAATAATTCATGGGAATTTCTCCAACAGCATAACCAATATTGATTTAGCAAGGTCCTCAAAGAATTCCTCTGACAGCAGTAACATTTGTTCAGAATACTATATCTTGATGTATCCAATGGGACTTCTCTATGTACCAATCTAAAGCACTCAGCTACATGCTGTATGCACCTACTGAAGGCCAGCTCAATTGTAAGTGACACTGTAATACAACTTCCATCCAGCTATGCTCATTTCCTGGACTGTTAATGGTCAGCATGTAATTTACCTTTGGCTGAATTTATCCCCTGTATGTTTTATTACTGAATGTAATAAGGTCTCTGTGTCAGCATTTAATGTTATGGCTCCAGAATTATGTAACCGTGATCAACATCCAAAATTTTGCCTGTACTTTTGATAATCAATGAGCCTTTGTGGAATGTTTGTATATGTGGGGTAAGTGTATAATAAGTAGTGTCATGGTCCAAAAGTAAAAAAACAATAACAAAACAGTAATATCAACACAGCAAGAGTAAATAGTTCATGAGACGATATTTCAAGTTTTTAAAAAAGCAAATCCAGTTTTATTCAAATAGTGTCTGTCTTGGTAAATCTCTGACGATTTAAGAATCAAACCTGCTCTGAAGAGTGGGGGGCCATATTCTCTGTTACACAAATATAAGGTCAATGTTAATTAATGCAAATGAATGGAATAAGGGCATATTTATAGAAACAGAAAATAATTTCATCCTCTGTTAGATGCAGTACAAAGTATCCTCTAAAAGTATATACAGCATTATGTGACAAAATTATATTGGCTATAATAAAGATAGATTGTATTTTAAAATATATGCTAGATGTAGAATTACACAAGTAGTTGTATAAGTACAAGCTGCTTTATATAGTTATATAAGTGCAAAGGAGCAGAGTGTTAAGATTCAGCTTTCAAGATAGATCTCTATATCTTTAATTTCTCGGACTTTATAATGGGGCCAGAATTTTGCATGAAATATTTCACAAGACTGGTTGAATACACAATTTTTTACATTAAGGATTACACAAAAAGTAGCATTATTGACAGAATGATTTATTTGGCAAGTAGTATTACCAGCTTGAATACAAAATAATGCACAATTCAGAGTTTCTGTGTCATGTGTGGACCAGATATTTAAACATCGTAAATATAATAGTCCCACTATAGTCCATGGAGCTACACTGATTTGTATGACCTGAGAATCCATTTCATAATATCATTTTAAATAAGTATGCTTGGAAATAAGGGAGGTTCTTGTCCAGTGATGATAAAGGTTAAGTGTTGATAATACTGTGGTAATTTAATGTACCAGAGGCATAAGCACCAGAGACAATTATTTCTCCCCATTACAGTTTAATCCTTACTACTTATTCAATTTTCCTGGTACCAGCTTGTCTTTTAAAAACTGTCTCTTGGGGGAATTGATTGAGGGGGGGAGATAATATTTCTTTTTTTCAGTTTAGTGCAGTTTTCTTATTCTAGAATTGATTTCACATTTTAAAGTTCACCTGTATCCAAGCAGAACAAAAACAATTTAGAAATAGTAGAAGTCTGAATCTTTCAAAATTAGATCTATTTACTTTGGTACATGCTGTTATTCTTCTATACTGACCGGTATATCAGCACAAGCTACATAGTTGCTAGTAAGTAACAAATACTGCCTTAGGAAAAGCTATTGGACTTCACTCTAAGAGTTTTATTCCTCTACTGAATTACTCTACAAGCTAAGACTGAAGTTTGTCAGTCTTTTAGTGATGGCCATTCTTGTGCCTTTAGAACACTTCAGTACTTCAAAACTCTATCCAGATAGTATGTTGATTTATTAGCTTTTGCATTGTGTGTGTGTTTTGTGCATTTTTTGTTTTCCTTCCTGATCTTCTTTTCCCCCTGTAGGCTGGGTCTACATGGAGCTCTGCTCAGTGCTGCTGATCGAAGAACTATGCAAAGTGAGCTTCTGAGGATTGCAAAGGGCTACTTCTTTGCTTACGCCCGAAGCTCATTACCATAGCCACATGAGAGTTTGGTGCCAGCAGAAGGGGATGCTGGCATTGCAGAAGCTGTGTGGATGTACTTCTGCAGGCTAAACCCCACTCTGTCACCAGTCGCTTATGCCTGAAATGTTTTTCTGCAGTGCCGGCTCCGCCTTCTGCTGGCACCAAACTTTTGTGCAGCTATGGCAATGATCTTCGAGAGCATGCACATAAGCAGCCATTTGCAATCCTGAGAAGCTCACTTTGCATAGCTCTGCAGGAAGCAGCGCTGAGCAGAGCTCTGTGTAGACCCAGCCTCAGAGTACAGTTTTTCAACAAATCACAATATTCCACAAAGAAAAAAAAAATCTATAGGTACACAACAATGAGCAAATATTATTTCAATGAATTTCAGGGTTGTGACCATTTTCTTTATTAAAACGTCTTTATTCTAATAAGGTTTCAATTGAATTTTCAATACTTCGCTTTGTTATAGTAAAGTTTTCCCTAATTAGACCACCCCTCACTTCATTCTGTAGTTAACAGACATATTTTACTTGATTTGTTTCTCTCAGAGGAAGTTGTGGTAGAGTGTTCTAACCTATAGTCTATATTTAAGGGTTCAGAAGCTTTTTAGGAATATGAGTTGAGACTTTATTAATCTCCAGTAAACTCAACTCTTCCGCTTCATTTTATGGCTGAACATAACAGTATTTGCTCCCAAGATTCATTATAGAAGACATTGTGACAGTCAAAGTTATGTCCCTGGCATAACTGAAATGGGCTTTGTTTATCTGCCTGCTTTTATGTACCACTGACTATATAATAAATAATTTCTCAGTTGTGCTGTCTATTTATTTTTGTGAAATTACATTTAAATTACTAGCAGAAAAATATTCAAGTGAAACGGCAGTCACAGCTTACATCTGATTATAAAACTTCAAATCCTCTGAATTAGAAAATGTCATAAAACAAAGAGAAACAAGAAACATACCTTTCACAAAGGGGATCTGACTTGATAAATTCCAGTAATAGGGGTTGTTTTGTGTCCAGACTACCCAGATCCTGAATCTACTTAACTAAGACTATGTCTACACTATGGCATAAAGTCAATTTTAAGGCAGCTAGCTCAATTTTACAATGTCACTTCCTTCACTAAAAATATGATAGGGTCGATTTTAAAGAGTACTAAGGTTGACATTCTTATATAGACTATCCAAGGCTGCATAATGCCAAGTTTGAATTTAAAAGGTCAGACTAATTCTTGTGTGGAAACAATGTTACTTTAAATAGATTGTATTGGCCTCCAGGGGTGGCCCATGGGTATTCATAATGCCCCACAGGTGTCCATTCTGGCTGCTTTCACCTCTGCTGTTCTCCTGGTGGGCAGGAAGTAGGTAACAGGAAGCCCGGGAATTTGAATTCATTTTTTTTCTGACCAGTGTGGATAGTGCACCTCAGGAGCCATCCATCGCAGCTAGCCATTGCATCTAACCATCAGGTTTTTTTCTCAGGATTTGAGTTCTCAGGGTCGCAAAAGAGCTCCAGTATGGATCCACAGTGAAATCCTGGAATCTCATTTCGGTGGGGTGGGGGTGGAGTGAAGAATCAGGGATGATTGTGATAGGGTATGCCCAGGACTCTCAGCAATGCCAGGTCAAAGTGAAGGAGCTCAGGTCAAAATATCACAAAGTTAGCGAATCTTGGTCATCTCCCAATCTGGGTCATCTCCCAAGATGTGTTGGTACTATGAGCAGCTGGACTCCATTCTTGGGAGGGACCCAAACACAGTTCTCAAAGCTAACAAGGATTCTTCAGGAGACCATCCTCAGGACTCCAGTGGGAGAAGAGACAGGGAGCAGAAGGCCAATGAAGAGGAGGACACCAACGTTCAGCAGGCATTCAAGGAAGCTAATCTTGGCAGCCTGGAGCTCTTTGCACTCAACCTTGTGCCAGTCCCCTCCTCATCAACATCAGAACTTCTGGTGTCCAGCAATGGTGCAGAGTGCTCCTCTGGTGAGCATTTTTTTAGAATACTATAAGCGGTTTGTGGCTCAGGTGGGGTATAGGTTTACTTCTCTGGAGAATATTTTTTGAACTGCTACAAGTAGGTCGTGGCTCAGGTGTGGATCTATGCCCCTTAGAACAGCTTGTTAATATCTCTAGGGATATTAAATGGCCAGGGAGCAGTGCAAAAAAACTCTAATCAAAATTCCCATGCTGCTTCTAGGTTGCAAAGAAGAGACTTCGGGCTTCTAAGAATAACAGAGAGTGAAAAAGAAAATAGGCTCACACCATATGAGCACAGGATTTGAAAATTTGCCAGCATGCTTTGTTGTGCCATGATACCAAATTACTTACTTGTTGCCTGCCTTTTTGGACTTATCCTGCACTTATCCTCTTCAGACATCTCCATAAATGTCTCGGCCAAGTACTCTTTTATCTTGTGCACAAGGTTTTTGAGGAGGCCTGACTTATTGTGGCTTCCATGATAGGACACCTTGCCATGGCAGGCAACAAGTAAGTAATTTGGTATCATGGCACAACAAAGCATGCTGGCAAATTTTCAAATCCTGTGATCATATGGTAGAAGCCTATTTTCTTTTTCACTCTCTGTTATTCTTAGAAGCGTGATGTCTCTTTCTTTGCAACCTCGAAGCAGCATGGGAATTTTGATTAGAGCTTTTTGCACTTCTCCCTTGCCATTTAAATTTCTTAGGACCACCCTGACACTCCATGTGACTGGTGGACTCTCTGCATCCCCCTTATGCGTGGCCCATCACGCTGATGGATTTTCCCCCTCACAAGATTGAGGCAGAGCCACTGAGAAACTTTTTTCCATATTTTACAGTTTATATGGATGACCCCACCCCCCATCTTGCCATGCGGACAGTGGGCTTACCCTGCCCCCCTGCCATGCAGCTGCCAGGATCTGTGGACACAAAAATGTCCAGCTCAGGCTTTCCCTGCTTGAAATGGCTTTTCCCCTGCACATGATTCATGAGGAGCCACTGAAAAAGGAATATTTTTTTCCTGTTCTCCAGTTCTTCAGTATCATCATCCAAATCATCCACATCCATCACATCTGCCACTGGCTTTCTCTAATACAATACTTCATAACACTTCTGGAAGTGACCATAACACACTGTACAATGGCTATAAGCTGTTCAGGATCCATGCTAGCCCAATGCAATGGCGTGAGTGAGGGGCAGGCTTTTGGAAAGCGTCCTGAAAAAAGATGCAAAAGTCCATTTTGTTTTCCAGTGCTGAGGTGGGTGTGGGGAGGGTGGGTGCACTGTACTCTAGGATTATGACATCAGGCACCCACAAGCATTTGTGACACTTGTGGCTCATATTTTTCTCGTACCACACTGGCTCAAAAACCCAGAATGCAACAGCACTGCAGGCACTGTGGGACAGGCACCCACAATGCATTGCTGATGCAGTTGAACGTAGCTAAGGCAATGGAGACACACAATGTTGACCTTCTGGACATTGTTGGACACTCATCTTTGATTTTAAAAAATCTAGTGGTAAAAAGTCGACTTCAATAAATTAAATGCAGTGTAAACTTAGCCTAAGCTTTGTTTCTTGTCTTTTTATGCTTGCTTAACATTGCTGGGCAAAAAAGCAGAAATTGCACTCTGAAAAGTTTGGTAGTGAGGGTGCCTCGCCTATGATAAATTCACGGCCATCACCAAAAGGTGAACTAAACTGTGGCTCTAAAGGAGCACAGTGGCTACCTGCTATGCTCCTGAGGGAATTCTTTTTCAAGAAAATAAAATTTCGTGCAAAAGATTTTAAAATTCTGTACAATTCTGCATTTGTATTGCCAATAAGTAAATGTGGAGGTTCCAACCTGGCAACAGGAGCATGGGCTGCATGGAGGAAGAAGCTCACCCAACAGACCTCCATGGAACATGGACTTGAAGGTGTCACTTGACTCAGACATAGCAAAAGTGCCAGAGATGCCCCTTAAAGCCCCCAAGTCCGTATGCCTCCACATCACATTAACCAAGCCCTGGGGTAGGCAGGCTGAGGCAGACAGATAAGGCTCATCAGAATGCTAAGTAGATGAGTATCCAGGTGTGGGGAGAGAGGGTTAAGAAATCTGGATGTGGTTGGCTCAGTGGTGGGTAGTGGATGGAGGGCAATGGGACTCTGTAGGAGTGATTGGGGCTCAGCGGGGTGGACTGGTTGAAGGGAGATGGACTTGGCAGAGGTGTGGGAGGCCCAGCAGGGAGGACTGCATGCTAGAGGACTGGGGCTTGGTGTGATGGAGTTTGGGGAGCAGATGATTGGGTTTAGTGGGGCAGGTGTTGCTGGCAAAAGTAGTTTAGGTTTGACACTGGGTTCTCTGAGTACAAATACCCTGACCAGATACTTGTTGACACAAGCAGTTTATTGTCTGACAAGTATTAATTAGGCTCTTAACTAAAAGATATGGCAAGAAAGTGGTGATTATGTCCCTTCAGCAGCAGGGGACTCCAGACAGCTGCAGAGGAGTGGGAGTTCTTCTATGGGTCTGAGGCACTGGTACAAAAGTCCATCGGAGCAGCCCAAATGGCATTGATTTCTTCATTGCTTGTATCCAGTTTTTTCTTGTCTTGCTATGCAGTTCTATTATGTCACTCATTACCATTTAAGGTGTTTGCTTAATTGTTCATTACTGGTTCTATGTGTACTTTTGTCACTCACGTTGCTTATGTATGATTGTTACACCTGGTTACATAAGATCACAATTAACCCTTACAGCAGAGAAATAGATATGACTATTTTTTGGGGTGGTCTGGTCCCAGGCAATGTGGGGTTTGTCAGGTTGTGGGTTCAAGTGCAGAAGCTCAGAGGGGAATGATCTGGGTGCAAGGGTTGGGGGGGGGCAAATGTCAGAGGGGAAGGGCTTAACAGGAGGCTCTGTAT
The DNA here is from genome assembly GCF_033958435.1 of Carettochelys insculpta. NCBI lineage: Eukaryota > Metazoa > Chordata > Testudines > Carettochelyidae > Carettochelys > Carettochelys insculpta. The sequence continues at coordinate 101,997,909 of NC_134138.1, forward strand.
GCAGAGGTGTGGCTTGACAGGATGAGAGTTTAGGTGTGGGAGGCTCGGGGGGTGGGGGGAAGATTCTGGCTGTTGGTGGGTGAGTCTAGGAAGGGAGGTGAGGCTGAATGTGTCTGGATATATGGGGTGGGGGTTGGATGGATGTGGGGAGCAACTTCCTGTACAGTGACTCCTCTCCCCTGCAGATGAGAACAGAGATGGGAAATGACGTCTGTATGCAGTCAGAGAGATTTCTGGGGGGTGAGTATGAAGAGAAAATGAAGTTTTGTCCTCCTCTGCCACAAGCCTACCTGGGACTAGTAGGTCAGCCCAGCCCTGATTAGGAGAAACCATCGCTCCCCCACTTATTGCCTTTTCATTGACTGCTCTGGCCTTCATAAACACTCTAAAATGTTACATTTACTTGTGTGTCAGAAGTTATTTTTCTGCAGAGAAGCATATAAAACTCTGAGGAGCATAAATTCTGCATGCACACAGCTTGCAAAACTCCCATAAGAATAATGCTAATATTTAGCTCAACTCACTTCTAAGCTCTTTCTAGGGACAGATATGTACATCCTCTACTGAAATAAATGTGGCTTGGTCTGACCAATAGTGATATGTGCTGAAAGGAAGCATGTTGTTATGCTTACTTGCTCTTGAAGATACCTGGTTTCAATTCCACAGACACACAAAGTGACCTTCTTGAGGTAACTTAACCTCTTTTGTGTCTTAATTTGTATACAAGTAAAATTAAATTGTAGGAAAGTGAATTTAGGATCATAGAATCATAGAAGAGTAGGACTGGAAGGGACCTCGAGAGGCCATCGAGTCCAGCCCCCTGCCCTCATGGCAGGACCAAACATTTTCTAGACCATCCCTGAAAGCCATCTATCTAACCTCTTCTTAAATAGCTCCAGTGATGCAGATTCTACCACCTCCCTTGGCAATTCATTCCAGTGTTTGATCACCCTGACAGTTAGGAACTTTTTCCTAATGTCCAACCTGAACCTCCCCTGCTGCAATTTAAGTCCATTGCCTCTTCTTCTATCCTCAGAGGCAAGGAAGAACAAGTTCCCTCCCTCTGCCTTATGACACCCTTTTAAATACCTGAAAACTGCTATCATGTCCCCCCTCAATCTTCTCTTTTCCAAACTAAACAAGCCTAATTCTTTCAGCCTTTCTTCATAGGTCATGTTCTCTAGAACTTTGATCATTCTCGTTTCTCTCCTCTGGACCCTCTCCAATTTCTCCATATCCTTCCTGAACTGCGGTGCCCAGAACTGGACACAATACTCCAGCTGAGGCCCTACCAGCGCAGAGTAGAGCGGTAGAATGACTTCTCGTGTCTTGTTCACGACACACCTGTTAATGCATCCTAGAATCATGTTTGCCTTTTTCGCAACAGCATCACACTGTTGACTCATATTTAGCTTGTGGTCAACTATAATCCCTAGATCCCTTTCTGCTGTACTCATTCCTAGGCAGTCCTTTCCCGTTCTGTATGTGTGACACTGATTGTTTCTTCCTAAGTGGAGCACTTTGCATTTGTCCTTATCAAACTTCATCCTGTTTACCTCAGCCCATTTCTCCAGTTTATCCAGATCCTTTTGAATTATGACCCTATCCTCCACAGAAGTTGCAACCCCTCCCAGCTTGGTATCATCTGCAAACTTAATGTGTACTTTCTATGTCAATATCTAAATCGTTAATGAAGATATTGAACAGAACCGGTCCTAAAACAGACCCCTGCAGAACCCCACTAGTTACACTTTTCCAGCCGGATTGAAAACCATTAATAACTACTCTCTGGGTACAGTTATCCAGCCAGTTGTTCACCCACCTTATAGTAGCCCCATCTAAGTTGTATTTGCATAGTTTATTGATAAGTATATTATGTGAGACCGTGTCAAATGCTTTACTGAAGTCTAGGTATACCACATCCACCGCTTCTCCCTTATCCACAAGACTCGTTATTCTATCAAAGAAAGCTGTTAGATTGGTTTGACATGATCTGTTTTTAACAAAGCCATGCTGGCTGTTCCCTAGCACCTTACCACCTTCCAAATGCTTGCAGATGATTTCTTTAATGACCTGCTCCATTATCTTTCCTGGCACAGAAGTTAAGCTGACTGGCCTGTAGTTTCCCAGGTTATTGTTGTTCCCCTTTTTATAAATGGGTACTATATTTGCCCTTTTCCAGTCTTCTGGAATCTCTCCCGTCTCCCACGATTTACCAAAAATGATTGCTAAAGGCTCAGATACCTCTTCTATCAGCTCCTTGAGGATTCTAGGATGCACTTCATCAGTCCCTGGTGATTTACAGACATCTAATTTTTCTAAGTAAATTTTAATTTGTTCTTTTCTTATTTCAACTTCTAAGCCTACCCCTTTTTCACTAGGATTCTCTATGTCGGGCATTCCTTCAGATTTCTCAGTGAAGACCAAAACAAAGAAATCATTAAACATTTCTGCCATTTCCAAATTCCCTGTTACCGTTCCTCCCTCCTCACTGACCAATGGCCCTACCCTCTCCTTAGTCTTCCTCGTTACCAATGTATTTGTAAAAAGCCTTCTTGTTTCCCTTTATGCTTGTAGCTAGCCTGAGCTCATTTTGTGCCCTAGCCTTTCTAATCTTGCTCCTGCACGCTCGTGTTGTTTGCCTATATTCATCCTTTGTAATTTGTCCTAGTTTCCATTTCTTATAAGATTCCTTTTTTATTTTGAGATCATGCAAGATCTCCTGGTTAAGCCAAGGCAGTCTGTTGCCATGTTTTCTGTCTTTCCTACACAGTGGGATAGCTTGCTTTTGGGCCCTTAATAATGTCCCTTTGAAAAACTGCCAACTCTCCTCAGCCATTTTTCCCCTCAGTTTAGCTTCCCATGGGATCTTACCTACCAGCTGTCTGAGTTTACCAAAATCTGCCTTCCTGAAATCCATTATCTCTATTGTACTGTTTTCCCTTCTACCCTTCCTTAGAATTGTGAACTCTATGATTTCATGATCACTTTCACCCAAGCATCCTTCCACTTTCAAATTCTCAATAATTTCCCCCCCATTTGTTAAAATTAAATCTAGAACAGCTTCCCCTCTGGTAGCTTTTTCAACCTTTTGGAATAAAAAGTTGTCTGCAATGCAATCCAAGAATTTATTGGACAGTCTGTCCCCTGCTGTATTAGTTTCCCAACATATATCTGGATAGTTGAAGTCCCCCATCACCACCAAATTCTGGGCCCTGGGTGATTTTGTGAGCTGTTTAAAGAAAGCCTCATCCACCTCTTCCACCTGGCAATGGTGCCTGTAGTAAACTCCTAGTAGGACCTCATCCTTGTTTTTTACTCCTCTGAGTCTAACCCAGAGACTTTCAATCCGTCCATCTCCTTCGTCCATCTCCACCTCTGTCCAAGTGTTTCCTTTTTTAATATACAAGGCAACACCTCCTCCCTTCTTTCCCTGTCCATCCTTCCTAAGCAGGCTGTACCCTTCAATACCAACATTCCAATCATGAGTATTATCCCTCCAAGTTTCTGTGATGCCAATGATATCATAGTTGTATTAATTTATTAGTACTTCCAATTCTTCTTGCTTATTTCCCATTCTTCTTGCATTTATATATTTATTTATATATTGGTAAAATTAAATTGATGCTGCTATGACCCTTTGAGATTCTCAGATGCAAGTTGCTACACAGGAATTAAGTTCTATTATATTGTGCAATTAAGCATGTATGCCAGGAAGAAAATCCTTCAGAGAAGATATTATAAACACATGTTGGGATAAGCAGGACTCAAATGCTCAGAAACAGAGCTGTCTTCTTATTTGTCAATTTACATAGCATAACCAGAAAGACATAGATCAAGAATTTACAGATCACCCAGAAATTCTAATGTAAACTCCAGCATTTCAATACTTGACTCTCTTTGAGGGACTTCAGGCTTATAAACTAAGAACAATGACACTTGTCTTGTTTATATCACCTTTCATCTGATGGTTGCAAAATATTTTACATACATAATTGATAACAAGAAGTCCTGTTACACCTTATAGACTAACAGATATTATGGAGCATAAGCTTTCATGGGCAAAGACCCGCTTCGTCAAATGTAATGCACTGTTGTTGCATCTGATGAAGCGGGTCTTTGCCCATCAAAGCTTATGCTCCAAAATATCTGTGGGTCTATAAGGTGCCACAGGACTTCTCATTGTTTTGGCAGATATAGACTAATATGACTACCCATCTGACACTTGTCATGACACAGGAATGATGTAAAGCAGGAAGCAGAGCTAACCAGACCCAGTAAACTTTGTTCCATTGCCTCAAAACATCATTCAGGGTGGGGCGGGGGGGCAGCTCAGGACAGGGCTGGAGCTGGGGTGTGGCAGGGAAATAACAGGGGAGGAAAAAAGCAGGGAAGAGGCAGAGCATGGCTGTGAACTTGAGGGAAGAGGTGAAGTGGAGATTGACTTGGTGGAACAGGGGCAGAATGCAGTGGGGCAGGTCCCAAGGCTAATGGGGGTTGCCCCAGATCCCGAACTCCCTTAGGGATGGCCCTGGTACAGGGGTCTGGATTTGACCCACTGACCTAAGCAGAATTTTAAATTTCCCACCACAGCTTGAAAGGCTGTCTATGTCTTGCAAGACAAACTCTAAAGGCTCAACGCTGAACTCAGCAAAGTCAATGTGAAGGCTCCTCTTCCATTCCATGGTACAGAAACCAGCCCTTACACAGCCAGGCTGGGATAGTTTCAATTTGCAAAAATTTTAAATGTTCTTTACTTCACAGTTCATGTCCAACTGACAAACAGTGATACAGAAAGAAAGAAAGCAATAAAATAACCCAATCAGATATAAATATCTGATATTGCTTTTGATGATCTGATTATGCACATACAGCAATCCAATCTTCTCTTCATGCAAACCCTAAGTGAGCTACAATTTTCATGCTTGGTATGAAAATGTCCATACTGTATTGTTGACAATCGATAAGGTACTGAATAATATTCTAATAACCTTTAGAGCAGAATTAATATAAGCCTAGGGTAGTTGTGGGAAATACTATTAAACTTTTGGGGCACTGAGTGCTTTCGTTTAACACTTTTCTCCATATACTTGCATTTAGATGAACTATTTCTTCTGACAGTAGATTGTTCTCATACAATTATCTAATGTATACTTCAGAATATTTTGAAATAAATTTAATCTTATTTAAACTCTTCCATTCCTGCTCCACTTTTTCCAGAGATACTTTTATCTTTTATCTTGGGAACACTTTAGGTAGAAAATCATTAAATTAATATTTTAAATCCTAATAATGCATTAAAATGATAAAATTGCATTTGTATATGATTTTCACTAGTTCACTGGTCCACAAAGAGGCCAAGTTACCCCTTAAGTGTTAAGAATTTAGGCAAAAATTCCAAACCACTGCTAAATGATTTTTGTATCACAAAGAGATCTTCAACTAGCCCTGTAGGAGCCTATACTAATTTCCCAAGCATGGATTGGGGAAAGAGAAACAGAATCCCAACCTATTTCTTTTTAACTGCACTGACAGAAAAGAACATAGTTCTTACCTGTGTCTTGTGTGGGTTCCCTCAGTATATTTTGGTAATAGTATCTGTTCTTAACAGTTTAATATCCATAAAAGAAGATGTGTTTGGTGACACTAGTTACTTTTGTAACAGTGGCATAGGACAATTAGGTGGGATTTCCTGAATGTTCAGGACCTAAAATATTCTGCACCATTAAAGAAATCAGATTGCACTCATAGCATATCAGACAGTTTTATTTAGTGTTTAAAGGAACTATTTAATTTAGTATTGCTAGAAAAGAAAACACTAATTAAACTAGTAATGGTAAGAAGAAGAGAAGTAAGTCATCTTTAAGAAGAAAATGCAAATACTAATCAAGCAGACTTTAACCAAGTTGTGGATGATTTTTAATATATCTACAATTTCTATTTTGTTTAAATTCTAGAGAAAATTTAAAAAAATGTCGACACAATATTCAGTAAAGCAGAGGTAAAGATGTTTTATTTTGTTATCAGTCATTAAGTGGACAAAAAAGGACTTCATTATGTTAGATGCAAAATTCAATGTTCAGCATGTATCTTTCTTTTATCTCTGAAATCTGTAGTGAGGGAGAAAACAGATATTGTAAATGTGCCTGAAAATGAAGTTGTATTTTGTGAGGGTTGTAAGGAGGTGAGTCACAGAATCGTAGATTATGAGAACTGGAAAATACATTGAGAGGTCACCAAGTCAAGCCCTCTGCACTCATGGCAGGACCAAGCATGGTACCAATCATCCTTGACAGATGTTTGTCTAATCTGCCTAGTTCTTAACCACTCTGACAGTTAGGAAGCTTTCCATAAGCCTCCCTTGCTGTAATTTAAGTTCATTGTTTCTTGTCTGTCATCAGAAGAACAAATTTTCTTCCTTCTCCTTGTAAAACTCTCATGGACTTGAAAACTGGTATTATGTCCTTTCTCAGTCTTTTCAAAACAAAACAAAACAAAGCAAACAAAACAAACAAAATTCTTTTCGCCTTCCCTCCATAGATTGTGTTTTTTAGATCTTTAATCATTTTTGTTGCTCTTCTCTGGACCATCTCAAATTTCCCATATGTTTTGGGAATAAGAGCACTTCAAAGCTGTGCGGGTACTTCAAAGAGCCTGCAGCTACACTGATTGCAACTTCAAAGTTTGCGCAGCGAGAATTAAGCTAATGAGGTTCTGCATATTCAGCGCAGCACCTCATTACTATTCACTGCTTGGGCTCATTTGCATGCCACCTTCAAAGGAGAGGGCTAGTGTTGACAAGCCCAAATAAAACCATGGGGGGAAATATAAATGTATATTTATAAAAAAAATAGAAGATTGATCAAAATAAACAGTTTGAATTATTAAGAGTATTCTCTTTTCCTTCTCTTCTCCTCCTTCCTTCCCTCAATACCTCTTCCAGTTTGTAGTCTATAAGAAACAAGACCCTTAAAGTAAATGAGGCATTTAGGAAGAACTATTTAATTCTTAATGTAGTTAACGTATGGAATAAATTGGCATGTTTGGCCATTAAAAGAAATGACATGGATGAGTTGAAGTGACACAGTGGATGTCAAAGAGAGTGTGAGAGAAATAAAAGCTTCAGAGGCAAAAAAAAGTGTCAATTTTAATTTAGTAATATTGTTAAGAGGGCTTTTCTAGAAAGCAATAATTTATTCATTGTATTCACACCACTACATATTTCAGTACATTCCTTGTTATGTAAGTGCTCGAAGTCCACATTATAACGTGAAAAAAATAGACCTGTCCTGTGCAAGGATTTGACATTAGTATAGCTCTTTCTCTCAGGCCGTGTCTACACTAGAACAAATCTTCAATTACTAATTACTAATGCATATTCAGCACCTCATTAGCATGCTGGCTGTGCAGCTCTTCAAAATTGCTGTGTTTCACAGCCGCATGGCTCGTCCAGACGGGTCCTTTTTGAAAGGACCCCACCAACTTCAAAATCCCCTTATTCCTATCAGCAGAAAGGAGTAAGGAAATTTCAAAGTTCCCGAGGTGCTTTTGAAAAGGACCCAAGTCTGGGCAAGCTGCACAGCAGCGAAATGTGGCAATTTCGAAGAGTTGCAGCTGCCGGTATGCTAATGAGTTGCTGAATATGCATTTCAACGCCTCATTAGTAATCTTTGAAATGGCCATTTGCATGGCCATTTCAAAGATTTGTGCTAGTGTAGATGTAGCCTCAATGTGTGGATTTTTCACAGCCCTGAGAAACATAGCTATATTGACCTAACCCTCATCAGACAGAGCAAGGTCAGTAGAAGAATTCTTCAGTCAAACTAGCTCTCACAACTCTGATATATGAATTATCCATGCAAATAGGAGAATCCTCCTGTGAGCACAGCAGGGCTGTGTCTACACTTGCATTCCTCTTTTCAAAGAGGTATGCAAATGAGGGAAATTGAAAATGCACATGATGTGCATTTGCATATTCTTATTTCAAAAGAGCTTCTTTCGGAAGAAGCCAAACAAAGTAAACCCCATCTTTGAAAGAATCCTTCTTCCCTTTATTTAATGGGGAAAAGGATTCTTTCAAAGATGGGGTTTACTTTTGAAAGAGCAGCATCTACCTGGTTTCCTTCTTTCGAAAGCTCTTTCAAAATAAGAATATGCAAATAAGGTGCCAAATATGCAAATATGCACCTCATTTGCATTTTCAATTTCCCTCATATGCATACCTCTTTCAAAAGAGGAATGCAAGTGTAGATGCACCCATGTAGACACTGCTCTTTCAAAAGTAAACCCCCACCTTTGAAAGAATCCTTCTTCCTTTTTCTTATGGGAAGAAGGATTCTTTCGAAGATGGTGGTTTACCTTCAAAAGAGCAGTGTCTACACTGGTTTTCTTCTTTTGAAAGAAGCTATCTTGAAATAAGAATATGCAAATGAGGTGCCAGATATGCAGATATGCTCCTCATTTGCATTTATAATTCCCCTCATTTGCGTACCTCTTTCGAAAGAGGAATGCGAGCGTAGACACAGCCAAAATGTCTATACTAAAGCTGTTGTAATACTCTGGTCTTCCCCAGTTGAATATAGTACAGAAATGTGTAGTGATATGCAGACAATCAATAAAGGATTCCTTTCAAGAAAAGCAATGAAGGGTCCTGTGGCACCTTATAGACTAACAGAAAAGTTTTGAGCGTGAGCTTTCGTGAGAACAGACTCACTTCATCAGATGCATCTGATGAAGTGAGTCTGTTCTCACGAAAGCTCACGCTCAAAACTTTTCTGTTAGTCTATAAGGTGCCATAGGACCCTTCATTGCTGATACAGATCCAGACTAACACGGCTACCCCTCCGATACTTTTCAAAAAAAGGTACACTATAATGTGCTACTGTATTTTTAACTGCCTCCAGCTGCATCTACACTAGAGTTTTGTTGATAGATCCCTGGTTTTGTCAGCAAAACCTTTGACGGGTCCATGCTAAAAATGCATTCTGTCGACACACTGTTGACAGAAATCGGCACTTTTGTTAACAGCCTTCTGCCTCCCCCCATAAGGCAGAACACATTTCTCAACAGACCCTGTCAACAAAAATACTGTGTGGACACTCTGGGGGGCCCTCTGTTGACAGACAGTCCTTCCAGGTCACCAGGCATCCCTGTCTGCTATGCTTCCAGTTGGCTGTTCAGTCGGGAGAGTGGCTGCACAGGGCAGCCACTCTCTGTCAACAGAGTGGATTGACAGAGTGATCAGCTTTTGTGTGTGGCCGTGATCTGTCATCAGAAGTTTTGTTGGAAGATATCTGCTGACAGTAACTTCTGTTGACAGATTGCTGTAGTGTAAACATAACCTTTAGTTTATTTATTTGTATTAAAATGGCAGTTAAGCGCCACAGCCATGATTTGGACTCCATTATGCAAAGTATTATACAATCACCTAGTGACAGGCAGATCCTGACTTTAAAGACCTTATAGTATAAATAAATGAGAGAGGCAAAGAGGGTGGAGGGAAACAGAAACTTGGAAAGTCAAAGTTACTTGCCCAAGGCCATGCAGCATGTCAGGGGCACCTGCAAAAATCTAGTTCTTGCCTCTTGATACAAACAGTTCACTGCCCTATCTGCTTGATCATATCTACCTGTACTTGACCAATAAATAAAAAACAAAAAAGACTACAGTCTCCATGCTCATCAATCCAGATGGTTTTACAAGCAGTAAATTCACCAAAAGAAAAATATATATTTTGTCCAGACTGGTCCTTTTTGAAAGGATCCCGTCCACTTCAGAATCCCCTTATTCCTATCAGCAGATATATATTTCTTCGCAAAGAAATGAAGAAAGGAAGCATTAGTAGGAAGAATCAATACCATCCTATATTAAATTTAAATGTACCTTTTTTCTTACTATGTTTGCAATTTTCATTGCTCCATTTTGGTTGAGCCAGACTTTTATTGTAAGCATTTATTTTCAAAAACAATTCATGTTTGCTTATTTCCTGGCACCATTTACAATGGCTGAAATCAATGGGAATAGATTTACAATAAGCTTTCTTATAAATCCTCTTTATAGAAGAGACTAAGTCCCAGTAGAAGAGGTAGGAACAAATTTCATTTTGTAGTTTCTGTTATCTTCTACCATAAATATTTTAGACTAATTTTTTTCTTTGCTGAATTAATGGTAAGTTTTAGTTACCATATGAGCAGAGCAGATGCCAACTTTGTAAGATGGATAAACATGACATGAACTGCTTCAATTTTTCAGAAATCATTTTGTGAAATATATTCATTCAACCCAAAACAACAAAACTAAAGTTATAATATCCAACTGATTCTGCTTCAAAGCACTATTGGAAACTGACGTTCTAAGTGGAGAAATATGCCAGGGGTTGGAATGCATTCCAGTCTGAAAATGCTTGCAAGAAAAACACAAAACATGAAGGAAGTTGCAGCAAATTCAGTAATAAACATAACGACTAAGTTAGACTTGCCCCTCCACTCAAACAAATAAAATGATAAACGTCACCTTGACAAATAAGGAAAATATATTTAGAATAAGAATTTTTTCTAATAATTAGGTAAAAATCAAGTCTGCATTCTGCCTTTGGTTCCCAGGATACGACTGACATATCTGTTATGTGAACTAGTACCAATACATTATCTTTTTAATTCAGTTTTTTCCACAAATTTGCTTTGATAGACATAAACATGCTTACAAGGCATACAATTCCTTTTTTTTACACAGAGTGTAATTGCTTAAGGAATTACTGGTCTAAATCTATATAGTCATTCATTGAAAACTCTCATCTTTCAACAAAGAACACTTTAATAACCTTCAAACACAGATGGTAAACTTCACTTCAACATGTTTGTTTATGTGTGGGAGGGTCATTTTATTTATTTATATCACTTTGTAAGTTCTGTTTTCTTGGACATATTTGCTGAAGTTGCCAAACGTTTATTCACTGTAAAATTTTTATCTCTGTGTTGTACTGCACAAAGGGATTTCAAATGCAATGTTTTATTCATTTTTCAAAGTCCAAAGCTCCTTAAAAGCCTCTGAAGGTCTTTCTTTCTTTCTTTCTTTTTCTTTCTTTCTTTCTTTCTTTTTCTTCTTTCTCTTTAGCTAGCAATCAGCAACAATAAGTCTCTTGTGATGCTCTAAATACAAGTCCTTTTCCCCCTTTGGGGTTGAGCAGTCTACCTTCTGACTGACACTCTTTAGAATTCTAAAAGCAGATACATAGTTTGGGGTTATTCTGCATTGAAAAGGACTGCTCTGTTTCAATATCTCACTCTGTCATGAGAGCAAAGGGCAAAGGCAAAAGGTTGCTACTAAGAATTTGAAAGCGTTGTTTCTCTTCATCATCATCAGCTCATCTCACAGACTCACTGCAGCCACAGAGAGTGAGTCCTGATCAGTTAGATCACCTCACAAAACTGCTAAATACTATGTATATGTCTCATAAAGAACATATAAGGTAAAAAGCAGAAATTTATTTTATGTGGTTGTGAAAATTACCTATATTCAAAAATAAAACAATAGAACCATTTTTGTTTCAAGTTTTCCAACAAAAACAAACATTCTTGGTATTTCTTTGAAAAATGAAAAATGTCTCACATATGGAACCAGTTGTTGAAGTCGCATATGAAAGGAGAAGGAACTTCTCCCTTCTTGCATCAAGTGAAAATTCAGCTATGAGAGGCAAGTCAATTTTTTTCTATCTTATTCACATAAGCTTTCCCCCTAAAATCAATAGATCTAATAGTGTAAAGTGAGCATGATTTGGTCCTGTTCCCAGCACATTCATTTGCTTCTGCATCGTATCTCTGCTGGAAAGACAGAAGTGATAGCTGAAGAAGAAATAAAGTTATTAAGAGGCCAACATATAGGACTTCACAATCCCCAAGTGGCTGAATAGAAGTTTATGAATAGATAGGTTTTGTATAAGTTTTAAAAGATAATTTTTAGTCACATTACTTTTTTTTAATGAGGCAAATTCACCTGATGGGACTAATAGGGGCAAAGTGGTCTTGTGGCTCAGGCACAGGCATGAGACCTGCAATAGCTGGGCTCATTCTTTGCTGGGTTCAGTTTGCTTCTTATGTGGCTGGGCAAATGCTTATCCTCCGTCTGCAACTGCACACAGGAGGGCGGAGCCTCCATAGGGCTCTGCTCAGCACTGTCTGTACTTACCTGAAGATCGATGCACTTCATTCAATTTTGCAGAGTTTGATTTTGCACATCTGGTGAAGACATGGGAAAATTGACCTCTCTGGGCTTGGCCATTGATTCCCATACTCCACACTATTCCACTGAGTAAGGGAAGTCAACACAAGACTAAAGAGGTTCGGACTACACTACAGAAGTAAGTCAATTCTGAGACCGCAATTCTAGCTACACAAATGACAAAGGTACAATTGTGTATCTGAAATCAACTTATTTCCCTAGTATAGACCAAGCCTAACGTATTTCTGTGAACATGCAGTTGATGGGCTGAAGCCTACATCATTCTGCCTGTTACTGCTCTAGCTTTCAACTTTAAATTAGTCAGACAGTTCAGGGATACTCAGAAACCATAATAAGAACACAGGAAAAAGCCTGTAAACAAGTGAAATAAACATGTGCATTATCACTATTAACCTCTGGACAAAACATCATTCTTAGTTTGTTTTCTTTCTTTCTTTTTTTTTTTAAGAACACTTCACAATGAATCATTGAAGTGGTCAGCAAACACACAAAATCCAACCATGGTGCATATGTTCCCAGAAGCTCAAACTCAACAAGTTCCTGAAATCAGACAGTTCTTTAATACATTTATTTAAGAAAAAAACTAAACCAATAGTAGGAATTTTACTTTTTAAGCTATTTGGACCATAATTCAATTTTTCATTACTAATTAATTATAGAAAATATCCAGTAATAATCTTGAATTAGGACAAGTCCAATTTTAACTGATTCAATGCTTTTATTATACAAAAGGTATATTCATATCCTTTTCTCTCTTTAATTCTCACATATTCAACCACAGGATGGACACATATGATGGGATGGTTTAGATAGTACTTGGTCCTGCCATTGCAGCAGGGGGCTGGACTCGATGGCCTCTTGAGGTCCCTTCCAGTCCTAGTGTTCTATGATTCTATGATAAATAGCAAGATTTCTCCAAGCCTCTTTGTTTCCTGAAAAAAGTTTTACTCGTGTTCCTTTAAGTATAAAAATTCTGGCTCCTGATCCTGATCCAAAGCCTGTTGGACACTATGTCCTTAGTGAGTATTTTACAGGGAGGGCTAATTCATTTATTCAGAGAGAATCTCATTGACTTTAAAAGGTTGCACTTGGCTGACAAAAATATTTTTTTCTTTTTGGAACTGAACTAAATATTTATTTAATATTCTGAATCCTAACAACAGCCTGATCCTGAATTCCTCACCTGCCTCAAATTCCTCTACAACCAGATTGCTCCTCAAGTACAATTAATTTCTATTGAGGTCAAATGTTAATGTATGGAATTTGAGTATGAACCCCTGTTCACACATCTCCCTTTGTAATCTCTTGTTAAAGTCTCTTTAATGTAGGACATATTCTCAGGTCTTTAACAGAATGGCCCACTCCATTGAAATGCTCAGTGGCAGGTTTACCTGCATTCGGACTCCTAAAGTCTGCTTGGCCCCAATAGGTATAGCAATTACCTCACGCATTACAAGGACTGTTTCCCGTCCTTTGTTATTCGTAATGATCTCATGCAGGACACTTATTAGTATCTTGTACACCTCACCCTCGTACTGGTTGTATCTGTCAGTTTCTATTTCAATTTTATGTGTTTGTTTGTTTGTTGGACCTCTGTGTTATGCGACTGCCAGTCTGTACTGGAAATTCTGTACCTCCAGATCTGAAGAAGTGGGTCTGCCCCACAAAAGCTCATCACTTAATAAACTGTTTTGTTAGTCTTTAAAGCGCTACATGACTGCTTGGTTGTTTTGTTAGAATACAGACTAACACAGCTACAGCTCTGTTACTACTCTGCAGACTGAATGATTTATAACTGTCTGCCTCCTGGTGTTACAATCCTGCTGATATTCTCTCTCTCTCTCTGACTTCATGGTGTTACTCACTTGTATGATGTCTGTGTTCACCTCAGAAGTCATTTGCATTAATGTTGTTCTGGTATTTCACTCTGGATGTCCTGTCTGCCTTCTCTCTACCTTATCCCCATGTCAAATATTTATTTCATTCTATATTTTATGGGAAAGAAGAGATAACTACTTCAATAGTTTCACCAGCTGTAGATTCACATCGTCAAATTCCTGCTGTGCCAGGATGTTCTTCTCCACTAATATAAAGCTGGCTGAAATGTCTCTGCCTTTTCCTATGCCAGCTGCCCACACAACTGTAGTGTCATGGAGACTCTGTAGTGAGTTGCTGGCAGTTTGGGAGCAGGTGGGGCATGGTGGAGCATAACGCAGTGATGGAGATTAAAGTAGGTGAGGTGTCCAAAGATACTGGAGTAACAACCTGTGCCTGAGGCTAAAACTGTATGCTATGTTGAAATGGTTGAAAACTCTGCTACCTTACTGTTATTTTTTCTACATATTTGCACATGGGTAACTCATTTGAAAATATTTGGGTCTGGTCTGTAGAAATTCATTCACTGCAGGAATTTTCAGTCATCTCAATAGTTCCACTGACTATTTGAAATAAGGATGGCTTGAGCAAGTAAAGCTTTGCAGGATTGGTCCCTGTATTACATGAAGTAGCATGCATATTCCTTCTCTTCCTACTGCGTGTTACTACTTATTTCCCATTGCTACTGCTAAGAAGAAAATAGAACAGAGATTTTTGCTCCAGTATACAATAGCAAATTGCTTTACAGTCCTTTCCTTACTCTGCCAGAATTTGTTCAAATGTTTTTCTTCGATAAAATGTGGTGCTCATCTTTAAAAAATGAAATAAGGACAATCCAGGGAACTATAGACTGGTCAGCCTTACCACAGTACCTGGAAAAATAATGGAAAGGATCCTCCAGGAATCCATTTTGGAGCACTTGGAAGAGGGGAAAGATTCACCAAGGGGAAGTCATGCCTGACCAATCTGATTGGGTTTTAAGATGAAGTAACTGGCTCTATGGACATGAAGAAGTCAGTGGATGTGAAATACCTGGCCTTCAGTAAAGCTTTTGATACACTCTCCAACAACATTCTTGCCCATAAGTTAAGGAAGTATGGATTGGGTAAACAGACTATAAGATGGATATAAAGCTGGTTTGACGGTTGGGCACACCAGGTAGTGGTCAATGGCTCAATATCCAAATGGCTGTCAGTTTCAAGTAGAGTGCCCCAAGGCTCAGTTCTGAGGCCAGTGTTGTTCAACATGTTTATTAATGACCTGGATGAGGGACTGGATTGTACCTTCAGCAAGTTTGTGGCTGACACCAAGCTAGGTGGTGAGGTAGATACATTGGAGAGTATAGATAGGATCTAGGGTGACCTGAGCTGTGTCTACACGTGCACGCTACTTCGAAGTAGCGGCACTAACTTCGAAGTTAGGCGGCAAGACATCGAAGTCGCTAACCTCATGAGGGGATCGGCATAGCGCCCTACTTCGACGTTCAACGTCGAAGTAGGGAACGTGTAGACGATCCGCGTCCCGCAACGTCGAAATTGCCGGGTCTTCCATGGCGGCCATCAGCTGGGGGGTTGAGAGATGCTCTCTCCCCAGCCCCTGCGGGGCTCTATGGTCACCGTGGGCAGCAGCCCTTAGCCCAGGGCTTCTGGCTGCTGCTGCGGCAGCTGGGGATCCATGCTGCAGGCACAGGGTCTGCAACCATTTGTCGGCTCTGTGTATCTTGTGTTGTTTAGTGCAACTGTGTCTGGGAGGGGCCCTTTAAGGGAGCGGCTTGCTGTTGAGTCCGCCCTGTGACCCTGTCTGCAGCTGTGCCTGGCACCCTTATTTCGATGTGTGCTACTTTGGCGTGTAGACGTTCCCTCGCAGCGCCTATTTCGATGTGGTGCCGCGCAACGTCGAAGTTGAACATCGACGCTGCCAGCCCTGGAGGACGTGTAGACGTTATTCATCGAAATAGCCTATTTCGATGTTGCTACATCGAAATAAGCTATTTCGATGTTGGCTTCACGTGTAGACGTAGCCCTGGATAAATTGGAGGATTGGGCCAAAAGAAATCTGATGTGGTTCAACAAGGAGAAGTGTCTACTTCCCAGGTATTGTTATAGGCTGGGGACCGACCAGCTCAGCAGTAGTACAACAGAAAGGGACCAAGAGATTATAGTGGATGAAAGGCTGCATATGAGCTAACAATGTGCTCTTGTAGCCAAGAAGGCCAATGGCATATTGGGGTGTATTAGGAGAAGGATTTTGAGCAGATATAGAGAGGTTGTTGTTCCTTTCTATTCCACACTGGTGAGGACACATCTGGATTATTTTGTCCAGATGTGGGCCCCGTAGTACAGAAAGGATGTGGATGTGCTGGAGCAGGTTCAGTGGAGGGCAACAAAAAATGATTAAGGGGATGGAGCAGATGACCTATGAGGAGAGGCTGAGGGATTTGGCCTTATTTAGTTTGCAGAAGAGAAGACTGGAATCTCCATTCCCAGAGGTTTTTAAGTCCTGGCTTGACGTAGTTATGGCTGGGATGAATTAGTTGGGGTTGATCCTGCTTGGGACAGGTGGCTGGACTCGATGACCTCTTGCGGTCCCTTCCAGCTCTGTAATTCTATGATATCTTTTATTTTGACTATTTTAAAAAAAATGATGCCATATTTTTATCTGTTCACTCAGCAAACTCTACCTTTTTTCGACTTAAAACAATGGCCTTATGTTTAAAAACAAAACACTAACTCAAGTGTGGAAAACCTATGGCATCTCAGCCACCCACAGTTCAGGTTGTGAGATGCTTTGGTTACCTGGGCATGTGCAGGCATGGCTCCTCACAGCTCCCATTGTTTGGGAAGAGTAAACCATGGCCTTTGGGAGCTGTAAGGCTTCATGCCTGTGGGCACTTAGGTAAACAAACCAGCTGGTGGCCTGTCAGAGTCTAACCCTGACAAATGGAATAAAGCCCATGATCAGTGGTTCTCCACACTGAGCTAGATCATCCAAAAATGATATATGTTAGTACTGCTAATGCAATAAACTTTGTGATGCAGAGTTGATAGAAAGGGAAAAAAAAATTCAAACCCACTGTACAGCCCACAATGCTCAGTTACTCACCCTTCCAATTTCTGTAATCTTAAAGCTGTTGTTTATTATTTTTGTTGTGGTAGGATCTAAAAGTTCCTTTTTTATTAGGCAATGTACAAGCTGGAGAAAATTTGGTATTTTCTTCGACAATAGTTCCCTCTATTGGGAAAGGTAGTTTCTGCAAAATTGCAGATGGCTTTTTGTCAGAAATATTGAAATTACATATTTTTGTTTTTGGCTAGTTGAGACTCTAAGCACACAGCAGCCATTTCAACACAGGCAAGATCTTCCAGAAGAACGGTGCCTTCTTCTGGAAGATCTGAGGAGCATCTACACATGCAAGATGCTCTTTCGGATTTCTTCTGGAAGAAGGCGCCCTCTCTTCTGGATTCTGTATTCCATTTCAGAATCAGGAAGAGGACCTTCTTCCAGAAGAATCTTCCGGAAGAAGGCATGTGTAAACGTTCCCAGACTGCTTCTTCTGAAAGAAGCAGTCCTCCATGGTGGCAGCCTGTGGGATAGTGGGGCTGCTGTAGACATCCCCAGCAAACCTCTATGGTCCCCAAGTCCTTGCAGACTTTAAAGCTGGAAGGACCCGGACAACCTGTGGCAGGAAGCTGAGCGTGTGAGACAGGCAGCACGTGCAGGGCTGCCTGTTACACTCCTGCCGAGGCCCTGCAGAGCCCAATGAGTCCCAACCCACAGGGATGGCTAGCTGGCCAGCACCCCGCACTGCCCAGGGGAGCCCCAGGAACCTGGATGAGAGCAGCCAAGACCCTCACCAGGCTCCAAAATGGAGGGCCCCCTCCTGGACTAAGCCAGAGCTCCAGGACCTCCTGGGGCTCTGGCACGATAAGGAGGTCCTCCAGGACACCAGTGTGCACTGGAGGAATGCCCCAGCATTCGCCCGCCTTGCCCAGGGTCTGGCTGCCCGTGGCCACCCCTCTCGGATACTGGAGTAGGTCAGGTGCAAAGTGAAGGACCTGTGGCAGGGGTACATGCAGGCCTGGGATAGCGCTGGCAGATCCATCCGTGCCCCTGTCAGCTGCCCCTTCTACCTGGAGCTTCGGGACCTCCTGGCTGCGGATGATGCCTCCCCAACCCATGTCACCATGGAGACAGCCACACCTGAGCCCCCTGCTGCACTGGAGGAGGAGGAGGAGGGACCCACCACTGTGGACATCCCATCTGATGGGGAGTCCACAGATGGGTCCCTCATCATCATGGTGCCCTCCACTGCCAGCAGCCAGGCTCCCTCCAGTCAGGCATCACCTGTCATATATGAGGCCACCTCGGGTAAGTGCACAGTGGAAAAGCATAGTGTGGGCAGGGGGAAACCTGGGCCCCAGCCCCAGGCCCCAAAGCCCTAAAGCCCATCCCCGGTCAGGTCACTGGGCACACCCATGCCTGCAAGCAGCACCCGTCTCTGTCTCCCATGGAACGTCCCATCCCCAAGAGTGCTGAGGCCCCCTTTGGGCAGCAGAGCTGCATCTGGAACCCCCCATGGCCAAGCCCTGCCCCCAGCCCACAAGCCCAATGCCAGGGTGGGCCACCGTGGATAGCGCCCCGGCTCTGGCATCATGCCCCAGTGGCCGCCGCGGTGGGTGCATGCAAGCCTGCATTGTGGCCTCCCCTAGCACATGCCTGTCCCATGGATCCGTGGGAGGAGTAATCAGCTGGAGAGACTGGGACCATGCCACCCAGGTCCCAGATGTGGCACTGACTTCCCCATCTACCCCCACCCTTTCTCTCTTAACAGTGGTACCATCTGAGGGTTGTGTAGCTGGACAAGGATCCTGGGGCCTGCCAGCCCCATTCAGGCCAGAGGACCCAGCAGCCCACCAGCTGGGCCTGCACCAATCCTCGCTGCTTGGCAGCCATGCGTGCGCTGGACCCAATGCAGCCGCCATGAGGAGGAGGTCAGGGCCTGCACAGCAGCCCTCCACCAGCAGAATGCCCTCGCCGAAAGACAGCTGGCCCTCAACGAGGCCAAGCTGCAGTGGAGGCAGAACACATGGGGGGAGGTGGTGGGGCTGCTCTGCACTGTGTGTGGGACCCTATCAGGCCAGCCCCCAGCCCCCCAGCTGCCCCCCCACAGTCCCTCCAGAGATCCCCCCAAGGCTCCCCTGCTGTCCCTCCTTCAGTCCCTCCAATGCCCCCCAAGGCCCCCGCTACTGTCCCCCTGAGCCCCTCCCCGCTGGCCCCTCAGCTGCTTCCATGCCCCCAGCCCATGACTCTGAGGCCCTGGCTGCCCTACTGTCCCCAGGCCTGCCCGATGCTGTGCTGAGGGACCTTGCAGCATGGCTTTTTGCCACGGTGGGCTCATGGAGGGTTGCCCAAGTCACAACCTGCCCCCCTCTGGCCCCTCCGCTGAGGCTGGGACAGATGCTGATCAGCCCTACGTGTCAGTGCTTCCAGCCCCATCAGCGCCCTGCAGGGGACTTCACACCCAGGGTGGGAGGGGCACCCGCAGGTGCTGGGGCTTGCGGCCTTCCACCCCATCCCTTGATTAGGACCCCCCATCATTCCTTCCCCAGTCTCCGTCCAGGTTTAAATGCCCCTGCCCCCTTACCCTCATGTATATAGTTCACTCCCTATCAGGTTTTGGTTGTTATTTTATTTATTCATCATTTGCTATTTACATTGCTCACAGTTGTTAATGGTTGAGGGTTAGATATATGTTATCATTCAGCACCCCCTGTGTCTCTGATTACTATGGGAGAGGGTGGGGAGTTGTGGGGTGTGAACATGGGGTGTATGTAGGTGGGGGCCTGTGGGGGAGGGGTGCAGGGGTTAGTAGTCCCATCAGCTGAATGCTTCCTGAAGCGCCTTCTGGATCTGGAGCCCATCATGGTTAAGCCACCTGTTGGGGGCCACAGCAGGCTGCTGGTAGTGGAGGGCGAGCTCCGCCATCCAGCCTTGTGACAGGATTCCCTCACGTGCCTCAATGAGGATGCGGAGCGTGCAGCTGTCAGCCATGACCTGTGGGATGTTCTCCACCCCTACACTGAGGCACTTGAGGAGACACCTGAACTGTGCCTTCAGATGGCTGAAAGCGCACTCGACTGGATACTGGGCCCATGTGAGCCAGGTTTTAAACAGCTCCTGGGAGGGTGTGGGGTGGCCTGTGTATGGGTGCATCAACCAGGGCTGGAGTGAGTAGGCCGGGTCACCCACAAGGCAAAGAGGCATCATGATGTCCCCGACAACGTGCTTCCACCAGGGTCCGAATGCAGAACAGGGTGGAATTCCACAGGATCAGTGCATCATGTGCCCTGCCCAGCCAGCCGACATAAATGTCCGTGAACTTCCCACAGGCATCTGCCACTGCCTGGAACATGATGTGATGGTATCTCTTGTGGTTGACGTATTGGCCACCACTGTGGTCCAGGCCCCTGTTGGCGATATGTGTCCTGTTGATCGCCCCAAAGCACTGGTGGAACCTGAGCGTGGAGAAGCCCTCAACAACTGCGTCCAGGTCTCTGATGCTCACCAGCCACCGCACCAGCACGTGGTTGATGGTCCTCATGACCTGCAGGGGAATGGGCGCACTCGTGTTCATACTTGGAGGGGGCCCTGCCACCTCTCCCTTCCACCTCCTCCCTCCCTACTGGGCACCCCCACTCAGGGACCCCTCTCGCAGCGGCCATGCGGTATCCCTTCTCCCCACCCCCCAGTCCTGCTCCCTCCCAATCAGCGCCTGGGGTCCCCCGAGCCCGCTGCCCCCCTCCCTCCCTCCAGTGGGACAGGGTCTGGGGAAGGGCTTACCTGGAGGACAACAGCCGCAAGGGTGGATGTGCCCACCACAAACTGCAGCCCAATGGATCGGTAGCTGTCCGGGGTGGCCAATTTCCAGATGGCGATGGCCACACCCTTCACTGGGGAGAGGGCTGGCCTCATCCAGGTATCCTGGCATCATAGCATGGGGGGGAGCCAGCTACAGATCTCGAGGAAGGTCTCTTTCTTCATCCACATGTTCTGCAGCCACTCGCCTATGACAACCCTGTCCCACCAGTCCATGCTGGTGGTGTGGGTCCAGACATGCTGGACCGGTTGGAGGGGGCCCGGCAGGGGTGGTCAGGGTTCAGGACCCACAGGCCTGGGCCTCTGTTTCCACAGGAGGATG
The DNA here is from genome assembly GCF_033958435.1 of Carettochelys insculpta. NCBI lineage: Eukaryota > Metazoa > Chordata > Testudines > Carettochelyidae > Carettochelys > Carettochelys insculpta. The sequence continues at coordinate 102,019,219 of NC_134138.1, forward strand.
AGGAGGGTGGCCAGGAGGATGGCAGTGTGTAGGTGAGGGCAAGCCTGCTGTACTGTGTCTGCTGGGGGTCTATGCCTGCTGGTTGGTGAGTTCTGAACAGGGACCTGGGTCTGGCTTGCTGTGCACAGAAGTGGCTGTCCTCGGCAGCAATTTCAGGGAGGGGCTGTTTGGGTGGGGCCCTTTAAGAGGCTGTGTGGCTGGTGGCCCCAGATGAGCTCCCTGGCTGTGCGACCCCGTCCATGTGGTTTCCTGCCCTGTTCTTCCAGAGGAGTAACAGTGCATGTGTAGATGCAGTCTTCCAGAAGAAGGGGCGGCTCTATCAAGATCCTGTTTGATGTGTAGATGCACTCTTCTGGAAGAAGATCTTCTGGAAGAGATCTTCTGGAAGATCTTCTTCCAGAAAAAGTGCCATATGTAGAAATGGCCAGCATGTTTTCTTTCAAATCAGTTCCATGCTTTAAACAGCCATTTCCCTAACAATGTATTGCTGTAAGCGAGTTGCAAATCAGGCACCATTTTTCCCTCTAGGCTCAATGGAGAATTGCAGAAGTGGTAAGAATACACTAGGGCTACAGCTACACAAGAGGCTTTTCCCAGAGAAACTGGGCTTTTGTCGGGAAAGACTACAGTGCATCTACACACAAAATGTGCTTTGTCGACAGTTTCTTGACAAAACCCAGCACATCCACCAGCAGCGTTATACCTCTCCCCATTCAGGTATAAAGCTTCTCTCAACAGTGTTCTGTCAACAAAACAACAACGTAGATGCTCCGGGGCCCTTTTGTCAACAGAGTCAGCCATTCCAGCAGAGTTTCCAGTCAGCCATTCTATCAAGAGAGGGCTGGGCAGTCTGGATGGTCTCTGACAACAAAGCAGATTGCTCTTTTGATCGAATTTTATGCAGAGATGCAATCTGTTCACAAATGTTTTGCCAGGAAATCCCTTCTGACAATGACTTCTGTTGACAAAGGTTTCTCATGTAGATGTAGGTGAATAATGGAAGAGGTGGTGTAGCTAGAGTATGTCCCATAGAAGTAAATGGTGGCATTAGAACTAGAACCCCCATGTAGCAATGAGAGAAAGCAATTCAATGTTAAATTGCCTGAAAATGAAAATTTTCTGATCAAATCAACAATTTAAAAAATTATTTGGTGAATATAATTTTTTGTTATAAAATTTGAGATATACAGATTTTTTAATCAAAATATCAGAACAGAACATTTGGCCATTTTCACTCTCCATAGTTAGATAAATTGATTGAATCTGCACACTGCTAGTCCTGAGACTGTTGCTTCTGCTGTCCAGTGCATATTCACCATCAGCTGGGTCAGTTAGAAGCAAAAATAAATTGGATATTCATAACTTTGATGCATATTCACAGGGTAGAGAATGAGCTAAAAAGTTACAAAATGGCCTGGGAGAACCAACAACAGAGAGAGAGGATGGAGTTAGAAAAATAAAGGAAATGCACCACACCAAAGATTTCTTATGTTCAACTGTTTATTAGGAAAGATAAAAATCACTTCTTTTTTTCCCATCCTGAATGAAATTATGCCTTTCTTAGGATTAGCATTCCTCAAACTCTGAGCCTTCACTGAAATGTCCTGACCTCCTTTAAGGGGAATTCAGTTATCTGATAAGTTCTTAAAGTATTTGCCTCATTCCTGAAAAAGAGTATAACAAAACATTTATGTAGTTTTATTATCAGGGAAATTCATTAAAATCTTATTATTCATGAATCAGGTTGTATGAACTCAGGGCCAGTCTTGTTCTCATGCTGAATTCTAAAAACATAAAAACTACTCCAGTCACAGTGGCTGAACAGAGGAGAGATAACTGCCATCCAGTATTCTAATGCTGACTCAGGGATGAACACCAAGTGTCACCCCAAAGGGACTCTGTGTATGCGTCAGTGTGTGCACAAGACAGACAGAGACAGAAGTAGGCATAAAGACAAAGAGAGAGCCTGTGGAAGGAGGATGACTCATGGTTTGCTTGTTCCTGCTGGTGAAGTAAGACAATGAAACAGTGAGAATAAATAAAAAAGTACATCTCTCACTGCAGGATCATAAAATTATTCATTCCCAAGAACAGTAACTTCCTACTTTTTCATGGTCCACAGGTTGTTTTATTTTTCTGTGTTCCACTGCAATGATAATATAGCATGATTATATACTATAATGCTTTGCATTTCTTCTATAGGATAGTGTTTTTTTCTTATTTTTTAAAAATAAGGGGTTTGCTCAGACCCAATTCTGTGTGGAAAAAGAATCTAGTTCTTATTACTGTTATTGGTGGTATTTACTTCCTCAGTGTGATATTCTGTGTTACTGTTCTGTTCCTTCAGGAGCAGCCTCAGAGCAGAGGTTAGCCACATATTCTGATGCAGTACTATTCTGAGTCCCTGTGTTTCTGTCTAAGTTGTATAATGAATGACTGCTGCTGTGCCAGCAGAGCCCTTGTAATGTTCTCTATGAAATAAATGGCTGGTGAATGCCTGGCATGCTTGAAATACTAAACACAGAAGGAGCCGTTGGAAAAAGTGCTTTCTCCAAACATTTTCTAAGGGCTAACACTACTTCAGTGCATAAACTATTATTATGATTTTTGAAAAGCACTATGGTGAATACATGAAAAGTGGAAGCAGCCAAACCTTTCTCCACAGCCCAAATAGATAGCAATACACCCAGTTTGTTACAGAGGAGGAAGCATATTGTCTCTTTCACATTGATGTGAAATTGGAAAAGATACATTAATTTCAAAAAGTTTCAAAACCTTTGAAAAGTTTCAATTTTGTTCAAGGGAGGATTTACATTTCAGTTCAATTATTTCACTTCTATATCAATGTAGAAGACTCATGTCTTTTCATGGTCTAGTAGATAAGTTTTCAATTTTGAGATCTTGACTTGACCTTCTGGTGAATGGGATGCAAGCTAAATCTTGGCTATATGGGTCAGCTTTAGCTTGAAAGAAGAGGCTGTTATATGGAAAGGTTGAAAAACAATGATTTCTTGAAAGATGCCCAGTAGTCTTGTACACTGGACTGGTACCCACATGTGTACAAGGTGTACAAACAGGTGTGCTTCGGTGGGACACTACAGAAAGTACCTAATTCAGAACAAACTGCTTAGAAACAGGACTGTTTACAGTCAAAGACTAGTAGTCCTCCACTATAAAATACACCAAACCTGTTGCAAAGAGAATGGTCTTGCCATACTGGCTAATCAGAAGTCATATAAGCAATTACCTCAGATGCACCAGTTCCCTTGTATCATCACCAGTCATACTCCTTGTGCAGTGAGTGATTATGAAAGCCAGTCTCTTCACAAAAGTTTCTTCTGATCCCAAAAGAGCAGTCACATGCGCAGGTCAATATGGAACTCAGATCTTTCTCAAAAATCTCACTGTTGCCAATCCTTTATTACATAAAGTCTAAATAGTAATCCGTAAAGAAATAGAGGTGAAAGCTAAAATTGTTACGCAAATCAAATACATATAACATTCACAAATTTATTGGTTCAGTCCTGTATCAGTGATGGAATAAAGTGCCGGCTGAAGTCTAGTCTCTGCCTACTTCCAAATAATTGCAAGGACCTTAGTTCCTTTGTTAGAATGTTCCCATTGGTATAAGTCCATATTGCAAAGACTTAAGAAGGTAAAATTGTGAACAGGAAAGAGGCAGAATGATGGAGTTCCCAGGCCTTTTATATCTTCTCCCATGTGGACAGAATCCCATTGTTCTTACTGTGGAAAAGTGCAATAACAAAACGAGTTTGTCACGTGAGCTACCACTCAGGCAAATAATCAGTCCCTTAATGACTCAGTTCTTTCCAGGTAGATGCCATTGCCCCAACGCTAATTTGAATGTTTGCAGGAAATTCCATTTAGTGTAGATGAGGGTCCCCCACAATTCATTGTCAGTTGAGTATTTCTTGATGAGCCATTCAACTTAAATAGTCCTTTCACAATACCCTGGACAAGCATCTAGGTTACGGTTTCCCAGAACTGAAATATGAATACATAGCCAAAGCTCAAAACTTCAGATATAACAATGATACATGCATACAAATAGCATATTCATAACCAGCAAAGCATAAACTTTTCATATGCATTTCACTTGGCACACTTTATATGAGATTTTTTGCAATTATATGACAGTGGTTGCAACAGTGATCTGCGTGGTTGTGTTTTAATCAAATAACATCACACCATAACTGGCTACTTCTACACTCGCTCCCACCTTTCAAAAGAGGGATGTTAATGAGACACTTCGGCAGATGCTAATGAGCTGCTGCTATGAATATGCAGCACCTCATAGCATAACACCAACCGCAGCAATTCGAAAGTGCCACTTTCAGATCGTACACTGCCCCTGTAGACAGGCCTTTCAAATGGAACTCCCAGTCTTTGAAAGCCCCTTCTTCTCATTTGTGCTTAACTTTTACTCCAGTGGAGAAGAGTAATTTTTCTGAGAGCAGTGTAGTATCAGAACAGGGACTAGGTAGTGGGATGATATGGCACAAGGGGTAAGTTGCCCCCAGGCCCAGCATTTCAAAGGTCCCTGGAGTTGTGGCTGCTACCACAGCTACTTTGACAGCAGCAGCAGCAGCTGGAGCGCCAGGCCCCTTTGAATTGCTGCAGCAGCCCTGCTCCAGCTGTGCACAGTTGTCAGGCAGTTGGGGAAGGAAGGGAAGCAGTCTAGGCAGTGCTGAGGGCTGACTGCCCTCAGCCCCGCCCCTTCTGCTCTTGGCCACAAGCTTTCTGGTATGCAGAGCAGGGCCCCCATCCCACCTGGCCCCTGGGCCTGTGGTGGCTGTCAATGCTGCTGATTCCAACCTGCTTTTAACTCTGTGACTATCTTCTCTTGCAATGAAAATATACCTGAAAAGGATATTCTGCACTGGGTTCCACATTATGCAAAATGTTGCAGTTTCCAGTTGAAGTTTAAGATCAATTTAAAGTTTGGAATGATGGATTTAAAAGGACCATTGAACTTCTCTAGGCAAACAATACAGTGCAGCATTTCCTCAATATATTTTAATTTGTGAACAGATTTACCCTTGGTTTCCCAAGCAACGGCATGGGTTTTACCTGCTGCTCTATGGAACATTTTGCTTTGAGTGGTGGTGTGAGGATGTACATGTACTGAGATTCTAATGCACACAAGACTGAAGTCTTCAGGGACTTCATTAGATTCAACATATGTGTGGGAAAGTGGACATGTTTACAGGCAGTGCCCAGAGGCATAGCACAACAGGAGAAAATGTAATTCCCAGTCTCACAAGGATCCTTTCTGCTTCTCTGTGCCTGGGGAGTCAGAGCATTCTAAGGAGCCTGTCAGGAGCTAATGAAAGCCCAGTGTTGAATGGCAAGGACTCTCTGATCTTTTGGGGGGTAGAACATGTCCTTTGCTGACACAGGATTGAGAAGGAGTCAGGATAAGGGAGTAGGAACCATTGACAGCCAAGATGAGGACACAGTTATTATAATATGGTGGGATGGATATCTGAATTGGGGAGATGGGAAAAGAGGAACTGGCAAGGAACATTCCATACACAACTGGTTATGGGGGAATCCAGGTCTTCCACAAAGAATTAACAGGCTATGGGTAAAGCAAGCCCTATAGCTGCCACACAGATTTTGATGCACTCCATTTCAGAAACAGAAGAGCTTCTTGAAACTAGACAGGGAAGGAGGATGCTAAGGGTCTTCTGTGGTTATGGTACCTGACAGCGACAACTGTCTAAACCATATAGCATCTTCACAAACAGGCTTTCTGTATTAGCCACTGGTCCAGATGAGGTAGAGAAGGGAAAGAAGACTGTGGATGCATTATAAAAGCATTCACTGCAGAGGGAAAGTACCCAAGAATTGTGGGCCTTGAACAACTTCAGAAACTGTCAGAGTTGGGATGAAGAACTGAGGACTCGGAAGACACCATTATTCCCTCTGGTCCTTTCCTTCCATGTGCTGAAGAATATATATATATATATATATATATATATATATATATATATATACACACACACACACACCTGTACAGAGGCATATGTAAATGTGCACCACTGATAGAAACAAAGAAACCTAGCTGCAGGCACTCTGCTAATCAGCTAGGCAGCATTTCAGTTTCTCCTGAGCAGCCACACAGCTGCACAGCATACAGGGAAAAATGCAAGGCATCCTTGCTGAGAGTAATGAAAAAGGAAAGAGCAGTGGCTAACAGACAGAAAGGAGAGAAGGGTATGCCAGAGCATGTAACAACATTTGCACATTCACCCAGTGGAACCTCCAGGTCTGGAAAGCAAATCTCAGTGTGTAGCTTTCTGTACAGTCCAGTATGCTAAAGACACCTGCATCATGAACTTTCCTTTCCCAACCTGCACTGGTGTCAGTGAAATGGCTGCAGAGATCAATCAGTGCCTCTAAGACTCGGGAGAAGTAGCCCTTTTGGTTGATATACTCTGTCACAGGATGGTCTCATGTCAAAATTGGAATGATCGTTCCATCTATTGTCTGGCAGCACACAGGGAATCCCATTGCCACAAAGCAATCAATTATTTTCTGTATATTACTCAGTGTCACAGCCCTTCACAGCCAGGCTTTCCAAGTCCAATTTTATTCACAACTGGCAAGTAGCAGTACGGATTTGCCAGCTTCCACACTGCTATTGCCACTCACTTTTCCACTATGATGGCAGGTTGCATTATGGTATCCTTGCATTGTAGGGCAGGTGTAAGCTCCACACACAGTTCCAGGAAGTTGGATTTGTCCATCCAAAAGTTCTGCAGCCACTGCTCATTGTGCCACTGATACATCACAATGAAATCCTACCAGTTACTGCTTCTTTTCTGAATTTAGTCCCAAATGCTCACCATGTTCAGCTGCTCCATGGATACCAGCAGAAATCCTAAATTGTTTCTGATGATTGCACAAACAGGACAGACACCACCAATTCACTTTGTGTTTCCCAGCTCATGCAACTTTGCACACGTAGCTGTGTTGTGGTCTTTATGATCTTCAACTGACTGGTCAACAGTTCAGGACCTGGTCTTTTAGGCAGAGATGCAGGGCACCCAGTTTGCAGTCAGAAACCCATAGAATGATAGTATGGAAAGAACTGTATCTTGGGATGGTGAGCATGCCCCTGGGATGCACCATGACATGTCTCCAGATCTCCCATAAATAGAAGGTAGCAAGTTTCATACTAGGATATCTACTCAGGATGCACATTCTCTATTCATGAAAGATCTCCATCTGTGGATGTGTGCCACCAACTCAAGGATCAATGTGTGAATGTGCACAACTGATGAAATTACAGTGGCATATGGTTGTCAACATAAGTTAACTCTGTAGTGTAGACAAGGCCTTAGTTTTGTTCTTGCCATTCTTCTCTTAGGCTATATCTACTCTATCCTAGAAGATCAACACATTCAGGGTTGATCTTCCAGGGTTTGATTTTGTGCTTCTAGTATGAGCATGTGAAGCTGACCTCTGTACTCCATGCAAGATGCAAGGATTAAAGGAGGTTGATGGGAGAAACTCTCTTGTCAACATTTCCCAGTGAAGACATCCAAGTTAGCCAAGCATAGATATGTCAATTATAGCTGTGCAATTGCTGTAGCTTGAATTGTGTATCTGGGTCGACTTACTTTGCCCAGTGTAGACATAGCTTTATTTTGCTTCATGCCCAAATTCTAACACATTTTGTGGTTCCCTTGGAATCAGGATATATGAAGAAGAATGCACCCCTTTTGGCTGTGTTGTGCCAAAAAAGCTAAGCTTTCTTAAAAACAAAACAAAACAAATTAAAAGCCCTTTTGGTGGCAAGGAACCTCACCCAAAATGATCCAAGTGTATTCAAAGCTGCAAAGTGTTCTTGAGTCAGCAGAAAATCTGTATGAGTACAATTCAAAAGAGGTATGAATTGGCTCCATTCATCCCACTTGAACCCATGGAATTAAAATACAAGAATTTATGCTGGTATTTTCCAAGGTTCCACTGGGAGTTCAGCATCTGTGAGGGTGCCTCAAAAATCTCTACTTTAGATATGAACTATCTGACTGCTTGTCATTTAGGGTTGAATCATGGAGGACTCAGGGTGCTTGCATTTCCCATTGATCTCAACATCCAGAACCATGCAGCAGATAAGCACTTAGCAGTACTGTTCATGTAATGTCCTCCCTCTCAATTCACAAACACCTCTCTCATGATTTACCAAAAGCCCCAGGTGCCTTACCTGCACAGTAAAATAGCCATCTCCCTCTAATCTCCTCTGCAATGCAAATAGCTAAGACCTTTTTGCAAGCACTGAGTTCAGAGTCTCAACAGATTTTAAGATTTGGCATTTTGGGCTTGATCCTGCTCATATCAAAGTGAGAGATATAAGTGCTCACGACTTAATTCTGTGGATGTTGCAGCTTGCAAATTTGGGCTACTAACTTGCATATATACAAAATTTGGCCATTAAAAAAACAGTAACAATCTCCTGAGGCTGGGAAATCTGCACATAGACTGTGCACCAGTGCAGTTCTATTTCCTTCTACTGGCACTAAATATGTTGTCCTTTAAGTTTACAGAGAATTCTCTTGTTTCTTTGTGGTGCAAAGAAAAAAGGAAGGGTTGACCAGTCTTTCACATGTTCCTTTTAATTTTATTAGTTTCAGTCAAATCCCCTCTAGTTGATCTCCTTTTCAGGCTAACTAATCCAAGTCTTTAAATCTCATGCCAGGATGGATTGGGTGTAGGAAATACACATTATTTAAATATCTTCAATAATGTAATGACCTATTTGCATTTTAATGCAGATTTTGACTACTGCACCTGAGACTTCCAATAAGGCAGGGATTTATATTTTAAGGTAATTAAGGATTGAGCAGATTGTGAAAATTCTGTTTGATCTATTTAATAAACCTGTTTACTGTTCTCAACAATGGGGTTGCTGACCCTTGCCCCAAACTACAAAGGAAAATAGTTTTTGTTTTTATTTTTTTTCTGGATTACTCAGAAAGTGGGTTGTGTTCTCCTAATGAATATACCTCTTTAACAAACAAGCTGCTTTGGTATTCCTGTTTCTATCTCTTGCTGAATGAAACAGAAGAGAAAAAAGTAAGACAAAAATGCTGAAAATGCTGAATATGTCATTACAATCCCCTTATTACATGGAACATTGCAGCTTTTTTATTCAGCCGTTGCTTGCTCTGGTGTATAGGGAAGTGCCCTGCATACCTGTAATAGCATTAATAGGAGTTAGTCCCATAAAGCCTTGGAGTATTGATTGCCAAACAAAACTCCACATGTGAATGCTAATTAAAAATAGGTTGGAAGTGAAATAGTTGAGCTGTCAGAAGCTCCCATGAGAAGTTTCTATTTCTGAAATAAACACTACAGACTCAGTTGGCCACTCTGGCACAAGGGTGCAAAGTGCACAGTCCTGCAGGTAGTTAGTCTGGGAGAGAGCAGATAGTCTTTCACTGTTGCACAAAATTGTCCCACTGCTCAGAAAGATCATTCTAATTGGAGGTTGTGAATTGACAGGCACTTTGTTCAAGGAAGCTATTTAGGGATGCAATTAATCAGTATGCCTTCTTGCTTTCTTGGGAATGTTTTCTTCTCCCGACAAAATAGCTCTTGCAAGTCCCAGGCTTGGTCAACTTTTTGCCAGCAAGGATCCTCCTCTTTTAGTGAGACCAGCAGAAGTCCCCCTGTGCTTGAATCAGGGTGACAACATATGCAGCATGGTCAGCATGATATTGGAAACAAGCTCAGCTGTTAAGGTTATTTATTTTGAGACTACTAACCACTCGTTCGCTGTAGTGGTGCCAGTATCAGTACTGTTAGGATGGTGATCACCTCTCATTCCATAGAAGGGCTGTTGGAAGGCTAGGTATCATGACACACTGAGCTCGCACTGTGTCCTGAAAGGTGCATGCATGCAGCCATACTCCAGCCATCCAGTTAGCAAAAGTTTATCTAAGATCTATGATGCCCCACCACCCTAAAGGTGTGATTAGCAGAATCCCAAAGTAACTGATTGGCAACATGCAGCTATTTGATCAACTAGAGTCCAGCTGTTGTGACTTGATTTCCTAGCATCCATGTTCAGTTTGATTCCTGGCATCTGACTTGTGGTTCCCAACCCCCAGTTTATCTCTTTCCTCTGACTCCCTGGTATCCTCTCCCATCCTGACTCTGGTTCCCAAATTATGGTTCTGGTCTCCAGATATTTTGACCCAGCTGACTATTGGTCGTGCCTCTGACTACTAGGTCTAGTTATCCAAAAACTAGCTTTGTCATTTAGTTCAGCTCCATGTTGTCATAGCAGGGATTAGAGCCCTTGGATACCTGCCGTTTGGAGTTAAATAGATCCCCACTTGTCCCTTCTTAAAAGATAAATTGTTTAAGATTCAAATCCAAACAGCTTTATAGGAAAATGCTGGCAGCAAGAGTCCCACTGTCCCACTCTGCTCCTGTATCTCCCTTTTCAACACATTTCTTTGGCTCTGGGGGTTTGGGCATAAGGATTCTCTGTTTTCTTACTTATCCACTCGACTTTCCTATGGACCTCTGACCAAAGGCATCAGCACTCATAACATTGCTTATCATTCCTGAGATAAATGTGCCCAGGCCAATGGGGAGGGAAGAAGCTACAATGACACTAGACTTATGAGAAGCAAAGTGGAAGCATAATGAAATCACCCTCATTGCGAGAACAGAATCAAGACTATTTTCTGTATTTGTGCATTTGCACAGTGCTGCTGGAATCATTGCTTAGTGTCTGCTGTGACAAAGATTTAGCCAAACTAAATACTTAAATATATAGTCCTGTGGAAAAACAGGAAAATATTTAATAATGCATCTAAAGCAAGCATTTTCCTCTTGGATCCTGAGATTTGGATAATTTATCTTAAATGTGCGGAATTTGTGTTGAAACAGAAGTTTTCTCAGGGTGCAAAGCAAAATGTCCCCTTTAGACCCAAGAAGAAAATGTTGCTGATTATATAATTTTGAAAAAAGGTCAAACATAATTTAGAATTCTAGATATTAGTGTTTCCCTAGCTTCATTAACTTCAAAAGTTTATGTTTAAAAATACAGTGTATTATGGGTTTAGAAATATTTCTTGTGATTAAATCAATACTTGGCAAAAACATGGTTCTTCCCAGATTTAGCTGTATAAGCATTAAACTTTCAGTCACTGTACATGCAGAATACCTATCCTTATCAGAATGCCTGAAGAAATGAATACAAAGAGGCTAGCCTGAAATCTGGTTTACAGCTCTGCCTTTTACAATAGTAAGAATGGAATCGGCTGGAGGAATAGGAAGATCAAAGTCTATATAAAACAGAGAAAAAGAAACACTAATTAACTACTTATTTCTTTTTTTTTCTACACAAGTTATGATATAGAAACACATTCTGTTTCATGAACCTAAAACTGGGATCTGAAGAAAAAATTAGGTCAGAATGAAGGCCTTGTCTTCAGATAATCTGTGCTTTATGTGAGATGGGAGGAGGATGACAATGCTGTTCTTGACACACACAATAATTAATGTAACTCAGATACCTTCTTCTACCTTCAAACACTCCATAGGTTTGTGAGACTGAGAAATATATGGTTTCAGTCTCACTTCTTTCAAAAGGAGTTATCAGTTCTGGCGAGGGCTAGATTCTCATCCCTTTGCTCACACTGCACTGTATGTTATGCCACAAATTTACCCATATAATTTAGAGGAACTACCTGCGGTATAAAGTATTACTGGCTGGGTCTACATTAGTGTTAGCCGGTGGCCGGGTAATGTGCGGTGAGGTGCTCCCCTGGGTCCTAAGCAACCCAGTTTTTTACTGTTAGAGCAGGCAGCTCCTAGCACTCTCACCCACGGCCAGGCTGTAGTAACCAAACGGTTAAAGTTCTTTTTGTTGTGCCAGCTGTGTTGCAGTGACGAAAGGATAACCGGGTCAGGCTCAGAGCTTAACAAGTTACAAGTTTATTTAAGCTACAGTTATAAGCGTGCGGTTACAAAAGGCTATTGTTTACTTCTTATATGCTAGCAAAGTACAGGTGTTAACAAGTTACGTTACAATCCAATACAAAGATATCTGTTACCATCTAACGCAATGATATCTTGACACAATGACATCTAGTTACAGAGCTCTAATTCTTTAGCTGTGCACAAAAAAAGTCAGAGACCTAGCATGGGTGTATCTTACCCTCTCTGTGTCTCTCGATACCAGCGTAGCCAAGCTGGATCGGTCACTCAATTCCGCGGAAAGACGAATACGAGGTTGGGCGTCCCCAGTAGTGGACCTTGGGAGGCAATCACCTGACCCGACCAGCAGGTAGTTGGTGGAACGCACTCAAAGTTAGAGTTCTGCTGGACCCACCTTTTATACCCCTTTTGGGTTACGTATTCTCTTTCTTATCTATGGTGACAGATCATACTGGTCTGTCTTTGTGACGCCAGTTTGTTACAAGGGCATTTCTTACTTAATTTGCACTTGTAAGACAGGAGATAAGCAATTTGAGAGTACAGGACATTCTTTTTGTGTGGGCGGGGCACTTCCCCTTCTGGGATGGTTGTGTGGTCATCATATTCATCAATGCCAGCTGGGGTGATTTCTTGAGGGTCCCCCCTTTCTCATATTGACAGTTTGGCCTGTTAGCCTTTTAGCTGTACTTTCTGCTCCTCAGGGTCACGATAAGCTAGCATATCTGGGCCTCAATGAGGGCATCAAAGACTGTGCTGTCAGCAGCCGTTTCCGTGCCCTGTGTGCTTCTCAGCGGTGGGGGGAGGCAGCGAGCTACCTGGCTTGTAAGGGGGAGACTTTGTCTGGCTACAATTAGCCTCTTCCTTTAGGAAGGGGCGTGTTAATGAGCGGGTTTGAAAGATGCTAATGAGGCACTGACATGAATATGCAGCAGCTCATTAACATAATGGCAGCCTTGGCACTTCAAAAGTGCCACTTTTGATCGCACGCAGCTCATCTACACCGGGTCCTTTTGAAGAAGACCATGCATTCTTCGAAATCTCCTCATTCCTATTCAAAAGGACCCTGTGTAGGTGAGCTGCATATGATCAAAAGCAGAACTTTCAAAGAGCTGCAGCTGACATTATGCTAATGAGGCACTGCATATTTATGGCAGCACTTTATTAGCATATTTCAATTAAGTTCATTATCATACCCCTTTTGAAATTCTGGGCCTAGTGTAAACATAGTCATTATGTCAGGAAAAAGCTTGAGTTAACAATGAACTTATGGTTTACTTTGATTTAAACATATACAAATAAAACAAACTCCTATGTCAGCTTCTAAGTGCCCCTAACACAAAATTTATTAAAAGTCAAACTTAAAAGCAAAATATTACATCAGTAACATTTTCTCTGCACAAATAAGCCAGTTCTAAAAAAATCTCCAAATTTCCTCATCTTAGTTCCTGAAAGTAGTTGAGATGCATACCCCGTCAGCCCTCAACCTTTCTAAATATAGACTTTGAGCTTTGTAAATACCAACTTTCTGGGATAACAATTTACTTTGTATTTGATAACTGTGTCCTAAGATTAACCTGAAATAAAATATCATGTAGTTTTCTCACTGGTATGGCTAACTAAAAATTAAAGGTATATCTATCTGCAACAATTTAAAATTTGAACAATCAGTTATCTGCCTCTGACTTCCGTTGTTCACACTCTGTTAGTTACCGTACAGACCTATTGTTTAAATCTCATCATTACTTTGATTGTTTTGTCATATAGCAATGCTGATACATACAGCAACTTTGTATCAACTTCTTTTCATCTTCCGCCACATCCAGATTTTCAGTTACTGTGTTACTAATCCATTATTCAAAGAACGAGAAGCTTAAGGTATATCATTGCAAAGATCTAATTTAAAGATTATATTTCAATGAAACAGAGAAGAAACCTTTAATGGGAAAATATATATAGGTAGTCCATCGTGTCCGACAATGATGACTTGAGCTTGCAGAAGTTCGTCAGTTGTGGTTTCGCATGTGGCTGAGGACTCCAAGCTTTGAAGGGCATGGATGTTCACAGTGGGGGCAAGGGAATTGTCCTGGCTCTGTTGGTGCAGCTGCTGCTGTTGCTTTCTTCCTCTCACGAGCATCAATGAGGCGTATGTGTCACTGCTGTTCAAAGTTGTGATACACATGTCATATGAGAACACGCCAGCTTGTTCGGTCTTTTGCATGCTGCTGTAGCTGATCTGGTTTTAAACCAGCATGAGCAATGTTGGCCTTCACACAGTCTATGTACCTCTTGCAAGCCCTACCTTGATTCCTTTTGCCCTGAGAGAGTTCACCGTAGAGGAGTTGCTTAGGGATTCTTGACTCCTCCATTTGTATAATGTGCCCTGTCCAGCTAAGCTGGGCTTTCAGAACCATGGCTTCAATGCTCGTGGTTCCTGCTCTGTCCAGGACTTCCAGGTTTGTAACTCAGTCCTACCATCGAATACGCGGTATTGACCTCAGGCTGTGTGTGTAGAAGCACTCCTGCAGTTTTATATGTTTTCTGTACAAGGTCCAGGTTTCACAGCCATACAGGAGATTGGTCAGGACTACAGCCTTGTACACTTCCAGTTTAGTGGACTGTCAGATATTGTGCTGAGTCAACACACATGCTCTGACCTAGTGCCCAGCTGGCCTGGCAGATTCTGGCATTGATTTCTTTGTCAAGGGAGTCATCATTGGCTATCACGCTGCCAAAGTACTTGAACTCCTGTACTGTTTTTAACTCTGTTCCTTCAATAGAGATTGAAGCATGAAGGACAGCAGATCCTGGAGCAGGTTGAAACAGTCCCTCGGTCTTTCCTAGGCTGATGGTCAAACTAAAGAGGCAAGTGGCATCAGCAAACTTGTTGACAATGAGCTGGAGATCAGATTCCTTGTGTGCCATAAGTGCACAGTGGGCAGCAAAAGGGCTTCAAGGATGAGCCTCTCAAGTGTCTTGGTTTTAGCATCAGACGACGAAGGTCGAAAAGTGACCTATCAAGTCTGTATTTTATATAGACTCCATGGTCCAGGTCCCTAACTGCATAGATGAGGACACACTTGAAAAAGAGGTTGAATAGCACTGGGGCCAGCACGCACCCTTGCTTCACACCACTGGATATCTCAAATGGATCTGAGGACTTGCCATTTGAAAGAAAAAAGCCAGTCATGTCATCGTGGAACAGACATATGAGGTTCACTTATCTTCTCGGACAGCCAAGTTTTGACAGGATAATCCACAGGGCTTCTCCGTTGATGAAGTCAAACACCTTGGTCAGGTCTATAAAGACAGTGTACAGATCCAAGTTCTGCTCTATGCACTTTTCCTGGACCTGATGAACAGCAAAGATGTCAGTGGTGCTGCGGCCTGGGTGAAAGCCACACTTTGCCTCTGGTAGGTTCTCCTCTGAGATGCTGGTGATCAGACGGTTGAGGATGACTGAAGCCAAGATCTTCCCAGCAGTACAAAGAAGGGAGATGCGCCGGTAATTTCCACACTCAGCTTTGTTGCCCTTGTTTTTGAAGAGCGAGGTGATTGTGGCATCCTTAAAGTCTTTGGGCATGGCTTCTTCTTCTTCCCAGATGCTGATCAAGATGTTGTGAAAGGCTTCAAGTGACACTGGTCCTGCCGCTTTGAAAATTTCAGAAGGGATACCATCCATCCCAGGGGCTTTTCCAGAGCTGGTCTGGCTGATTGCCTTGTTGACTTCATCCATTGTAGGGGGCAGGCCAAGACTGTCTATTGTGGGTTTCTGAGGGATCTGGTCTCAGGCCACAGGGCTGAGAATGGAGGGTCTGTTGAGAAGGTTGCTGAAGTGCTCTCTCCACCTACTGTTGATGCTGTTCTTCTCCCTCAGAAGAGTCATGCCATCTGCAGAAAGGAGAGGTGTAGTACTTGGCTTTGAAGGCCCATATATAGTTTTGATAGCACTGAAGAACATCTTGGAGTTCTTGGTATCAGCGTAGTATTGGACTTCATCAGCTTTACTCTCCCACCACTCACCTTGCATTTTGCAAAGTGCCATTTGCACCTGGCTCTGAAGGTGTTTGAAGCAATCATGTTTGGAGATTGAGGACTGATTGTTTTGCCATAGGAGAAATGTGTTCTTTTTTTCCTCTAAGACCTTCAGGATGGCTTCGTCATTTTCATCAAACTAGTCTTGGTGAACTCTCTTTTTCGGTTGTACTGTTGACTTGGCTGACTCCGTCACCAGGGTTTTGAACTGATCCCACTTTTGTGTTGGGTCTCCAGTCAGAGGTCCATGGGACATCAGCACTTTGTCAAGGAAGGCTGTGAATTTCTCACAATGACCAATATGTTGCAGCTTCCCGATGTTGAAGGAGGGTCTGACAACCTTGAGCTTCTTGCAGTGTAGTGGTTTGATCATAGAATCATAGAACACTAGGACTGGAAGGGACCTCGAGAGGCCATCGAATCCAGCCCCCTACCCCAATGGCAGGGCCAAATACTATATAAACCATCCCTCATAGATGTCTATCTAACCTGTTCTTAAATATCTCCAGAGATGGAGATTCCACAATCTCCACTGACAATTTATTCCTCAGTTTGACCGCCGTGACAGTTAGGAACTTTTTCCTAATGTCCAACCTAAACCTCCCTTGCTGCAGTTTAAGCCCATTGCCTCTTGTTCTATCCTCAGAGGCCAAGAAGAACAAGTTTTCTCCTTCCTCCCTATGACTCCTTTTAGATACCTAAAAACCGCTATCATGTCTCCCCTCAATCTTCTCTTTTCCAAACTAAACAAGCCCAATTCTTTCAACCTTTTTTCATAGGTCACATTCTCTAGACCTTTAATCATCCTTGTCACTCTTTTCTGGACCCTCTCTGGTTTCTCCACATCTTTTTTGAAGTGCAGTGCCCAGAACTGGACACAATACTCCAGCTGAGGCCTAACCAGCACAGAGTAGAGCGGAAGAATGACTTCTCGTGTCTTGTTCACAACACACCTGTTAATGCATCCGAGAATCATGTTTGCTTTTTTTGCAACAGCATCACACTGTTGACTCATATTTAGCTTGTGGTCCACTATAATCCCTAGATCCCTTTCTGCTGTAGTCACTCCTAGATGGTCTCTCCCCATTGTGTATGTGTGAAACTGATTGTTCCTTCCTAAGTGGAGCACTTTGCATTTGTCCTTATTAAACTTCATCCTGTTTACCTCAGACCATTTCTCCAATTTATCCAGATCATTTTGAATTATGACCCTTTCCTCCAAAGTAGTCGCAACCCCTCCCAACTTGGTATCATCTGCAAATTTAATAGGCATATTTTCTATGCCAATATCTAAATCATTGATGAAGACATTGAACAGAACTGGTCCTAACGCAGACCCCTGCGGAACCCCACTTTTTATACTTTTCCAAAATGTAATTGGAGATATGCATCTCCTATAACTGGAAGGGACATTGGGAGGTCATCTAGTCCAGTCCCCTGCCCTCTTAGGGGGATCAAGCACCATCCTGGACATCTACTTGCCCCAATTCCTAAATGGCCTCCTCAAGGATTGAGCTTACAACCCTGGGTTTAAGCAGGCCAATACTCACACAACTGAGCTATCCCTCCCCCCATCAGTTCAGCATTCAGCTCCCCACATGTCCCTGGTGATCTTAACTTCTTCAACGTCCCACCTGCTATTCATGACATAGTCAATCAGGTGCCACTGTTTTGATCGCGGGTGCATCCATGTGGTCTTGTATTTATCGGCTTGCCTGAAGAGAGTGTTGGTAATCATTAGGTCATTTTCTGCACACAAACTCAGCAGAAGGCAGTCATTGGAATTTATGTTAACAAGACCATGAAGCCTTAGCATCCCCTTCCAGGTCCTACAGTCCTTGCCAACCATGACATTGAAGTCACCCAACAGAAGAAGCTTGTCAGTAGGAGGAGTCACTTTCACAAGATGGTCAAGGTTCTCATAGAAACTTTCTTTTGCTTCATCACTGCTAGTCAGTGCGGAGGCGTAAGCGCTGATGACTGTAATGTGGTGAGAGGTGTTGAGGGGGAAGTGGAGCTTGATCAGACGCTCACTGATGCAAGTTGGTAGGTCAGCAAGCTGGTGCAGAACTTATGTCTTGATGGCAAGTCCCACTCGGTGGATTCTGTCTTCATTTTCTGGCCTGCCTTTCCAGAAGATGTAACCTCCTTTTAGTTAGAGATGGATCCTTCCTCTGCTAGTCTGGTCTCGCTCAGGGGGCTATGTCAATGTTATAATGTGCCAGTTCTCTTGCTATGAGGAATATTCTTCTCTCAAGCCTCATAGCATTCTCCCTTTCCAAGAGGGTGCAAACGTTCAGCGCTGCAAATATCATCTTTCTCTTCACTGTTTTCGAATGCTGTGAGGGTAAAACTGCCAGCTGTGGCATGCCGGCCATTTTGGTTGGGACAAGTAATTTTTCGGACACCTTTTCTAGTCCCCTCCCTCATTTTGAAGGTGAGCAATGCTGTACCTAAAAAGGCCTGCTCAGTCACCTGGGATGCTGCTGAACTCCTCTGTTGTCCTGGGGTCAGAGTTGAGTGACCAAAGTCCACAGGCCGCCTATGTGTAGGTTTGGAGCTACAACTCCCAGTGGTCACCTCCACCTGTTGCTTTGCCCCTCTGCCATTGCCATAGGACTTTGAGGTAGACAGAAGTGATGGGAATGTGCAAAAAACCTGTGTGGGAGAATTTTTAAAGTGGAAAAGCCATTGCACAGGGGCAGTTGCACTCTCTCGACCTCAGAAGCCTGGTTCCAGTGGTACGAAAAGTCATCACGGTGGGACTTTCTAGGCTGCAGTGGATGGCCATGTCGTCTTTGGTGCCTTGTCATGCCCTTTGCTCTCCACAGAGCATTGCAGAGCCACCTTCCTGGTCATTGGATCTTGCTGTTGATCTCATCTGCCCAGTCCGCTGGGGCTGACTTTGTGTGCTGGGATAGGCAATTCCTTATCTCACCACTGGTTTCAGACCTGCCAGCTACCCTCACCTGGTTTAGCCCACCTGTCAAAGAGGTTTATCAGGATGTGGTTGCTGCATGCTACAGCTTCTTGGAGACACAGGTGAGAGCTGGGTGCCAGGTGGGGACCAAAGGTGCATGAACTGCCCTGAAGAAACATGACAAGTCCCCACACCAGAGGTGCTACCCCTCCTGGACACCCCATACACCCCCATGGGAAAATGGGATGGTGACAAACAAATATTTTTGGATTCCTTTTGTCCAAAGAAAATGAAGCTACCAAAAAAAAAAAAGATAATTGGAATGCTATTTACAAAAAAATGAAACTGCTTGTGGTTGGCTGTGCTTTAGTATTTCAGTAGATGAATGGTATTTTTTTTTATCTGATAGCAATCATTTTTCTGATTCTCACCACCCAAGTCAGCAACTTCATCACTTTATAGCACATGCATCATAAACAATATCCAGAAGAACTGCTAAATAAACGTGAAAACTCAGCTAGAGAAAACACTGCTTTTCCACAAAGAAGACTTGAGATCAACTCATTCTTTGAACATTTTTGGTCCTTCCTATCTGAGGTGCACTATCTTGGCTTCTCTTATGGAGGGGAATTAAATTATTGAGAGCTGAGCTGTATTTTTTGGGTCAAGTCTGACTAATGACTTTTCTTATTTAAAACTATGAATGCCATTTTTTAAAAAATGGGAAATCGAGGAAGCTATTTTGTATTAACTTTTTTGAGACTTGGTGCTCTTTTATGCAAAATTTGTCATATAATGCCTTTGAATATGTAAATAAAAAACATGTTTTCAAAATTAAAGATGACCGGCTGTTCTTCAAAACTGGGTCTCTAGACATTTAAAGTCAGTAAACATGAAGTAAGGAACAAGATTTTTCATGCTGCATTTTGCCTATGGAGCATGAGTATATTGTAATGTACTAAGAATTATTTTGAACATAGGGACAGAAACAAGTAATTTGAAGCTTTGTTTTTTCTTTGTTTTTTGTTTTTGTTTTTTAATTAAGGTAGCTTAATGTACTGATTAATTTAAGAAGTCAACATTTGACCATGAAAAGTACAGATTAGTTGTCTCCAAACAAAGAATTAGATCCAACATAATGTCTGATTCATTTTCTGTAGTGTGGACAATAAAGAACAAAATATGTTTCATAAGTAGATATCTCTCAGCATTTGCACACTGCAGTGAAATAAAGGAAAGAAATTAACTAGAAAAGATTATATGAAAATAGTTGTAAGTAAGAGACATATGATCATCTCAATCTGCAGTTGAATTCCCAATGATATCAGTGAGACATGCCTGTAAGGATCAAGAGCAACATGTAAGCTGGAAGAAATTCAAAGGCCACCCAGCTGATTAGCAGAGTGACCACAGCTAAGTTTTTGTTTTTTTATTGGTGCTGTGCATGCACATACCTTGGTGTGCATATAAAAATTATTCCACAAAGGGGTGGAAAAATTCTGCACGTGCATGGAAAAGATTAGAGAGACCATTGATCCACAGCAGTATTTCTTCCTAAGACCCTGATCCAAATTCCACCGAAGTGAAAGGCAAGACACCTGATTGTTTCAGTTACCTCTGAGTGCCAAATTTGGCAAAGAGAAAGCAAAGATCTGTACACAGATCAAATATATATTTATGTGGGCACATTAGGTAAAAATTCAGGCTAAGAGGTGAGCATTTTAGAACTGGTAATACTGGTAACTCACTCTTAAATATGCCCTCAGACAAAGACTACACTTTGAGGTCTATTTCAAGATCTAGTTCAACATTATTTGCAGCCCTTTGTATTTATTTCCTTCCAGTGTGCATACCGCTGATTTTTTTATGAATAGTTTTATGAATACACATTTATGCAAAAACCTTAATCTGTGAATTAAAGTTGTTGGAAACCTATTTCATTTTTCCTACTTGTAACTGAAAAACTCCATATGATGAATCTGATCCTAGGTTTATCAGTGTCTTCTGAAAGATCTAAAGACAATTAGGAATGCAAAGGAAGTAAGTTTTTCTGAGGGACAGTCAGAACTGGCAAAACCACACTTTTGCCAGTGAGGACTTCGCCCAAGTATTACTTCATCTAAACTCACTCACTGTCCATCATTATAAATTATTAAAGTATAGTGGCAAAGTTTTTTATCTTATCATTAGCTAACTTTCATTTTATAATTTAATGTTACAAGGCAGTATATGTTATCCCTTTAAACTATATGGGGTCTGGGGAGGAATTACCAAGGACAGGAACCCTTTTCTGTCAAAATTTCTCATCTTATTTAAGCTTGGGTTTTCAAAAGCCTTTTTCATTGAAAATCGAATTTTGTTGGTGAACCATTATGAAAACACCTTAGAAATTTTCCTAGGAACGCTTTTTGAGGGGTGCCTCATTGCTAAAGCCTTGCTATCAAGTTATTTTTGTAGTGCTTCAACTTCAAGTCCTTCAACTTCAACTTCAAGTAGCAAGCACACACAATGGCTCTCGCTACACTAGCCCCTCCTTTCTGAAAGAGCCATGGTAATGAGCAAGGTTTGAATATGCTAATGAGGCACTGCCATGAATTCCTAATAGGGATAAGGGGTTTTCAGAGACTGGGGGTTCCTTTCAAAAGGTTCCCATCTACATGGGTGGAGTGCAATTTGAAAGCAGCACTTTTGAATTGCCGCGGCCACCATTATGCTAATGAGGTGCTGTATATTCACGGCAGTGCCTCATTAGCATAGTCTGACCTTGCTCATTAGCATGCCTTTTTTGAAAAGAAGGGGCTAGTGTATACATAGCCAATGATTTCCTGGCAGAAATCTTCCTAAGCTAGTTAAATGGCAGTTTCATAATCTGTCAGAAGACCTCAGGGTTTTCTTCTCTTATTTTTTCACCGCAAAGCATGGTAATGATTTGTTCTCCAAGCCCTACAGTTTAGGGGGAAAAAAACTGGCAGAAGCTGTTTCTCTTGTTGAACTGTCATGGCTGTGTTGTCTCTTTGTTCGTTTTGGGATTTTTGAGACCCTGGATGGGGCAGACTTCAGTTTAATTGAAGAGCTAAATTGCCTTTCCCCAAAAGGAAGGCATTTATGATTGATCCACAAATGAAGAGACCTGTGACATTATGGAATAGGTCTGCATCATCAAGAAAATGGAGTAGGACCTTTGTCATCTCTAACTTCTCTCTGACTTCTCGGATCCTAATTTAAAATAAAATTTAAAAAAAAAGTAAAAAAACCACCACTGTTAATATCCTCCCGTTTTATGATCATAACATAGGTAAAATTATTGTGAAATTTAATGTGAATTTTTCTTCAATTGGAACTGTGGATCTAATCCAAAGACCGGGGAATTCAGTGGAGAGGCATCCATTGGCTTTAATAGGCTATATAGCAGGCACTCCAAGATGCATTCTAATGCAATTAAAATTTAGTTCTACTGACCC
Source organism: Carettochelys insculpta (assembly GCF_033958435.1). Classification (NCBI taxonomy): domain Eukaryota; kingdom Metazoa; phylum Chordata; order Testudines; family Carettochelyidae; genus Carettochelys; species Carettochelys insculpta. The sequence goes on from NC_134138.1 coordinate 102,041,617, forward strand.
TTACAAAAGATGGCATAAAATATTTGTGCAATACTTTTGCATTTCAGTGTTGTTCTACTGACACAGTTAAGCTCATCTGTTTCTCCAGATGAGTCACACTCATCACCATAGTAACTGGTTGCTATAAGAGAATTTAGCAGCAGAAGAGACTTATTGTGGTAGAATTGTGCCCATCCAAACTTATTGATAGACTAAATAAATAATTATCTAAAAAACACTGTGTTCTATTTTGCTTCCACTCGATACAAATGGAGAAAATTTCAAGTATAGCTTTGTATACATACTTATGGAATTGAAATGCTACATGTGATCATTTTAGTTATATCTATATCTGTCTAGATAAATATAAATATAAATATAAATATTGATGATGTTCTGAAAAAAGAATAATAGTTTATATACTTTATTAACTGAAACTTAATTTACTTCTATATAATTAAAATTTAGACAAATTGTTTATGGACTAAATCAGATCCAATATGGATTATTGGTCCAATTTTGACCTATTTTGAAAAAAAATCTTCTTAAGAAAATAATGCAATGGCTATATCTTCATTAAATATGAAACTATTTAACATATAATACATTCTGCCATTCCTACATACTGCCTTGCATCCCCTGTAGACATCTTCATGGATCCTTTTTGTGGTTTTACTGTTGGGAGTAGTAGTTTTCTTGAAGGCGATCCAGCAGGTGCTCATCCACTCTATAGCCTGTCCCCTGCTGGTCTGCCCTTAGTCCAATGTGTCTTCTCAACCCAAATGCTTGTCTTGGGATTTTGCCTTCTTTGATCATTGCTATGGGGAATGGGAGGGGTGAGCTATGAGGATAGAAATATTAATGGATGTTTTTGTGGTTAAGATGAAGAACTGGGACTTCAGAGCTCTGCATTAAGTTATTCAATCTGTCACAGGCTTCATGGGTCATGTTAGCTAATTCACATAGGCCTAAATCCACAAACATGTGAAGGCTCCTTACTTCCTTGGAAATCATTTAGGAACCTATATCAGTGTGGCTCTGAGCCTTAATTTCTGTGTCTCAGTTCACCATCTTTTCTTCACCCTTTGTTTATCACATAAGATAGACAATTCTTGGAAACAGGAACAGGCCCTAATGACATACGTGTGTACACTGCCTGTCACAAAGACACCACAAACTTGGCTGGTGGCACTCGGCACAATTATACTGCAAATGCTAATGGGCCAGTATGACATTCTATAACTCAAAGCAGCTCCCTGGAAAACTCAAATTCATCACTGTTATACAATTATGATATGATATATTTTCACAAAGTGTGCCTTCTTTAATATAATTTTTTAAAGTCTTGACCCATTAAACATGAATATCCTGTTGGTTATATATGCTATCATTGTATGTGATGCTACAAAGTTTTGATACATGTGTGTCGCTGAAATATGTTAATTTGTTGGGAACACCCACAACCACTCTCGTCAGGTCCAACAATGGAGTAGCCAGATGAGCTGATGGCTTGTTAACGAGACTCACTCTCCCAGTGATGATCTCAGAAGGTGGATATATACAATGGAAACTGCTTGACTCACATCATAGTTAAAGAGAGAAAGCCATGCTAGCTTATATACTATCATAACAAATAATCAGTCAAGTAGCACTTTAAAGACTAACAAAATAATTTATTTGGTGAGCTTTCGTGGGACAGACCAACTTCTTCAGACCAGAGCCATACCAGAACAGACTCAATATTTAAGGCACAGAGAACCAAAAACAGTAATCAAGGTGGGCAAATCAGAAAAAAAATATCAAGGTGAGCAAATCAGAGAGTAGAGGTGCGGGGCGGGGGGGGAAGTCAAGAATTAGAGTAAACTAAGCATGCAAACGATCCCCTGTAGTGACCCAGGAAAATCCCATCCCTGTTCAAACCATGTCTTAATGTGTCGAATTTGAATTTGACACATTAATAAGCGGTTTGAACCGAGATGGGAATTTTCTGGGTCACTATAGCGGGGAGGGGAAGCAGCTTCCTTCTACACCCGTCAGGGTTTGAACCACAGGTGCTCTTGTATTTTGGACACCTGGATTAGAAGGTTCAAGTATCTCTGACAGTGATTACATACAACTGGAAGTCTGGAGGGGCTGAGTTTGGATCCAGCAAATCTAATTCTCCAAACCCTGTAACAGGAATATGTGAGCATCTCTATTCCTCAAGTATGCTTACTACTTAAACACCACCATCGGGAAATCTCATGAATTATTTTATTCTATTAAGTTGCAAAATATATCTTAATGACTTTCCACACTATAAGTTCCTCCAATCCTCTATGTGGATAAAACACTAACTAATTTGATTCCTCACTTTGAATTTCTTGATGCCAAGACCATTAATATTACTTATTTTATCATGATTTATACTTAAGTATGTACTGTATTCAAGCTCAATAAACATTTAGGGCTCCAAAAATGGGAAAAGATTTATTAAACACTGATAGTGAGGTAGCCTAAGAAAAACAAGTTAAGTATTTATTGGAAAAATATTTTTTTCCCCTGTGAATGGTTAAAATTGATTCTGTGTGAAGTAAACACATTGGATTATAACATATTATCACAATTTACGTTTAAAACTAATTTATTCCAGGGACAAGACAACAGCAATATATATAAAATCATCTCCTGCTTTATAAAGTTAATTATTAATATTAATGGATAGAAACAATATTTAAGAAGAATGTTGTGAAAGGAGCTGTAAAAATAATCCTATGTGACCATTCGGAACAGCTTTTAAACACAAAAAGCTTTAGAAAGCCACTTAAGGATACATTTTATAAATATTTAGTTTCATCATATGCTCAATAGTTGCCAGCATTACCATTTTACAATCTAAAGTGCAGTCATTTAGGCCAAAATTCTTGATCATCCTAAAGTTTAGACTATGTCATAATTTTACTCTGACACAGTTACTGATTTATGTCAAAGTATTTCATGGTAATTAATCCTTGTATTGATTACTAAACACCATTATGTTAAGATTGTCCTCTGATTCTTTGGTGAGTTCTCTAACAAGTGAAATTATTACTTATAAATATGAATTTATTTCATTTGACAATTGAAATCTCACACCTCAGAAACATCTCTATCCATGACACTGATGAGATTTTTTTAAATATGTATTTGCAGGAGATTAATGGCCATAGCATGTTACTGTAAATTTTAAAATATTTCTACAAAAGATTAGGAACTTGCATTTTTCATGGTATATTGTTGTATGTATGGGGAACGGTGGTTGTTAAAAGAAAAAATGTTTTAGAAAAACATATAGAAATAAAAAAGACTTTTTTTTTCACAACGCACACATACAACGAAAGTATTAAGGACCAGATCTAATACTATCATTGATTTAAATAGGATTTGGATTATGTTGTAGATATTTTCCTCCCAGAGAAAACCCTCAAGAGAGGAATAATACCTCTAGAAACTCTACAAAATTCTCCCATTGAAGTTTTTGCTATATCTTCCTCCCAAAGGACAGGGGTATGAAGACTTCATGGGGAGTGGGTGAACGTTGAAAACCATTTGGATTTATGGTGAACATGCAAGCCAACCCAGGCACATCAAGGAAAAAAATCTTCTGCCAAGCCTGGCATTACTAAAATCCACCTTTATTAGTGGTGTCAAATGACTAGTGTTTTCTAATGCCTCCAGGGGACTTGGATATTTCTTTAGGTACTTTTATAATCCCCATCAGAGTAGTATCCAATGAATATCAATCAACTGGAGCAGGATGTACATCTGACATTGATTGGTGGAAAAAGTCTTTTTGTTGTGGAGGAAGCCATTCACAAATAAGAATATACTTCAAAATAAATGGGTCATCAGCAAGAGCAAACAATCAACTGGTTGCAATGACAAACAATGGCAGAGCACCCATCGCAGCCCAGGAAAAAGGAAGGCAAGTCATCAAAATAAAACTTTGAAGATGTACCTAAAAATCAATGTTTGAATATTGGTGAAAACAGCTCAAACATTAGTGATTTAAGATTAACAGACTCGAGCTTATAGAAGGATACTTCAAAAGAGAGACATAGAGCCCCTTCAGAAATGCACAAGAGAAATCCTTAAAGCTTAATTATGTCCACACTGAAAATGACCAATAGATCTGCTTCCTAAACTGCAGAATGTGTTGCAAAAACAAAGAGACAGTGAGATGTGCTTGGACTTGCAGGAGCTTGGCCATGAAAGAATATATGAACCAATCGAATGACATTTCCATGTGTCTACACTGAAGCCTTTATGGCAAGTACACTTTTAAAAAACCTGTGCAGCCATGGAACTGAAAGCAATCAGGGAATGAAGAAGCTATAAATGTTATGTGATCTGGTAATTGTCACAAGCTGAATGATTCAGTCATAGTGGGTTGATTGAGAAGAGAAGACAAATAAGATTCTGTTAATTTATGATGCCATACCAGCAGACAGAAACATTAACAAAAGAGATGAAAAGAATGAAGTATGAAGAATTGTCTTTCAAAGTAGAATGACTATGGAAAATAAAAGCAAAGATGAGGCCATTGATTATTGAGGCATTCTAAAGCAGTCCTTAATGATATAAATGAACAGTCCAGGAACCCATTAGGGCTGCGTCTACACTACATTCCCCTTTTGAAAGCGAGATCAGATTTACATGTCTTGCTTCCAAAAGAGACTGCTTTTGAAACAAAAACAGCTGTGTAGGTGGGGTTCCTTTGAAAACAAACCCCATTTTCAAAAGAACCCTTCTTCCTGAAACAAAAATATAAAGAAGGGTTCTTTCAAAAACAGTGTTTGTTTTTCAAAGGAACCCTATCTACGGCTACGTCTACACGTGAAGCCAACATCGAAATAGCTTATTTCAATGTAGCAACATCGAAATAGGCTATTTCGATGAATAACATCTACACGTCCTCCAGGGCTGGCAACGTCGATGTTCAACTTCGACGTTGCGCGGCACCACATCGAAATAGGCGCTGCGAGGGTACGTCTACACGCCACAGTAGCACACATCGAAATAAGGGTGCCAGGCACAGCTGCAGACAGGGTCACAGGGCGGACTCAACAGCAAGCCGCTCCCTTAAAGGGCCCCTCCCAGACACAGTTGCACTAAACACCACAAGATCCACAGAGCTGACAACTGGTTGCAGACCCTGTGCCTGCAGCATGGATCCCCAGCTGCCGCAGCAGCAGCCAGAAGCCCTGGGCTAAGGGCTGCTGCCCACAGTGACCATAGAGCCCCGCAGGGGCTGGAGAGAGAGCATCTCTCAACCCCCCAGCTGATGGCCGCCATGGAGGACCCGGCAATTTCGATGTTGCGGGACGCGGATCGTCTACACAGTCCCTACTTCGACGTTGAACGTCGAAGTAGGGCGCTATTCCGATCCCCTCATGAGGTTAGCGACTTCGACGTCTCGCCGCCTAACGTCGAAGTTAACTTTGAAATAGCGCCCGACGCATGTAGCCGCGACGGGTGCTATTTCGAAGTTAGTGCCGCTACTTCGAAGTAGCGTGCACGTGTAGACACAGCTTACATGTCTGTTTTTATTTCAAAGCAGTCTCTTTCGGAAGCAAGATTGTGTGAGAATAAGCAAGTGAGGCACAACATATGTAAATCTGTGCTTCATTTGCATTTCTGATCTTGCTCATTTGCATTCCCCTTTCAAAATGGGAATGTAGTGAAGATGCAGCCGAGAAGTGCAAGATAGCACAAACAGATGACCACTAGAAAACAGTGATCTTGGGCACTGTGAAATTTTAGGGAAAGTCAAAGGAGAATTAATGTATTTGAAAAGGTAAACTACAGAAAGTCTACAGAGGGTTTAATAAACCCCCGGATGACCCAAACTTATAGAATTAGTTTGTGATCAGAAGTTTTGGTTATCCATGGGAATAAATTTTAGACAGAACCTTTCCCCCTTTCATCCTTAAAAATCCTGTATGTTTTGATGTCTAGTTGTTTAAACAATCCCCATAATGTAATACTGAGGGAAAATACTAACACTAATAATTGATAATTCAATATAATGGATGATAGATTCTCTTTTTTAGCTCTGTATGAAGAATTTCAGGGATGTAGGCTCTCCAGGTCTGGAACATCTGGTGATATAAAATAATCTTTTCAAGATCTTTCTGTCTTGTTTGGTACTTGAGAAGTGTCTGCAAAGCTGAGAATATTTGTGGCTCAAGAAAATTCACTATGGCTAATCTCAAGAAAATGATTTTTCATCTGCCAAGATACTTCTCAGATGACTATTTACCCCTTGTAGGTCATGGATAAAATAAAGTGCAAAGTGTATATCACAATTCTCTTCACTGGATTGAGAATAAACATCTACTGTATTTTAATAAATCACTGCTGATTAATCTTTCTTTTAAAAGGTACTTTTGTAAATATATATTTTCTGTATTCCTTATCAGATTCAAAAGAAATTTCTCCAGCACTATTAGAGATGAAAGATATGCAGTGTAACATGCATGGAACAACACAGCAAGAGAGATAATCATAGAAAGGGAAAACAAACATGGTTACTGATCAGTTTATTTTTCATATTAACAAAATTGAGGTCATGTGTTCATCTTTACCTACTGCATGTTTTTACTGAAAAATAACAGGCCAGTCATTCCTCCCCTTCCATTTTGGTGTCTAACACCAGAAGAAAAGACTTGTTCCATCATGCCTTTCGGAATTGGTATTCCATTTATGAGGAAATCTGACATCAAAGACTTAGCAGCAGAAAGGCAGGTGGGATCAGTCAAGTGAGAAAAAAGACCGTGATTCAATAATGTATCCTGTCTGAGCATTTGATTGCTGCTGTTCCTGGAAATAATGCTTCTGACTTCCATTTTGAATTTGTGCTTCTATCTAAACTGCTTGACTACAGAATAATAACTTGCATACTTTCTAGGCCATATGTAACATTTGCTCTGGCAAGAATGAGGTCAAAGAATCCAAAGGGATATGCTAATGAACTTGTGGCTGTCAGAATTGCTTTATCTGTGCATTCCAGCTAATATACTGTTGGGGTCATTTTCTGGTTAAACTGTGTCTATTCTATACATTCCTTCGGAGTTTTTAATGGGCAGTTAATGTGATGTTTTGTTTTAATGGTCCTACAGATGACTAAGAAGAACAACAACAACAATAATAACAACAATGAAAACAAAAATCTCTTTGTAAACTCCTGGATTACACAAGGGTTCCTGATTACCATTTGTCCTTCCTCTGGCATTTTTAATCACTGCAGAATACTTTTTAGAGATTTGTAGGAGACGAAGAAGGATGAGATGATGGATTAGTGCTAGGTGTGCATTTTTCTATGTGATTGCAACCTAAAAATTGTGTTTTCGCTGGATATTGAATATGAGCCTAAATTCATCATGTGCAGGTAGGGGTGGGCTTGTGAATATAGTGAGGGTATATTGGCATGTGATGGATGTCAACATGAAATCACTTTTTAATAATTTGGGATTGTTGCTGTTGGGGTTGGGGAAGATATATGCAGTCATCATTGTTTGACTGAAGAGGACACAATTGTGCTTGGGTGTTGTCTATAGATTTCCTTGTGTACATGGCTACAATTGCCCTGTAAACGACCTTGGCCTGTGGCAGCACCCCCTCTGGGTGGCATGGGCCAACACAGCTCGCCCTCCAGGTAACTGGCTGGCCCAGGGCTTTGTCCCCTTTAAGGGCTGGCTGCCGTTGACAAACAGCTGGAGAGCCCCACCAGCAGTCCAGGGAGGGGCAGCAGTTACACAGGCTGTTTGGAAGCCCAGCCCTTGGCTCAGGGCAGGGCAGCGGTCCAACAGACAGTTGGGCCCCAGCCCTCTGCTTGGGGAGGGGCAGCAGTTCCACCAACAGTTTGGGCTCTCAGCCCTTGCTTCAGGGCGGGGCTGTAGGTAAGTGCACAGTTCGGGGGCCCAACACTCAGTTCAGGGCAGGGCAGCAGCCAAGCAGCAGCTTGACAGCCCAGCCCTCAGTTGGGGTGGGGCAGCAGTCAGACACACAGTTTGGGAAGCCCAGCCCTCAGTTCAGGGTGAGGCAGCAGTCACAATGCTTTCCCCTAACTGGGGTTGGCTTTAGAGAGATGGGGGGTGACCCCGCCAAGGAGGAGGTAGGGGGTCACAGGCCCTCCCACTCCACTGCGACCCGGCCCAGGGCTGTATGGATCGCTCACACCTGAGCATGGCAGTGGGGATCCAGGCCACAACACACCGCCATTGGCTCAAGGGGAGCGTTCCCTCAGTCTGCTTCCTACCTCTACCTCCATAGGTGCGGGGTCCCAGTCGGCCTGGTCTGCCGGTCCCGGCCAGTAGGTCTCGTCTGGGTAGTCTGCCCTTGGTGGCTCCAGCCAGTTGGACATCTCGATGTCGTTGGGGTAGTCCAGCAGTGGCAGGACTGTGGGCTCCAGGCAGTCGGAGGCCTCTGTGCTGCAGATGTCTGGCAGAACTCCGGGATCTTGTACTTCTGGGGCCCCCAGGTAACTAGCCCTGGGCAGTCTCTCTGGTCCTGGCCAGACCTCGGGGGAGGGGGCCCTCCACTGGCGTGAGGACCCCGGTAGGCCTGGGAAGTCCAGGTAGTAGCCCAATGGCATCCTTATCTGTGGCCGCCCAGGCTGGTTTGTGGGGTAACTCTTGCAGACAGGCTGGGTGGCAGCGGGTCCTGTGCCCAGGAGCCTGGCCAGTGGCTTCCTCCCTGCATGGTGGCCCAGCCTTTAATGGACCTCGAGCCCCGCCCCTGGCCCTTCTGTCTCTAGGCGTTGCCCTCTGAGGGGTGGGGCACAAATATTCCAGCTCAGGGCCCACCCATCAGGACCTCTGAGCAGCCTTCTCCTCCTCTGAGTCTGGGGGAGGTCACAGCACCTTGCTACATGCCCCCTAAGGTACAAGAAGCAATATTTATTAGTTTTTCACATATAAGAATGCTATAACACTTTATATGTTTGTGTGAAATCTAATCCTGACAATCAACACAGCCTTGCTGCACCAATATATTGCATCAATTTGAAAACCCTTCAGAGAACTCAATTTGTATTAGAGGTATATGTTACTCTTACATATTTCTCTGATGATCATATCACTTATAATAGAAATCAAGCTCTTTTATGATATTCATGCTGGGCATCCACACATCACAAATGACTTTTAGAAGTCTTGGCCAATATCCTGACATACATTTGGACAGAGGTGTGACACTTTGGGTATGCAGCCCAAACCAGTTAGAGATTGTCACCACCTTCCTTGAGACTTTGTGTGTTTCCATGCCATGCATTTTGGAACAGAGCCCTGGCAGCAGCAGCTGTCCATGCAATGAAAACAAAATTACGTACAGGTGTTTAACTGATGCAAAGTGGAGTGGATTGGGATAAAATGATTACCAACAAACAGAAATACAAATAAACTTTTGTGACTTACATTCAGCTTAACAAACAAATTTCTTTTGTTCAGCGTTTTCTCACTAGAGTCATTCTTCCAGTGGGGCTGTCCCATCTTTGGCTAGGACCCAACACCTGGCACAGTGTGGATGCTCAAGCCCAGGCCCCGTTAACCAGACCAAGGATGTATATGCATAGAAAACAAAACAAAACAAAAACCTACAGCTGTGAGACTCAGAGCCTGGTTGCACAGTCTCCTCATGGGACTTGTACTGCTGCATTACAGATAACTATGTGTGACAGGAGTGACCAAACTTATTGACCCTCTGAGCTGTAGGCAGCAATCATAGGATATGTCTTCCAGGGCTTGTGGCTTCAGTCCCAAAGGGAGTGCCAATTGGGGCCCAGGACTTAGTTTCTAAAGGAGTACTCTGCATGGCTAAAGCCCCGAGACCCTCCCCAGGCTGAGCAGAAGGCAGAAGCATCATATAGGAAGAGGTATGTGAAGATCATGTGACCTCACCCCTGACTTTTGCCAGGATTTGCTGGCCTCACTTGGTTGCATGATGCTACAGAATCCCCTCTCAGCACAAACTCAGAGCTGAGCCATGGGGAGAGGCAGCCTTGAGCAGGTGGGAGCAGCAGGAAGACTGCTACTTTTCTATTGCCTCTCCCCAGGAGCTGTAGGTAGGAGCCACTGAGAGTAAGAAGGGGAGAGGTCTGAACTGGCAAGACTAAAGCTGAAGTGGGAAGCTTTAAATTGTGCTCCCCTATGCTCAACAGTATCAGTTGTCTCTTGCAGAAGCCCCTTGCCTTACCACACAATACTAGAGCCGCAAGTTCCCGACTCCCCAGGTCTGGTATTTGGAGAATGAGGGGACTTGGGGGGGATCTGGGAGCTACATGTTACCTATAAAAGCACCACATGTGGCTCATGAACACATGAGCATGTAGGACACACACACTCAGAGACATCAAGTTACCTTAGCAACTCTTATGAATTTGATGATATAATTCCGTACTGTCTGAGATCATTAGAACACTTGCTTTGCAAGTTTCCTGTTCACATATTTATACATATTGGCTATGGCTACACGAGCGAGTTTTGCCAACAAAACCCCACTTTTGTTGAAAAAACTGGTGGAATGTCCACACACAAAATGCACTTAGCCTCTCAGCCAAGAGGCATCACACTGATGACAGATTCTGTCAACAAAAACCTGTGTGGGTACTCTGGGGGGCCATCTCTCGACAGACAGGGCACCTAGAACAATAAGCAGCCTTGTCTGCTGTGCTTCTGGGTGCCTGTTTTGTCAAGAGAGCAGTCCGGTTACTCTGCTGCCAGCACTCTTCTCCTTAGCTTTTGTCTGTGGCCACACTCTTGACATAAGTTTTATCTAGAAATCCCTTCCAACAGTGACAACAGAGCTCTGTAGTATAATTACACCTATCGTGTTTTCAGAAAGAAGTGGACAGATTCTAAAGAATACTGGAAAAAATTAACATACAGGATTTCAGACCCAGTAGTATCTTCCATAGATCAAAGCTATAAAATGTGTAATGATCTAATATGAGTGGAAAAGAAGGGGCACATATAAAGGGCCACTGTGTACCAGAAACATGGGAAAAGCTGTAAGGCTTTAAGTCTTAAAATAATGAAAATGATTAAGGAGGGAGTGTTAGTGAAATATATTATAATCAATTATTGGAATCCAATTGAGAAAAAGATCTTTAATTTACTCGTATAAAAAACTAAACAGGATGCAATTTATTAAGTTTATTTCAGGATGTGTAGTCTAAAGTGGTTCATTATTACACAAAACATGACAACTTCCAAGCAAATGAATATTTACAAAAAGAGACACAGAAACACTAGAAAAATAATACTCCCCTTTTAAACCTACATTTAAATAAGTGTCACATCCAGCGACAGCCAAATTCACTAATAGAACTATACAATATTTACAAAAGTTGGCTATAGGAGCATCTCTGGCCACATCTACATGAGAAGCCTCTGTCAACAGAAGTCACTGTCAGAAGGGATTTCCCGGCAAAACTTCTGTCGACAGATTGAGTCTACACATAAAAGCAGATTGAAAGAGCAATCCACTTTGTCAACCAACAGCAGCCAGACTGCCTGGCCCTCTCTCGACCGAATGGATGACCAGAAGCTCTGCAAACTGGGCTGCCCAGTAAACTGGAAGTCCTTTCTTTCGATAAAAGGGCACTGGAGTGTCTACATGGCTGTTTTGTCAACAGAAGATTGTGAAGCATACCTGAATGGGGAGAGGTATAACACTGCCAGCAGATGTGCTGGGTTTTGTTGACAAACTGTCACCCAAGTGCATTCGCCTTGTAGACACTCCGCATTTTTTTTTTCCAGCAAAAGCCTGCTTTTACTTGAAAAAGCTACTTGCGTAGATGTGGCCTCAGTGACCAGCAGAGATATTTAGCTGAAGGTGGAGGGAGAGAGGATTCCATAAAAATCTTGCTACAAGATTTCTCACTAGAAATAGTTGTTTTCTAGGTACATTGTTTCCTATCTGGTCTCAATATTACTTAGGAAGCTAAATTGGATTGTAGACACAACCCAGACAAAAAAGAAAAAAATTAGTGGTTCTTTGCAAACTTAAATGTGTGTATGTTTTATTTTTTAAACAGATTCTAGCTTCCATTAACATTTACACAGGTTGAACCTCCCAAAACTGATATTCTCTGGTATGGCAACATTCTTGCTCCAGCAGGTCCGTGGATCTTATGGAAGCAGAGAACCCGAGTTGAGAGGTTAGTAGGGAGAACCTGTCTGCTTTCAATAGGGGACCCCGGGAGGGCTTGTGTTCCCAGTCAGAGGTGGCCTCAATAAAGATGGGGCCACACTGGCAGCTGTCTGGGGCTGGAAACAGTTTGTGCATGGCCCAGGTTGGTGCCTGTGCGGCTGTGGCACCAGCCTCTGTGGTGACTAGGGCTGAGGCCATAACTGGCAGCCTTGTTGTAACCAGAGCTGGAGCATGGGGCTGTGGCTGCGTCCAGCACCTGTGGGCCCAAGGCCGAAGATGATGTCCATCAAGCTGGGGCCACGTCTGGCAGCCTATCTGGTGCTGAAGCCGGCCTCTGTGGCCATGGCCAGCATCACGAGCATGGCTGGCCCAGTGTCAGGCCTTTAGGAGCTGAGGTCCAGGCAGGAGGTAAGGGTACCTAGGCTGGAGGTGCAGGGCGGGGTGGGGGGTGGAGTGGGGAGTGTTGGGCAAAAGCAGATGCTGCAGCAAGGTGGCCAGTGGCACAGGAGTACCCTTTGTCTGGCAAATTCTTTTGTTCAGAACCAGTCAGGTCTGGAGGGTGCCAGACAAGGGAGATGCAACCTGTATATTTGTGTTATATATTCACTGATTCTCTAACTCATATATTGCCTGATTATGCAACTCTGTGATGGAGTGTACTTATTTACACAGTCTCACTGAAATGAATGACACTACACATGCATGTATACGCACACTTCTAGGTAGCAAAACTGAAGAAAAAATAGAATGTAGAAAAGAAAAGAGCTCAGTCACCTTAAACAGTTTCCAACTCACTTCTCTAAAATCCAGTCACAGGTGCTGAAGATTTTTCTTCACATCCTATTATTTACTGTAGTAAGCAATTTGTAGATCTCTGCTCACTCCATCTTTCCCTCAGATAGGCATCTAAATCTGTAATGGGTGGTCTGATTTCCAGAGATACTGCGCATGAAGGGTTAGTGCATTTTCCAAAGCTCTGAACATCAGCTCCTCCCTACAGACACCTAAATATGAATGCAGCTAACCAACTTTAGGCCCCCGACTATGAAAATTTTGTCCCCTTATTCTGCTGATCAGGCTTTCTTATTTGGGTTCTGCAGATCTCTTTCACAGCAGAAATTAGTGTACTACTCAGTGACAGAAGAGAGGGCTGAAAACATATTATATCTTTTGGTTTTCTGTGTGCTCTTTTTAAAACTGCCTATATTCATGTATTAACATTTCTGTGGATTTAATTAAATTCAGTTTTGTAGTAGATAATAGCATCAGAAACATGAAAGGAAATATTGAACATCTAATTCTGCTCTTTCTCATCTAATGTTAGTCATAATTTAGATTAGTTTTCTTGTCCATTATTTTCTGTGTTAAACAATATTGGGCCATTTTTTTTTTTAATCTTGTGTTCAAAACCCTGACCTCTCACTATTTTTTTCCAAAAAAGTCTTCTGACTTCTATCTTCTTCTAAAAAGAAAAATATTCTGTCTTTGAATATTGGTCCTGCGAGCTATCACACAGTGGCTATGTCTACATGTGCCCCAAACTTTGAAATGGCCACGCAAATGGCCATTTCGAAGTTTACTAATGAAGCGCTGAAATGCATATTCAGCGCTTCATTAGCATGCGGGCGGCCACGGCACTTCGAAATTGACGCGCCTCGCCACCGTGCGTCTCGTCCAGACGGGGCTCCTTTTCGAAAGGACGCCGCTTATTCCGAAGTCCCCTTATTCCCATGAGCTGCCACCAGCATGCCTACTCAGCTGTCCCTGACGACTGCAAAGGCCACATGGCCAGCACTCGGAAGCCTCCTGAGCCCCAAGGTCCCCCTCAGAACCCTCACAGGGTTCCCAGGAGCCCGTTCCAGAAAAGGAGAAAAGGGACCCCTCCTGGATGGACCTCAAACTTTGAGACATCCTGGCTCTCTGGAAAGAGGAGGAGATCCTCTGGCAGATGAGGTCAAGGGGAGGAATGCTGCCACCTTCGCCCTCCTGGCCCAGGGACTGATGAGCCATGGCCACCTGGAGTGGACCCTGGAGCAAGTCTGGAGCAAAGTTAAAGAACTCCAGCAGGACTACGGCTGGGTCCAGGAAGAGGCCGAGAACTCAGGGGCAGGTCCTTCCACCTGCCCCTACTGCTGGGAGCTCCGCTCCATCTTGGAGCCCAGGGACAGCTCCCCACCCCCAGTTGCCCTGGATACCTCAGCAGACCAGCCCAATCTGGATGAGCTGGACGAGCCAGGACCAGCCACCCCAAGCTAGGGTGTGGACACCACCTGGGACTGGTTCAGCGAGGAAGGCGACCTCATCATAGCCATCCCCTCATGGTCTTCCAGCCAGGCCATGGGGAGCCAGGCATCACTGGAGATCATCGTGGGACCCCCCGGTAAATACATGGGGGACTGGTACCCTGGCTGACACAGCAGTGGCAACACTGCTGCCAGTGGACTGGGTACAGGCCCAGAGGCCCAGGGCCAGACAACCCGGCAGGCCACAGCCCCCCACACGCCCCTTGCACCCACCTGAGCCACCCATTACCTAGACCTGTGAACAACTCCAGGCACCCAGAAGCCCAGTGGGATGTCCATGGGCCGGTCAGCACCCAGGAATCATCCCACCTTGGGGGAAGCCCTGTGCACACCTGACACCACATGAATGCCATACCCACCATGGCTGGGCCCTGGCAGGTACAGGGGAGGCAAGGGAGGCAGGGCCCCAAGGGGGACAGAGTCCCAGGGTGGACGGGGGGATGGGGTCCTGCTCAGGGACTGACATGCCATCCGTCAATGCTTCCAGGTGCAGCAAGCAAGGGCCAACACAGCCCATCAGCCTTGGTGGTCTCCGAGAGACCCTGGAGGCATCAGACAAGGGCCAGGCACCTCCAGAAGCATCATTGCACCAGGCACGCAGCTGGGGGTCGCAGCAGTGCATGGGGGATGACCTCGCCAGTGTCCACCAGGCAGAGCTAATGAAGCAGTGCCTCTGGCTGGAGAAGGCCGACCTGGCATGGCAGAGGGAGGTGTGGGACCGGCTCATGTCCTGCCTGGAGGGCATCTGTGGGACACTGCAAGAGCATGTGGGCAATGTAGTCCAGCTCCTGGCCCTCCACACACACACTCCAGCTGCCCACCCCTCCAAGCCCCACACACAGGCCCCCCGAGATGCCTCCCAGGGGACCCTGCCCACCCCACCACCCACAGAGACCCCCACCCCACCCCACCACATACTGATGCCCCCTGCTGCCATTCCACCATTACCCCACCTTCCAGTGCTTCCTGCCCCATCCCAGCCCCACTGTGGAGCTCATTCCTAGGGGAAGGGGATCCCAATGCCAACAGGGGTCTTGGCCCACAACCCCCATGCCCAAGTGACCGTCCCAGTTCAGGACCCTCCCTGAGCCCCCTCCCAGTCCGGAATTGCAAAAGACCCGGGCGTCATGGGTTCACCCCAATCAGCCCACGTAGAAGTCCATGAACCAGGCTTTGTGGTCCACCAGGGCCTGAAGGACCACTGAGTGGTAGCTCTTCTGGTTGATATAGAGGCCGGTGCTGTGTGGTGTGGCACAGATGGGTATGTGCATCCCATCCAGGGCACTGAAGCAGTTCGGGAACCCCGATGAGCAGAAACTTGCAACACCAGCATTCAGGTCCCTGACACAGACAACCCGATGCAGAAGCATCACATTTATGCCACAGAAAACTTGCAAGGGAGAGAGGCCCTGAGCTCTCATGAGGGTGTGGCAGGGTATTCCCAGCCAGTGTTCCTTCCCCCTGTCCCCTTCCCAGTCAGTATCTGCCCTCCTGGCCAGCATCCCCCGCCGTCCTCCTCCTGGCCAGTGGCCCCCGGGGGGGGCCCTGTGCCCATGGGCTCCCTCCCGCTCCCTGTGCTGGGGGTGTGCCCTAGGCCCGACTTATCTCCATGAGCACTGCTCCAATGGTGGCCTTGCCCACCCTGAACTGGTGCCACACTGAGCAGGAGAAGTCCGGGGTGGCCAGTTTCCATATCACAATCGCGATCCACTTCTTGAGGGGGAGTGTAGGCTGCATGGTGATGTCCTAGTGCCTCGGAGCTGGTGCCAACCAGTGGCATAGATCCTGGAAGGTGTCCTGGCTCATGCAGAAGTTCCACAACCATGTGGCATCATCCCATTGCTCCAGAACCAGTAGCTTCCACCAGTGTGTGCTCCTACGGTGGCTCCACAGGAGCAGGGATGCCAGAGGGTGGGGTGCAGGCTGCCGGGGGGGTCCATGTTCTCAAGGGTGCTGTTCTGTCTCCAGAGGAGGAGAGGGGCAGCTGTGATAACCATGCAGACAAGGTGGGCAGCACTGTCCACAATGTCTGCATCCAGTGCCAGGAGCAGGGTGTCATCAACCAGGGGGTGCTGCTGTGCTGGGGTCTGCATCATTGTTGGCAGCTCAATGGGCCTTGGCTAGTGCAGGGCAGGGGAATTGGAGGGGGGCCCTTTAAGGTGGTGTCTAGCTGTGGGCCCTGGAAGGACTTGGAGTCCATGTGAGTCCGTCCATGACATCTCTGCCTCCTTTCTTTCAAAAGAGTGCTTGGATGTGTGTGGACACTCCCTTTTGAAAAAAACAGGGCAGGTCATCGAAAGAGGGGGTCAGACCTGTGATCCGCTTTGCCATGTGGTTGTATGCTTTTGACAGCCAGGATGTTGATTTCTGGCTTTTGATTTTGCCCTTTCGATGGTGGCCTCCCCTGTAGACATTGACTCAGAGATCAGGATCCCATTGTGCTAGGCACAAAGACATAACAAAAAGAAACTCCTTGTCCCAGAGAGATAATAGCATATGTGGTTGATAAAATCTTTGAGCCTTTCTCTTTCTCAGTCCCATCATCCCTACTGCTTCTGTATGTCAAAGAGTGGAGAGTATGGAAGGATGGAAGAGGAGGTACAGGGATGTATTTCTGTCTGCTTCCGTGTCCCTGAATGTCACGGAATTTCCTTCTGGACAGGCAGAATGATGGAACAATTTTTATATATAGAATGTGAAGTATACTTAGTGTCCAGTGCCTTCCTGAATACGGAGCAAAATGAGGTTAGCCAGTAAAAATTACTGGTAGAGAGAAATGTACTGTTTTGCAGAGGTTGTAAAATGTGGAACAGAGGAGAAGCCATAGCTAAAACATTTTTAAAATTTAAATGCAGGTGTAACATTTACTGGAATCATGCTTTTACCCTCTCTCCATAGTAATACATAATGATTGATGGGCTGTGTGTGTCTGTTTGTGTATACATTTTTCCCTCAAATTTTAATAATTCGTTGTAATACTGTGATTTTCTTGTTCGGATTATTTTATTGCAGCATTAAATTGTTTACCCCCAGGAAGCATTGAGACATACAGGGGTCTGTTTTAAAATCCCTATATGAGAATTAACTGTATATCCTGCAAAACATCAGTGGATCAAGTTTTAAAAATGTGGCCTTTTCCTTGGATGGGATACTTTACTACATAAGTGATGATATACTTACAGATGAAAGTGTGAGGACAGGAAGTTTTCATGATCAGTAGCCTCTGGTTAATAGACGAGAATGCAATTAAAATGCTTCAGCTGATAGGGAATAAATTGAAATGTGTCCAAGTTGAAATGACCACTTCATAATTTGAATATTTTGAAATGGTGTCAGTAAAATGCAATCTGAATGTATTTAATTGACATAAATGCAATTCTGACCATTCATGACTTGTTATGGAACAACTATTCTTTTCTAAATTAAATATTATTCAGCACGCCACTCTAAAAAGATTAATTTAAAAAATAGTATTTTATGTGCTTGTTTGTTGTTAGGTTCTCTTTAATTACTACAGGAACTGTGCTACCCTTGTCACATAAGCTGGTTCTACATGCGAGCACCCAGATGGCAGAAGGGAAGGGGCTGGATGGGGCAGGGGACAGATGGGAGGGGGCAGAGGGCTGGATGGGGCAGGGGAGGGATGGGAGCAGGGCAGAACAGGCCCGAGGTGGTGGGGAGATGGACTCCACAGCTGCATTATAGCATGTGTCCCTCTCCCGCCCATGCAGGTCATCAGAGCCATCAATGTGATGCTGCTCCATAGGGTTGTCTGCCTCGGGGCTCTGGACAGCACTGCTGCTGGCTTCCAGGACCTGGGCTTTCAGAACTTCTTTGGTGCTTTGGACGGCATGCACATCCCCATCCATGCGCTGACACACAGCGCCGGCCAGTATGTCAACAGGAAGGGCTACCATTCAGTGGTGCTCCAGGCCCTGGTGGATACAAGGGGCTAGTTCACTGACATCTATGTGGGCTAGGCCAGCCACACCCATGATGCCTGGGTCTTTTGCAACTCTGGGCTCTACCGGCACATGGGGGCCATCCCACAGTGGGACCTCCTCCTGTTTCCAGAGGCCAAGGAGGTCCGGCAGCTCCCGTTCCATCCAGGAGGGGGGCCTTTTTTTCTCCCCCTGGGAGCCCTGCAGGGGCTCGGAGTGGGGGCCATGGGGCTTGTGCGGGGCCTGGCTACTGGCCATGGCTGCGGTGCTGGAGCAAGGGGATGGAGCATGTGCAGCAGCTGCTCCTAGCATGCTCTCAGCTTCCTGCCAAGGTTTTCCTGCATGCATGCAACTTTAAGGCAGCCAGACATAGGGACCATAGAGGCCCGCTGTTGCCATCTTCCAGGACCTGGGCTTTCAGAACTGCATCAGTGCTTTGGACATCTGTGTGGGCTAAGCCAGCCACACCCATGATGCCTGGATCTTCTGGAGCTCTGGGCTGTGCCAGTGCATGGGGGCCGGCACATTTGTCCCCCAGTGGGAGATCCCCGTGTTGGAGGACATCACCATGCCACTCTGCATGGTGGCAGATGTGGCGTACCTCTGCAGCCATGGCTCATGAGGCCGTACACGGGACACCTCGACCACACCCAGGAGGCATTCAATCAGCGCCTCAACCACACCCACAATGTTGTGGAGTGGGCCTTCAGGCTCCTAAAGGGGTAGTGGAGGTACTTCCACATGCAGCAGGAAGTAAGGGTCCTGAACGTGCCCCAGGTGGTGGGCACCTGTTGCATCCTCCACAATGTTGTGGAGGAAAAGGAGGTGCCTATGTCCCCCAGGTGGCCCTCTGGCCAGCTCCAGCTCTGAGCAGCCAGGCACTGTCCCCATCCGCCAGGCCCACCGGGATGGCCACCACATCAGGGAGCCCCTTAGGCTCGCATGCACACCTACATCCCATGCACATCCACCACCCACCATCCCTGCCACTGCCACCCCCACCTGCACCTAACCCACACATCCACTACTCACCATCCCCCTGAGGAGCACAGCACAGAGTGGTGAACATTAAAATAAACATTTATCGAGATCATGTGTTGAGAACTACATACAGGTGGGGGGAACCTAACTTGGAAGGGTATGGGGAGCTCATTCCGAGGCAGGGGTGGTGGGCCACGAGCCCCATTGGCCCCTTGAGCCCATGCCTCCCCAGGTGCGGGGTCTCCAGCAGGGAGGAGATGGTCCAGGGATCACTGGCAGGTAAATCTGGAGAGTGGGCCTGGTGGGGAAGTGGGGATAGGCTCAGTGGGGGCAGGGAGGCAGGCTTAGCAGGGGCAGTGGGGGCAGGCTGAGTGGGGTCAGAGGGTGCAGGCTTAGTGGGGGAGCTTCCGGGGGGCTAGGAGGCAAGCAACGTTGGCCACATGGTCCTGGAGGGTCTGGCCTATGCCCTCGAGGGTCCCCAGCAGCCTCTCCCAGGCCCCCATCTGCCACTCCATCTCAGCCTCAGTGAGCTTCAGGTGCTGATTGGCCACCTTGGCCTTGCGCTGGCTGGCTGGGTCCTCCTCAGCCCAGCTGGGGGTCCTCCGGCTACAGCCCTAACTGCGTACTGTGAGAGGTGGCATCTGGGTGCCTCTGAGGTCTGTGGCAGGGCTTTCAGGGATGAGGGACAGCACAGGGCTCTCCTGGCCCACAGACGGTGCAGCAGTGTGGAGAGGAGAGCATGTCAGTAATGTGCCCCGGATGGAAGGGACCTGGCTGTGGCCCCTGCACCCCCAAGGGACACTGACCCCCCAAGGGGCACCAACCACCCCCCACAGGCTGGGCCTCCCAGCCAATGGGAGTGTATCCTGTGGTCTCTCATGCAGGTGGCCCATCCCCACCTCCGGTGTGCAGGCCCCAGGTGCTGTCCAGCACTGACCAGCTGGACAGCACCTTGTGCAGCTTGCGGTGCTGTCCACTGCACGCAGGTGCTGGGCATCACTGGTGGGCCACTGCGGGGTGCCACATACCATATGAGGGCTGGCCTGTGTGCAGCCTGGGACGACCAGTCCTATGTACAGCCGACTAGCCATTGCATCATCCCCCACCCTGCGAAGCAGGTGTGTGCCCCTCCATATACATACTGGAGGGTCCCTCAACAATGTCCAGGGATGCCCAGCTCCTGGTCGCCCAGCTGGAAGAGATGGAGGGTATATAGATGGTGAGGTTCCCCTCCTCACTCTACCACTCTGTGGTTCCCTCACCCTTCTGGGTCCCTGGTCCAGGCTGCTCCTCCGCCTCTGGCTGCAGCTCGTCCGTGGACATGTCCAGGAATCCTGGGGGGTGGGGAGCTGTCCCAGGGCCCTAGGATGCCCTGGAGCTCCCGAAAGAAGGGGCATGTGTCTGGAGCAGCCCCTTAGTGGCTGGCCTGGTCCCTTGCCCAGGCATAGCCCTGCCACAGCTCCTTGACCTTGGAGCATACCTGCTGTGCGATATGCTCCAGGTGTCCCCTGGTGAGAAGGCCCTGATCCAGGCGGCCGAAGGCAGTGGCATTGCAGTGCTTCACCCATATTTCATGAAGGACCTCCTCCTGCTTCCAGAGGACAAGGAGGTGCCGCAGCTCCTGCTCCATCTATTCTCAGACTATGCACCACAGAGATTGTTCCAGGAAGGATAAAATATATATGCGTAAAGTAATTTCAGAAAATGAATATGATGATTTCCAGTAGAAATGAGACCACAATTTATGGACAGCTAAACTTAAAGTCTCTCCAATTTGCAAGATCTTCCAGGTTTATTTTTACTTTATTAAGGATTTAAATGATGCTGTTGTTTGTCTTCCACACAGAGTCATATGAATTAACCTTTTACATAGAACCTGTCCTCCCTGTGGAGCTCTGTTCGCAAGAATCACAAAGACAGCAACCAATGCAGGATTATAGGACACATGGGTATATGGAGTCATGCTGCAGACAAGCTGAGAAGGACCAGAAGAGGAGCCCTAGATAGAGTGTAGCTCAACTGGGCTCTATTCAGAACTACATGAGATTTGAGGAACTGCATTTTCTTTTGTATAGTACTTGCAAACTGCTTATACCTAATACACATTTGAGAGCTGGGGGATATGACAGATAACTTAGTTGAGTATCAGAGGGGTAGCCGTGTTAGTCTGGATCTGCAAAAGCTAAATACAAAAGCAGTATCTTTTTTCCTGGTGTTCACTCC
Organism: Carettochelys insculpta; assembly: GCF_033958435.1. Classification (NCBI taxonomy): domain Eukaryota; kingdom Metazoa; phylum Chordata; order Testudines; family Carettochelyidae; genus Carettochelys; species Carettochelys insculpta. Next base: position 102,063,215 of record NC_134138.1, read on the forward strand.
TCCAGATCAACTGCTGGTAGTAGGCCTCACCCTCCCTGCCTGAGTTAACCTCGTTATCTCCAGCCTTGCTCTGGCCTGCCTATTTATACCTGCCTCTGCAAATTTCCACTACCTGCATCTGACAAAGTGGGTCTTTGCCCACAAAAGCTTATGCCCATACATTTCTGTTAGTCCATGAAGTGTCACAGGACCCTTGTTGCAATAACTTAGTTGGGAAGTGAAGTAGCTGCTGATTTCATGGTATGCACTAATAGAGCTAGATAATCAAAGCACTTCAATAGTGTGGGTCAACAGGTTCCCTGAAAAACAACTATTAGTAAAAGTCTCCTTCACAGTTACAAAAATTTGTGTTTTAGTACCACTGTATACTTAGTAAGTGAAAAGAATAACAACGGCCTAATCAGCACAGGAATTTATTACTGCCTGTTTCTCTCTCTGTCATGAAAGAAAAAATATGGATCTTGTCTACTCTGAGCTTGATACCGATATGCTAAAATTTGTGACTTCTCACCACCCCACAAAGGTCTGTGTCTAACCGACACAATGAAGCCTCAAGTTACATTAAGCTTGCTTTCCTGTTTTTGAAAGCTAATGGCAAACAAGCATGGTCTAGAACACATGACCGTGCTATTTAAGTCACTAATTTTGAATGCCAAATGACAGCATGAGACAATCTGCAAATAATTTCAATGTAAAGGGTATTAGTGTACCAGCCTAAGATATTATATTATTTTAACTAAGAAAATTTATGATCATACCATTGTGATCTACTGGCATGATTCTCAGCAGATCATCTTCAGCCCAATGATATGTTAGTACAAGAAACTGTTTGAAATTTATGGCAAGGAAAGTTGCAGATCAATCTTGCTTACACCGTTGTCTTAGCAAGTTCTGATATAATCATTATTCTTTGTATTTATTTGCCCCAAACTTGGTCAATGTAGAATTCACACAGCCCCACTCTTTCTCGCCATTGTTCTGTGCAACACCAGGAAGAAGCAGAAACACTGCCTAATGTTATGTTTAGAATGATTCTATTTTTCTGATGTCTGCATCCCTCCTCCTCCATTATATATTATCTCCATAGTTACAGCAAGTGAATTTCTTTATGACTCTCTGAAACAGAAAAATATATCTGAATATTTACTTGTCTTTTCTTACCTGTCAGAGCTCTTTGCTGCTTTTATTTCTAATTACTTTCTCATATAACTATAGGGTACCCAAAGAATGGGATACTATGACCAGGTATTAGAATGTAGCCTAATGGAAATATTGAAGTATGCTTTGTCTTGTGAAGAAAAAAAATCCAGAAAAAACCCAGCAATATTTTGGGCTGTTGCTGTTACTTAACCAGTCACAAATCATCCTTGGTAATGGCAATCCCCCAGAGACAGATAATGCTACAAATGGTCTGACCCAATTCCAAAATTCACTTTAATAATGATGAACTGAAAAAAATATATATTTATTCTTTCAGACTTGTGGCCAGGGAAGAAAGAGGATGTCAATTGCTTAGCATTTTTTCTAGATATACATGAGTCATTTGGAGTCACTGACTACCAATGGAACTCCATTGTGGTTAGAGTAATATTTCAGAAAAGTTGCTCAGAGTTACTGCTGTGTTAGCTGCTGTTATTTTTGAATTTTAAGAAAGAAAGTCTACAGAACAGCAAATAGCAGTTCTATAAGATGCAGTTTTGACAACTTGCCACTGAAAAAAGAAAACATTGCTTCTGTCTAGCAAGGCTGAGGAATGTTGAAATAAATCTAATGCAGAGGATAGTACAAGCAACTTGTGAGATAGGTGATGAGAGAAAAAAAAGCAAAAGAGATCATTTTAAGACAAACTGTCTTAAGCAGAACAATTTAAAGGAAGTCCAACACATATCAGTTACATGGAAAAAAACAAAACAAAAAAAACTAATGACTTAACATCAAACATAATGTCACCAACAGCCAAGTTTGTTAAGTTAACATCCAAGCAGGTGTTACAGTTGACAGTTTATGAGCTAAGTGGTTGAAGTTTTCAAAACATATTTCATAGCCAAACACTACAGTATTTTAGTTAGAATTCACTTCCCATATTCATTGACTTCAGATATTTTTGTAGGACAAATGGTATTTTTAGTAGAATGAATCAAAGGCTGAAAGTACATTGAAATATGAATAAGCTTATATTTTAGTAACTTACATGGTTACAGCAAACATCTGTTTCTTCAAGGAACCTTAATACCTCATTAATCCCCCCCACACTGCTGCACATGCGTGCGCACACACACACTTCACAGAAACATCCACACCTCTGTGCATCTCTTATTTCTAGATATTGTAGGTGTGAAGAAAGCATAGTTTTGCAGACCTGTCACTGCTTAAAGAATAATAAAACTCTGATTCAGATTGCTCTACAGAAATTATTTAGCAAGTGGCACAATTATAACAGCTACTGTTTAAAAACAAACAAACAAAACAGTTGCTGTAGGAGCACTTGTCCTGACCTTGTATCCTTTATCTCATTCAGCAGAGCCCAAAGCACTTCCCGTATGAAGTGAGTGGTATGTAAAAAGTGTGAATTCGCCTTGAATAATAAAAGATCAGCCTGTTTTCTTTTAAGTTGCCACTATCTGTGAAAAGCCCATCATCTGCACTCCAAAGCCTGCATTGTAAATGCAGGAGTCTAAAACCTCATGGATAAGTCTACTTGAGAGGCTTTTCTTGGCAAAACTGGGCTGTTGTAGGGAAAAACCATGGAGCATCGACACACAAAATGCGCGTTCTCAACAGTTTGTTGACAAAACCTGGTACATCTGCTGGCAACCTTATACATCTTCCTGTTCAGGTATAACACCTCTCTTGACACTGTTCTGTCAACAAAACAGCTGTGCAGATGCTTCGGAGGCTTTTTGTGGACAGACAGGGCATTGGTTCACGAGGCAGCCCTGTTTGCAGAGCTTCCAGTCAGCCGTTCCGTTAAGAGAGGGCTGGGCAGTCTAGCTGCTCGTTGTCGACAGAGCGGACTACTTTTTCAATTTGCTTTTATACGTCGACTCAATCTGTCAACAGAAGTTTTGCTGGGTTCTGAAGTTTTGCTGGGTTCTGACAGAAGTTTGCTCCCTTCTGACAGTGACTTCTGTCAACAGAGGCTTCTCACATAGATGTAGCCCTTCAGTATTAATTTGCCAACTACTTGGAAAAAAAAGACTCTAGGTTTCCAACTCACTTTCCGGTACCATGGTCTATGGATGCCAAAACCAAACAGTTGAAGATAACTCCCAGCCTAGGATACTCAGCTGAAGAAAAAATACTCCTTGGCTACATCTACATTAATGCAGACGAGTAACCTACTCAGGGTTGGCATTCCAGGGTTGATTTCAAACACTTGCAAAATTACGCTTTCAGGAGTCAAAGTCGAACCCTGTGCTCCTCGCAAGTGGCAAGGAATAAGGAAGGTCAAAGGGAGAAATGCTTCTATTGACTTTCCCCTATGCAGACACATGGAAGTTGACCACAGATAAGTCGATTTTAACTATACAATTGGCACAGCTAAAACTGCACATCTGCGGTTCTCTTCTATGTCTAGTGAAGACATAGCCCTTGTAGCATAACAATTAGAGGAGGGTGGGTGATTTGAACAATGCAGCAGGTTGTCATTTTTTTTTTTGGCAGTACAGGTTCTAGTCATAAGATTTATTCATATAGGTACAAGTCCTCACTGCAGTTGCGTCAATATCAATACTCTCACAGAGTTCAGTGGGAGAGATTTAACACATAATAGCTACGTCTACACTGGTATGCTACATCGAAATAGCTTATTTCGATGTAGTGAAATCGAAATAAGCTATTTTGATGAATAGCTTCTACACATCCTTCAGGGCTGGTGCCGTCAACATTCAACGTTGACGTTGGACAGCACTACATCGAAATAGGTGCTGCAGGGGAGCATCTACAAACCAAAGTGGCCCAAATCAAAATAAGGGTGCAAGAAACAGCTGCAGACAGGGTCACAGGGTGGACTAGCACTTCCAGGGCAACAGCAAGCCACTACCTTAAAGGGCCCCTCCCAGACACACTCAGCCTGCACAGCACCCGGTCTGCAGAGCCACAGGCATGCACACCCCATGAAAGCAGCATGGACCCCCAGCAGCAGCAGCAGCAGCAGCAGCAGCAGCAGCAACAGCCAGAGGCCCACACACCCGCCCCTGGAGGAGCAGTGGTTGCCCTGCTCAGTGCCATGCAGGAGGCAGCTGACCATCTTTTATTTCAGGAAGATGAGCTGTCCTCGGGGGATGAGGAAGCAGCCCCAGACCTTGCTGCCCTCCCAGCCCCTTCCCCCCCGCCACACACGCCGCCGGCTGTGGAGATACCCCACAAGCACGGACTGGTGGGAGCGGCTGGTGCTCGGTGAGTGGGACAATGACCGCTGGCCCCAGAACGTCAGAATGAGCTGGCAGACATTCCTGGAGCTCTGCCAGTGGCTCACCCCTGCCTTACGGCACCAGGACACCCCCATGTGACGTGCCCTCACTGTAGAGAAATGGGTCGGCATCGCTGTCTGGAAGCTGGTCACTCCAGACAGCTACCGATCCGTAGGGCAGCAGTTTGGCATGGGCAAGGCCACCGTCGGGGCTGTCCTCATGGAGGTAAGAGGACCCAGGGGGAGGGGGGAGAGCCCGAGGGGGGGGAGCCCAGGGGGGGTCCCGGGGGGGGAGGGCCAGACATACCCTGCACACCTCTCACTGGTGTTCTCTCATGTCCTTACCCTGCAGGTCATCCGCGCAATCAATGCCCTGTTCCTCCAGAGGTTCGTGTGGCTTGGGGACCCGGATGCTGCCATTGCAGGGTTTGCCAGCCTCCTCTTCCCAAATTGCTTTGGGGCTCTGGATGGGACCCATATCACCATCTGTGCTCCAGAGCACAGCGGAGGATGCTTCCTCAATAGGAAGGGATACCATTCCGTGGTCCTCCATGGCTTGGTGGACAGCTGGGGCCACCTCTTGGACATTTATGTTGGCTGGCCTGGCAGCATCCACGATGCCCGGATGTTCAGAAATTTGGGACTGTGCCGCCAGCTGGAGGTGGGGACCTACATTCCCCAGTGGGAGATCCCTGTGGGGGACACCACCATGCCCCTCTGTGTCATCGCAGACGCGGCTTACCCCCTCCGGCCCTGGCTCATGCACCCTTACATGGGCCATGTCACAGCCAGTCAGAAGCGGTTCAACACGCGCTTGAACCATGTGCACCAGGTGGTCAAGCGCACTTTCAGCCGCCTCAAAGGCTGCGTCTACACGTGCACGCTACTTCGAAGTAGCGGCAGTAACTTCGAAATAGCGCCCGTCACGTCTACACGTGTTGGGCGCTATTTCGAAGTTGAAATCGACGTTAGGCGGCGAGACGTCGAAGTCGCTAACCCCATGAGTGGATGGGAATAGCGCCCTACTTCGACGTTCAACATCGAAGTAGGGACGTGTAGACGATCCGCGTCCCACAACATCGAAATAGCGGGGTCCTCCATGGCGGCCATCAGCTGGGGGGTTGAGAGATACTCTCTCTCCAGCCCTTACGGGGCTCTGTGGTCACCGTGGGCAGCAGCCCTTAGCCCAGGGCTTCTGGCTGCTGCTGCTGCAGCTGGGGGTCCGTGCTGCATATACAGGGTCTGCAACTAGTTGTTGGCTCTGTGTATCTTGCACTGTTTAATGAAAGTGTGTCTGGGAGGGGCCCTTTAAGGGAGCGGCTTGCTGTTGAGTCCGCCCCGTGACCCTGTCTGCAGCTGTGCCTGGCTCCCTTATTTCGATGTGTGCTACTTTGGCGTGTAGACGTTCCCTCGCTGTGCCTATTTCGATGTTGGGCTGAGCAACGTCGAAGTTGAACATCGACGTTGCCAGCCCTGGAGGACGTGTAGACGTTATTCATCGAAATAGCCTATTTCGATGTCGCAACATCGAAATAAGCTATTTCGAAGTTGGGTGCACGTGTAGACGTAGCCAAAGGGTGCTGGAGGTGTCTCCTCACCCTCCTGGATTCAGACCTCACCAACATCCCCCAGGTTGTGGGCACGTGCAGTGCACTCCACAACCTGGTGGAGAGCAAGGGAGAGGCCTTCTTCCACAGCTGGGCTGTGGAGGCTGGCAGGGCTGATATCCAGCCACCCACTGCCCCAGTCGCCAGGTCGACCCTGAGGGGATCCGGGTCCAGGAGGCCCTGCGGGCCCATTTTGACCAGGCGGCAGGGTGAACGCTGGCAGGGCCAGCTGCAGGTGAGCCACCCACTGCACCCCCCGCCATCCTTCACAACACTCTCTGCCCCCACGCCCACACCACAGAGAACCAGAGAGCACACACACCCCCACACTTCTGTACAATAAAAAAATGGAATTTTTTAAAACAAAACCCTGCAACCCTTTGTATTATTAATAATATGAAAACAGAAGAATAAGGGGGGAACTATGTACATGGGGGGGCAGTTACAAAACAGGGGTAGAACAAAAACTATTTACACCAACATGGGGGGAATGAGTCCAAAGGAGGGGGCCTTGGGGGGGCAATGTCCTCAGCCATGCACCCCTATTGTCCTGTGCCTGGTGTTGGGGGGCACAACCCACGTCTCGGCTGGAGGCCTGGTCGAGGCTGCGTGGGGGCCAGGAGAACCGACAGGTATGGCCGGGCAGTGTCCGGAGGCCCATGGTCCCCCTCAGTGACAGGCCCCAGGACGGCCGATGGAGGAGGGACGGCAGGCAGAGCTGCGGGCGGAGTGGCGGGGGGGCCAAGTGCTGTGTGATGGCATCGAACGTGTGCATGAAGGCCCCCCAAGCCTCCTGGTGCCAGGCCAGTGCTCGCTCCTGGAGGTGGAGCCTGACGCAGGAGGGTGGCGAGCAGCTGGTGGTCTGTGGATGCCCGCAGATGGTCCTGCCGCTGTCGGGCTCATCCTGGGGCTGGTTCATGCTTCGCTGAGGGGCTGGCCTGGTGGGATGGCCCTGGTGGGCTCCCCGGGATGACAGACACCGCGCCGGTGCTCTCCAGGCCCTCCGATGGTGCAGCTGTGGAACAGAGGGGGGAAGAAGAGTGAAGACAGCCGTTAGTCTGGGCCCTGACCCATGGCCCTTGTCACCCCACCCCTCTGTTGCTGGTTCCCCATCCCCATCCCCCAGAGATACTACTGCTGATGATGATGGGTGTCCAAGCCCCCCCCCCGGGGGGGACCCTAGGTTCCGCTCCCCCCATCCCCAGGGATGGGGCATGGCACTGTCCTGCTGGTGGGCAGGGGCTGATGCACTCTTCTGAGGGACATGCCACTGCTGTCCTCGGGGCCATGGTCATCTGGGTGTGTGGAGGGCCCTGGTCATGTCTCTTGTCCCCGCCCCTTAACCCCAGGGGTATGCACCAGGGGGTGCATACCTGACGCTCCGCTCCCATGGTCAGGGGACAGCCATCGGGTGGACACCCTGCTGGAGCTGTGGGAGGGGAGGGCAATCTGCAGCCCCCCGTCGCTGGAGGCCCCCTCCTCGTCCTCCTCCGGTGTCCCAGGGGTAGGCTCAAGGGGGGGCCCTTGGGGTGCAGGGCTGGCTTCCAGGGCGGACTCCGTCTCCGGGGCCTGCTGGGGCTCGTCATCCGATGTGTCAAGAGTGGCCAGGGGGGAGGAGGTGTACTGGGGGCCCAGGATTTCCCTGAGCTCCCTGTAAAAGGGGCTAGTGGCGGGGGTGGCCCCAGATCGGCTGGTCATGTCCCGGGCCTGGGCGTAACCCTGCCGCAGCTCCTTCATCTTACTCCTGACACAGTTAGGAGTGCGGGCAGGGTGACCCTGGGCAGCCAGGCCCTCGGCCAGCCGAGCAAATGCATCTGCATTCCGCCTCTTGCTCCCCATTACCTGGAGCACCTCCTCCTCACCCCAGAGCCCCAGCAGGTCCCAGATCTCGGCCTCCGTCCAGGAGGGGCCCTGCTGCCACTTCCAGGGCTGGCTGGCAGGCTGGGAGCCCTGGGTCCCCTTGAGGGGGTGCCCTGTGGGCGCTTGGGGGCTGGCTGGTTGCCATGGGGTTCAGGATGGTGGGTTGGGGCTGCGGAGAGACGTGCAGGCTGGGCACGTGGCTGTGCTGCTGCCTGCATGAGCTCTCAGCTGCCTGCACAGGAAATAAGGGGGCAGGGAGCTTTAAGGGGCTGCCGCACATGGCGACCATAGAGTTCAGGGCCTGGAGAGAGCATCTCTCAACCCCTCAGCTGATGGCCGCCATGGAGGACCCCGCTATTTTGATGTTGCAGGATGTCGATCATCTACACGTACCCTACTTCGACGTTCAACGTCGAAGTAGGGCGCTATTCCCATCTCCTGATGAGGATAGTGACTTTGACGTCTCGCCGCCTTACGTCAATTTCAACTTCGAAATAGCGCTTGCTGTGTGTAAACGCGGCGGGCGCTATTTCGAAGTTGGCACGGCTACTTTGAAATAGCCAGCTAGTGTAGACACTGCTAATGAGTTACTATATGAAGCAATGAAGTCAAGTGGTAAGCTATTGAGAGTCAAGGAAGAATATGATTGTAGCAATAAAAATATGAAGCAATATCCATTTTAAGACTCTGTATATGGGTAGGCAGAATCATTTACAAATATGGAGAAAGATGCACTTCCAGTAGCGGGTCACAAATGCAAAATAAAATGTTGCTGGCTACTCACAAATGCCTGATTATACTACAAACACTAAACATGAATAAAGACAAAAGGGCTTGTTGGGAGACTTATAGATCCTGTATATGAGGGAATCAATGACACCTGAAAACATATATATATATATATATATATATTACTGAAGACCAAGAAATTGGCCATTGTTTCATGTTTTTTTCTTTTGGTAATAAAGAAAAACAATTCAAACAGAATATGTAGAGTGCATGCATTTGATGACATTGGAAACCCAAGATTCAAGAAATTGTAGAATTACACTGAGACAAGAAGAACTAGCTCAGAAGACACTGTAGGACACATGGGCTATGTCTACACTAGCACATTATGTTGAAGTAGCCTATTTTGAAGTAAGAACATGGAAATAGGCTACTTCAACGATTATCGTCTACATGTCCTCCAGGACTGGCAATGTCGATGTTCAACATCGAAGTCACGACAGAGAACGTCAAAAGGAGCCGCCCTGGAAGGAAATGCGGAGCGTCCACACACACAAGCACCCTCTTTCGAAATAAGGGGCCAGGAAAGACTGCAGACCGAGTCACAGAGCACACTAGCCCTTCTGGGGCAGCTGCAAGCCGCTCCTTTAAAGGGCCCCTCCCAGACACACCCAGCCTGCACAGCACGAGGTCTGCAGAGCAGTAGCCACTCTCTCACAGACCAAGTCACAGCAGATATGGACACCCAGTAGCAGCAGCAGGAAGAGGAGACCCTCCAGGTAGTCATCCAGGGGGCAAGCGCCCTGCTAGGTGCTGTCCAGGAGGCCTCCCAGTGGCTCCTGGCAGAGGATCCCACCCTGGAGACAGAGAGGGATGCCCCTGACCACCAGGCTCCCCTCTTCCTCCCTCACTGGCTGCTCCCCCACTTCTGGAACTACTCCACCAGCTCCGAGTGGTGGGAGCAGCTCGTCACGGGGGAGTGGGACGACGATATGTGGCTCCGGAACTTCCGCATGCACCAGCAGACCTTTCTCTGGCTCTGCCAGTGGCTCACCCCAGAACTGAGGCACCACGACACCCAGATGCGGCGTGCCCACACTGTCTAGAGGAGGGTCGCAATAGCCATCTGGAAGCTGGCCACTCCAGACAGTTATTGCTCCGTGGGACACCAGTTTGGAGTGGGAAAGGCCACGGTTGAGGCCGTCGTCATGGAGGTAAGGAGGCCCGGGCACGCACCCACTGGGGGGCGTGGGGGCCGGGTGTGGGCTTGGGGAGGGAGGGAGGGGCTGGGTATGGGCTGGGGAGGGAGGAAAGGACCAGGTGTGGGCTGGAAAGGGAGGGGTATCGGGGAGGGATGGGCTGGGCAAGTGGGGTACCCGGGGAGGAGCCTGGGAGGGGGGTCTGGGGGATGGGCCCTGGGGCACCCTGCATAGCCTCATGGGCACCTGTGTTCCCTCCCAACAGGTGGTCCGTGTGCTTAACGCCATGTTGCTCCAGAGGGTCGTCTGACTCAGGGACCTGGATGCAGCCACCACCGGATTCACCTCCATGGGGTTCCTGAACTGCTTCGGGGCCCTGGATGGGACCCACATCCCCATCCGCGCCCCAGACCACAGCAAAGAAACATACATCAACCGCAGGGGCTACCACTCTGTGGTCCTGCAGGCCATGGTGGACAATCAGGGCCACTTCTAGGACGTGTATGTGGACTGGCCCGGCTGCACACACGATGCCTGTGTTTTTAGGAACTCGGTCCTGTGCCGCCGGCTGGAGGCAGGCACCTACATCCCCCAGAGGCAGAGCCCTCTGGCAGACACCACCGTGCCCCTCTGCCTCGTGGCGGAAGCGGCCTACCCCCTCCAGCCCTGGCTCATGCGCCCATACACTGGCCACCTCAACGCCAGCCAGGAGAGGTTTGATGCCCGCCTGAACCACGCCCACCAGGTGGTGGAGAGAACATTTGGCCATCTGAAGGGCTGCTTGTGGTGCCTCCTTGCCAGACTAGAAGTCAGCCTCCAAAACATCCCCCAGGTTGTGGGACCATGCTGAACGCTCCACAACATCGTTGAGAGCAAGGGGGAGGCTTTTGTCCAGGGGTGGGCAGTTGAAGCCAGCATGGGCTTCCCCCAGCCGGCCGCCAGGCCCACCATGAGGGGGTATGGGTTTGCAAAGCCCTGTGGGCCCACTTCAATCAGGGACACCCCTGAGCACCTCCCTGGCCTTCCCCAGAAGACCCCCCCACACACACAGCCCGCACTGCCTGCACACTGCCCCCAACACCCACACGCCACCCCCCTACAAGCACATGCCTCCAGCTTTTTGAAAAATAAAACCTTTTGTTTTTAAACCGGATAACTTGTTTTGTTCAGCACAGAAACTGCAACTAATATACAAAAAGGGGGATAACTATATACATGGGGGACAACTATCTACATGAGCCAACAGACGAGCCATCTGCTGGGCCCCCATCAGTCGGGAGTGGGGGTAGAGGGGCGTTAGCCCTGGCGGGTACAGCTCACAACCCCCCTTCCCCATGTCCGCAGTCCCCGGCGTGGCCGGCTGGGGGCTGGAAGGACCGGCAAGTATGGCTGGGAAGCCTCCACTGCCCAGTCTTCAGACCCAGTGGGCTCTGTGGAGCTTGCCAGTGGTGAGGTGGGTGGGGCGGCAGGAGGGGCAGCAGGCGGCGAGGTGGGTGAGGCGGAAGGTGGGGCAGCAGGGGGGGCCTTGGGTGGAGCAATGGGGAGGGCGGTCCAGGGGGCAGCGGGGGGCGGGAACCTGGCGACGGCCTCCCAGATCGACCCAGCTATGTCCCTGAAAACCCCCATAAAGTCCTCCCATGGCGCCCACCGTCGGGTGGACTCCTCCCGCTCAAAACAGAGTATTTCCTCCGCCACCTCCGTCTGCTGTCGGAGAGCTGCCAGGAGCTGAGGGTCCACCAGGACAATCCCCAGAGTCCGGCGGTGGCGGGACTGTCCCACTGGCCTTGGGGGTGTCTCCAGGCACTGGCGGCAGCTGACCTCCAGTGGGCTGTCGGGGACAACAGAGGGTGCCTGGCTGCCTGGGGCATCAGATGCTGCAGCTGGAGAGAGGGAGAGAGGGAGGGGAAGGCTGTTAGTACAGTGCCCTGGCCCGTGGCCCATTCTCCCCACCCCCTCTTGTGTGCTGGGTCTCCGTCCCCATCGGTGGGTTTGATGTCCCTGTTGGCTGTCACCATGGCATTGTCCCCCTGCCCCCAGGGTCAAGACTGTTCTGTCCATGGGTACAGGTGCTGACTGGCGCTGATGGCCGTGCCACCATCCTGGGACTGTACTGTGGCTGGGCATTCGCGGGATGGGGTCTGCTGGGGGTGTGTGAGGCTCCCGGTCATGGCTGGTGCCCCCGCCCTGTGACTCATGGGTGTGTGCTCTGTGGGGTACGTACCTGACCATCCATTGCCGCGGTTGGGGAAGCCTGGTGGTCAGATGCCCAGCTGGTGCTCCAGGAGGGGAGGTCGATGAGTAGTCCCCCTCCTCGCTGCTGGACCCCTCCTCGTCTGTCCAGAGGGGGGTCTCCTCAGGTGGACCCTGGGGTGCGGGGCTGGCCTCCAGGCCGGATTCCAGTTCCAAGGCCTGCTGGGGCTCATTGGCAGTGGTGTCAAGTGTGGCCGGGGGGGAAGGAGGTGTCCTGGGAGCCCAGGATGTCCCTGAGCTCCCTGCAACAGGGGCAAGTGACAGGGGCATCCCCAGACAGGCTGGCCGAGTCCTGGGCCCAGGCGTACCTCTGCCACAACTCCTTCACCTTACTCCAGATGTGATCCAGAGTGTGGGCAGGGTGACCCCGGGTGGCCAGGCCCTCAGCCAGTCAAGTAAATGCTTCTGCATTCCGCCGCTTGCTCCCCATCACGTGGAGCACCCCCTCTTCACCCCAGAGCCCCAGCAGGTCTTAGAGCTCGGCCTCTGACCAGGAGGGGCCCCGCCTCCTTTTGGCCCCCTGCTTGGCTGCTGGGGGTGCCTGGGTCCCCTCAGGAGGGGAGCCCTGCGGGCACTTGGGGGGCTGGCTTGAGGCCATGGATGGAGGCAGTGGAGAATGGGGCCTCTGAAAAGCATGCAGGGCTAGCACGTGCCTGTGCTGCTGCCTGCATGCTCCCAGCTTCCTGCCACAGGAAATCTGGGTCCATGGTGCTTTAAAGGCTGCTGCACACGGGGACCATAGAGCCCCGCAGGGGCTGGACAGAGCGTCTCAACCCCTCAGCTGATGGCCACCATGGAGGACCCCGCAATTTCAAAGTAGCGGGATGCGGATCGTCTACACACACCCTACTTCGATGTTAAAAAGGCAGTGAGAGAGAAAAGGGCAGCTTTTAAAAAGTGGAAGTCAAATCCTAGTGAGGAAAATAGAAAGGAACATAAACACTCCCAAATTAACTGTCATAATGTAGTAAGAAAAGCCAAAAAAGAGTTTGAGGAACAGCTAGCCAAAAATTCAAAAAACGATAGTAAAATGTTTTTTAAATACATTAGAAGCAGGAAGCCTGCTAAAAAAGCAGTGGGGCCCTTGGACGATAAAGATATAAAAGGAGCGATCAAGGAAGACAGTGCCATTGCGGAGCGATTAAATGATTTCTTTGCTTCAGTCTTCACGACTGAGGATGTTACAGAGGTTCCTAAATCTGAGCCAGCCTTTTTAGTTGACAAATCTGGGGAACTCACTCAGATTGAAGTGACATTAGAGGAGGTTTTCGAATTAATTGATAAGCTGAATAGTAACAAGTCTCCAGGACCAGACGGCATTCACCCAAGGGTTCTAAAAGAACTCAAATGTGAAATTGCGGAGTTATTAACAGTGGTTTGTAACCTATCCTTTAAATCCACGTTGGTACCAAATGACTGGAAGACGGCCAATATAACACCAATATTTAAAAAAGGCTCTAGAGGAGATCCTGGCAATTATAGACCGATAAGTTTAACATCAGTACCAGGCAAATTAGTAGAAACACTAGTAAAGAGTAAAATTGCAAGGCACATAGAAGAGCACGAATTGTTGGGCAAAAGTCAGCATGGTTTCTGCAGAGGGAAGTCGTGTCTAACTAATCTATTAGAATTCTTTGAAGGGGTTAATAAACATGCGGACAAGGGGCACCCAGTGGACATAATATACCTAGATTTCCAGAAAGCCTTTGACACGGTCCCACACCAAAGGCTTTTATGTAAATTAGGTGGTCATGGGATAGGAGGAAAGGTCCTTTCATGGATCGGGAATTGGTTAAAAGACAGAAAACAAAGGGTGGGAATAAATGGTAAATTTTCAAAATGGAGGAGGGTAACTAGTGGTGTTCCCCAGGGGTCAGTCCTGGGACCGATCCTGTTCAACTTGTTCATCAATGATCTAGAAAATGAGGTAAGCAGTGAGGTGGCAAAGTTTGCAGATGACACCAAGTTGTTCAGGACAGTCAAAACCAAAACAGATTGTGAAGAACTACAAAAAGATCTCAGCAAACTGAGTGATTGGGCAGCAAAATGGCAAATGAAATTTAATGTGGGTAAGTGTAAGGTAATGCATGTTGGAAAAAATAACCCAAATTACACGTACTACATGATGGGGTCAAATTTAGCTACGACAGATCAGGAAAGGGATCTTGGAGTTATAGTGGATAGTTCTCTGAAGACATCCACACAGTGTGCAGCAGCAGTTAGTAAGGCAAATAGGATGTTAGGAATTATTAAAAAAGGGATTGATAATAAGACAAAAGATATCATACTTCCCTTATATAAAACTATGGTACGCCCACATCTTGAGTACTGCGTGCAGATGTGGTCTCCTCACCTCAAAAAAGATATATTGGCATTAGAAAAGGTTCAGAAAAGGGCGACTAAGATGATTAGGGGCTTGGAAAGGGTCCCATATGGGGAGAGGCTAGAGAGACTGGGACTTTTCAGTTTGGAAAAGAGGCGATTGAGGGGCTATATGATAGAGGTATATAAAATCATGAATGGTGTGGAGAAAGTGAATATAGAAAAATTATTTACCTTTTCCCATAATACAAGAACTAGGGGACACCAAATGAAATTGATGGGTAGTAGGTTCAAAACTAATAAAAGGAAATTTTTCTTCACACAGCGCACAGTCAACCTGTGGAACTCCTTGCCCGAGGAGGCTGTGAAGGCCAGGACTCTATTAGGGTTTAAAAAAGAGCTCGATAAATTTTTGCAGGTTAGGTCCATAAATGGCTATTAGCCAGGGATAAAGTATGGTGCCCTAGCCTTCAGTACAAGGGCAGGAGATGGATGGCAGGAGATAAATCACTTGATCATTGTCTTCTGTTCTCCTTCTCTGGGGCACCTGGCATTGGCCACCGTCGGCAGATGGGATGCTGGGCTGGATGGACCTTTGGTCTGACCCAGTATGGCCATTCTTATGTTCTTATGTTCAATGTCGAAGTAGGGTGCTAGTCCCATCCTCGGATGGGAATAGCGACTTCAATGTCTCGCTGCCTAATGTCGATTTCAACGTCGAAATAGCACCTGGTGCATGTAGACGGGTGCTGTTTCGACGTTGTGCTGGCTACTTTGAAGTAGCCGGCTAGTGTAGACGCACCCATGGTCAAATAAGCAATGAAACATATGTTCTTAAAGAAGTTGGTGGAATCATTTCTTTTAGATACCTCCAGCAGCACTGACAGGTGCTGCAGGCCTTGGGGCAAAGTGTGGTGGTGGTTTGGGGGACAAGAGCAGGAGGGGCAGGGCTTAGTGCATTCTGCCCTGAGGCTTTCCCCACCACATGTGGAGCACTCTGCGTTGTCTCAAAGGGGCTCTGGGGCAACTACCCTCTTTGCTGACCTAACCTCACATGATCAATGGCCCTGGATACCTCCAAGACTTAACCTGACACGTAAAAAGGGAGAAAGCAGATGTGGAGGATTTACTATATGTTACTTCCATCTCACACAATTCTAATTTTACCTACCATTGTGTGCCAGTATTCGATATTAACGAATGAGTGTTCCAGACATTTATGAAAATTATGACATGCATTATACCATAGTCATTGCTTGCTAGGGGTAATCCATTAGTTTATATACTGGCAGAACTTGATGAACTAAGAACTAGATTCTGCCACTTTTATTCAAATCGAAAAGTAGTAACAATAGCAAAGAATATCTGTTTTCCCCCTAATAATTCTAATGTAATATTCATTGGCTGTGTCTACACTAGCAAGTATTTTTTTGAAAAGCTGGGCCTTTTTCAACAAAAACCTTATGGAGCATCTGCACACAAAATGCATCCTTTTGATCTGAAATCAGAAGAATGCAGCACTTTTTCTGGCAGCCCTCTTCCACTCTTAGGTGAGGAAGAACACCTTTTTCTGAAAGATTCTTTTGAATAAAAGCCTCTGCAGATGCTCTGTGGGCCTTCATGGTGCCAGATTTTTCAGTCCCCGGTCCATTCTTTCATAAAAGCGGGGGTTGTGTAGACACTCTCTACTGAAAGAGCAGATTGATCGTTCAATCCATTTTTTTGTGTGTGGACACAATCTGTTGAAAGAAGTTTTTTCAGAAGATCTCTTCTAGAATAAGTTCTTTTTAAGGATTGCTGTAGTATAGATGCAGCCATTGTGAACAAAAATGGCAGACTCAGATCCTAAGTTAAATTAATTTGATTTTAAAAGTTTGTAAACCTTGCATAAAATTCAGTTGGCATTGGAAAATGTCTGTTTAATAGGAATAAAACCACTTAGTTACTTTTTTTCTTTCACTATAGATATGGTTTTATGAGAGCTTCTGTGATTCCTGTTCAGATATATTCTGTTGTGACTCTGACAGCTAATTTCTAAACTAGACACACCTTCTCTTTTATTTAACACTGAATGTCAAAGACAGTCTGTGCCTGGTAGTCAGTAAAAAGCATGTCATGAAATCTGGATATTTAAGTTAGCAGTTCTTGAGGTCATTAGCAGACTGAAGTGGCAATAGAAATCTTTAAATGTTTAACTGTTCTAAATGCTTAGTGGGAGGAAAGGTTAACATGCCATGAAAGGAAGATCATTCAGAAGTGTGGGATAAGATTGTTTAAGCACAGCAAGACTTCCAAAGAAATACATTTCCTATAAGTATACTGAAGCCTGTGTAAGCCAAGAACAGATCCTTTCACTATTGTCACTGCCAATAACCTTAATGCCTGTAATTTTGGCTTAAAAAAAAAGCACTTCTTACAGTGGCAAATCAGTGTGGAACCTTCACATACTGCACAGCACACATCCATAACAGTCTTTTCATAAACAATTAATCTGGATCTACACATGCACGAAACACTGAAATAAGTGGCCTTCTTTCAAAAGAATGGGAGGAACGTCTACACATGCAATACCATCTTTCAAAAGAAAATCGAAGGAATGGGGCACAGACATTGAAATCTGAACTCTGATCCCATATCAGGAAGATTGTCCCCTTTTGAAGAAGTAAATCCAAAGAGTACACATGTACTCACTCCACATCCTGCTTTTTCGAAAGAGGGGTTGACCATGGCACCGATCAACTGGAGTGTGGGGCTACTCCAGCTGGCAACAGAAGGGCTCTATGATCCCTGCATCCTGCCACCTTAAAGCAGCATGCACGCAGGAACACCATGACAGGAAGCTGAGAACACGTTAAAAGCATCTCCTGCATGTGCTCCAGCCCCACACTTTTATAGCCAAGACTACGGACAGTAGCCTGCCCCCATGAAGCCCCATGGCCCCCCCTCTGAGTTCCACAAGGCTCCCAGGGTTCTGGGTGGGAGAAAAATAAGGGACCCCTCCTGGAAGGACCAGGAGCTGTGGGACTTCCTGGGCCTCTGGAAAGAGGAGGAGGCCCTCCATGAGACAGGGGTGAAGCAGTGCAATGAGGCAGCCTTTGGCCGCCTGGTTCAGAGACTCCTCCCCAGAGGCCACCCCGAGCATACCATAGAACAGGTATGCTCCAAGGTGAAGGAGCTGTGTCAAGGCTACGTCCAGCCCAGGGACCAGGCCGGCCACACCGGGGCAGCCCAGTCACCTGCCCCTACTTCTGGGAGCTCTGGGGCATGCAGGGATCCTGGGACAGCTCCCCACCCCCAGAGCTCCTGGACACATTGGCTGATGAGCCACAGCCAGAGGTGGAGGAGCAGCCTCGACCAGGGACCCAGGAGTCTGAGGGCACAATGGAGTGGTTGAGCAAGAGGGGGACCTCGCCACCTACATACCTTCCCACTTGTCCAGCTGGGCGACCAAGAGCCGGGAACCCCTGGACGTCACTGAGAAACCCTTTAGTACATACATGGCAGGGTGTGCACTCGCTCCTTAGGGTAGGGGTGATACATCGGCTAGCCAGCCGCACACAGAACCAGTGCTCACAGGCCATACACATGCTAGCCCACCATGGTATGCGGCACCCATGGTGGCCCACCAGCAATGCCCCAGCACCCACCCCAGTGGACTGAGCTGCAAGACGCACACAAGGCGGTGGCCAGTCAGTGCTGGACGCTACCTGGGGACTGCACACCAGAGGCTGGGAGGCCCACCCACTTGAGAGGCCCCCAGCCACCTCGCCATTGGATGGGATGCCCCATCTGTGGGGGGTGGGTTGGTGCCTGGTGGGGAATGGGTGCCCTGTGGGAGGCAAGCCTGCTTCAACCACCCCTCCAAGCCCCCCACAGCCTTACCTGCTGGTGCTGCCTGCACCCTCCCCTCCCTCCCAGGGACCTTGCATCTGGTGAGGCAGGAGATCCAGGGGCTGACAGGGCTCACAGCCCACCACCCCAGCTCTGGAATGAGCCCCCACCACCTCCAGGTTAGGTGCCCCTCTCCCACCCACAAGGTTCAGCACCCCCTGCCCCTCTCCAAGTTAGGTGCTCACCACCCCCCTGCACACTACATTCCCCCACCTCTACACAGTTCAACATAATGTCCTGTTCTTTATAAATGTTTATTTATCATACACCTCCTCATGCTGTACTCCAAGAGGAGGGATGATGTGTGGGTGAGGAGCTGGTGGGGGTGGTGGTGGCAGGGATAGCGGGTGGAGGTGGGTAGCAGGCAGCCATCTGCAAGGCCTGCCTGAAGGTCTCCATAATGTGGTGACCATCCTGGTGGCCTGGCAGATGGGGATGGTGCTTGACTGCTCATAGCCAGAGCCAGCCGCAGCACCCCACTCAGGGACATAGGCATCCCTCTGCACTCCACAACATTGTGGAGGATGCAACAGGTGCCCACCACGTGGGATATGTTGAGGACCCTGACATCCAACCATATGTGGAGGCACCTCCACCGCCCTTTAAGGCACCCGAAGGCCCGCCCCACAATGTTGCAAGTGTGGTGGAGGCACTGGTTGAACGCCTCCTGGATGGGGTCAAGTAGTACCGTGTACAGCCACAAGAGTCATGGATGGAGGGTGTACGCTGCATCTGCCCCCAGGCAGATGACCCTGTGCAGCAGCATTGCATTGATGGCTCTGACAAGCTACTTGGGGAAGAGAGGGACACAAGTTGCAGTGCGGGTGTGGTGGGCCATCTTTGCTCCCCGGCCCAGCCCTGTCTGCCTCTCCCCCCCTTCCATGCTCCCTTCCTCCCACCCAGCTGCATCTTGCCCCCTTGCCCCGGCCCCCCCACCCAGTTGTGGGGGGCGCATGACCCAGTCCTGCCATATCTCCATAAGTATGGCCCTGACAGTGGCCTTGCCCACCCCTAACTGTTGTCCCATGGAGTGGTAAGAATCTGGGGTGGCCACTTTCCAGATGGAAATTGTGACCTATTTCTCCAGGGTGAGAGCGGGCTGCATGCAGGTGTCCTAGTGCTAGAGTATGAGGGCGACCAAGTGGCAGATCTCCTCAAAGGTCTGCCTCAACATGAGGAAGTTCCACAGCCACCTTTCCTCAACCCACTCCCCCAGCACCAGGTGCTCCCACCAGTCTGTGCAGCTGGGGTGGGTCTAGAGGCACCAGGGTACTCGGGGGACACCCAGTGGTGTCCTGTGGGGGTGGGCAGGAGGACCTCCCAGACACTCAAGTAGATCTGGTGCAGCTGCTGCAATGGTGCAAAGCACTGACAGAAGGGTCTCCAGGATGAGGGTGTCTTCCTTCTAGAGCTGCTGCTGTGCCTCAATTTTGGAGCACGAGTGGGCTCTGCTGGGCTGGGGACAGTTAGGCAGCACGCAGCTTGTGCGGAGTGCAGGGTAGAGGGAGGTGACCTTTAAGGGAGCCGCTGACTGCAGCCCCAGAAGGGCTTGTTGGCCATGGGACCCCGTCCACTATGTTTCCTGCCTCCCTTCTTTCGGAGGAGGGCTTGGAGCCACGCAGATTCTCCCTTTCAAAAGACTGCAGCAGCACTTCTAAAGGGCGGATTGACCTGTTGATCCACTAATGGCATGTGGTTGCTCCCTTTCGATGGCCGCTATTTCGACCACTGAATATCCATTTTCACCCTTTCGAAAGGGTGCTCATGTGCAGACCCAGCTTTAGTGTGTATCTGTGGTGGGCAACCTTTGTCCCACCAAGGTAATCCATAGGCAGGCCAGGAGACATTTTGCAGACATTAAGCATCCCCGGGAATGCCTACCCACATCTCCACCTGTCTGTGGTTTACCCTCCTGGCTAATGGAAACAGTGGGAAATTATGGCCAGCTTGTCCCTGTAGTGTAGACAATGTCTTTTCCCACAGGTCCACTGGCTGGAAATGGTGAACTCCAGCCAGTGGGAGCTATTCCTGCACACACTCAATATCATCAAAATGTCTCCTGGCACCCCAGTGCATTTCTGTGATGGGCCATGTGTAACCCCTTGGCCTTAGGTTGTCCACCACTGGTGTACAGTATGTTAAAAGCTGTCACACTGGAAGAATTACTACAGGTTGCATCTATCTGGTCAGGTGCCCTTGGGACCTGACTGGTCCCAAACACGGGAATTTGTTGGACTAGGGGAAGTCCTCTGCAGCTTGCCACCCATTCCCACTGCTGGCTCCACTTCTGCCCCTGGATGGCCTCCCTGCCCCAACCTGAGCTGCTGACCCTAGCTCCGTTGCCGGAGTACAGGTCTGCCACCCCCCACTGCCATCAGGCTCATTGCCCCGCAGGGCTCCATGGCTGACCACAAATGCTGCTGAATGAGTAAATCCCAGATTTGGGAAGTTCACTCCGTACCAGATAATGAAAAATTTAGGGGACAAAATATTTTCCCCTTATACATATTACTGAGCATGTATGCACATGAGTAAGTTGCAATTGACCTAATTGGTCACCGCTCACTATTAAAATAAAGGACTCATACCAAGGTGCTTGGAGTTCAATCAGTTCAAATGTGACATTCATCCACTGTTAAAAAGAAAAGTGAACAATTGATCACCATCCTTACTGTAAGTTAACAAGATAACTGGACAACAGGATTTTTGTTTTGTTTTATTTTTTGTTTGTTTGCTTGTGCGGAGGAGGAGATAGCTAAGAATAACTTGCATGTGTTTGCGTCCATTTGTGGAAAGTTCAGCAAACCAAAGACAGAAAAGCTTTCTGATATGGAGGCTTCAACATTGCACTTGCTCAGAGGCCCATCAGTACCTGAATGTGACTTTTAGCTCACAAGGGCTGTGTCTACACGTGCCCCAAACTTCGAAATGGCCATGCAAATGGCCATTTCGAAGTTTACTAATGAAGCGCTGGAATGCATATTCAGCGCTTCATTAGCATGCGGGTGGCAGCCGCGCTTCGAAATTGACGCTCCTTGCCGCCGCGCGGCACATCCAGACGGGGCTCCTTTTCGAAAGGACGCCGCCTACTTCGAAGTCCCCTTATTCCCATGAGCTCATGGCCATTTCGAAGTTTGGCAAATGGCCATTTCGAAGTTTGGGGCACGTGTAGACACAGCCAAGGACTGCTTCCCTTCCTTTAATGCTCATAATGATCTCAGGCAGGACACTTAACATCTCCCCTCCCATGAGCTCATGGGAATAAGGGGACTTCGAAGTAGGCAGCGTCCTTTCGAAAAGGAGCCCCGTCTGGACGCGCCGCGCGGCAGCAAGGAGCATCAATTTCGAAGCGCGGCTGCCACCCGCATGCTAATGAAGCGCTGAATATGCATTCCAGCACTTCATTAGTAAACTTCGAAATGGCCATGCAAATGGCCATTTCGAAGTTGGGGGCACGTGTAGACACAGCCAAGGACTGCTTCCCTTCCTTTAATGCTCATAATGATCTCAGGCAGGACACTTAACATCTCCCTTCCCCCATCCCCCTCCTTCAGTTCTATGTCCTTGATTTGTTAGTTTTTATTGTTTTTTTTCTTTTTTTTTTTTTGTCCTCTGTACTTATAATATCAGTCTGTGCTGGAAATGAGATTGATCTGATGAAGTGGGTCTGTCCCACGAAAGCTTATCACTGAATAAATCATTTTGTTATTCTTTAAAGGGCTACATTTCTGCTGCTTTGTTTTGCTGGAGTACAGACTAGCACGGCTACCCCTCTGCTACTATACTGACTTATTGTTAGATGATTTATTTTTTACAATTAACATTCTAAATTAATTTCTGCTTATGCCAACATACCATTTCAGGTTACAAGTTATAGATTACTATGTTTTCCTGAACTGCATCATATACTGGGGGCATTTCATTAGAGTGTGCTATTATCATATGAATTAAAGGTATCATTGATTAGACCATTCACCAATCAATTTACATTATTTAAAAGTGTTTTACTAATAACATGTATCTGAACATGGTACTTTTAGAAGGACTGATTGCTTGAATGTCAAAAATGGGCTACTTTTTAAATCCATTTTAACAATATACCAATTAATCTTTATAAAATTCTTCCTTTCTTGGCTACAAGGGAAAAAATATCTCAATTAGTTCACTAGATTTCTAAATGCTACCTAATTTTAGTTGTCCAGGTTCTGTGCTGCCTGAGTAAAACTGTCAAGGACTGAAAAGTGCAAACACACCTTACCACAGATTGTCATAGAAAAATTGGGTTTGCTACTTTCAAGATCTATCTGGGCAAAAACAAGCTTTAGGCTAAAGAAGGGGATAATTATCTGTGATGAGAGGGGGAAAGAGCAGGGAGAAGTGTGAGAAGGCTTAGAGTCAGTTTAAAGTCACCTTGCCACACCCATAAAGATTTTTTTTCAGGGTCTCCTTCTTATTACACATCTTTTCTCCCATCCATCTGTGATGTTTATAAATTCAGT
Organism: Carettochelys insculpta; assembly: GCF_033958435.1. Classification (NCBI taxonomy): domain Eukaryota; kingdom Metazoa; phylum Chordata; order Testudines; family Carettochelyidae; genus Carettochelys; species Carettochelys insculpta. The sequence continues at coordinate 102,085,983 of NC_134138.1, forward strand.
CTATAAATCTGTCCCATAGTTCTTTAGAAAACTATTACTCCATTATTAGATCAAACAATAAAGAATTATGACTCCATATCTTTAGTCCTGAGTACCGGATTCCAAGGGAGCATGTACCCTAGAGTGCTACTTCGAAGTAGCAGGCACAACTTTGAAATAGTGCTTCGTGTCTACACATGCTGCGTGCTATTTGAAGTTGAAATCAATGTTAGGCGTGGAGAAGTCAAAACCGCTATTCCAATAAAAAGATGGGAATAGCGCTCTACTTCGTGTGTAAACAATCTGCGTCCTGCTACTTTGAAATAGCGGGGTCTGTCATGTCAGTAATCAGCTGGGATGTGGATACATGCTGTCCAGGCTCTGTGGTCTCTGTACACAGTGGCTCTTAAAGCTCCACGGACCTGGAAACCCCATAGCAGGAAACTGAGACCATGGAGGCAGCATCTGTGACACAAGGTGCCTCTGCATAGCCCAGATCAAGGTGATGGCAGTCAGCCAGCCCCCCAAGGGCTCCCAGAGTTCCTCTGAGACATCACAGGGCTCTCAAGCCTCCAGCCAGTAGGGCAGGAAGTGGGGCCCCTCCTGGACCAACGCTGAGCTCTGAGACCTGCTGGAGCTCTGGGGTGAGGATGGGGAGCAAGTGGCAGAATGTGGATGCATTCACCCAGCTGGGTGAGGGCCTGACTACCTGGGGTCACCCTGCCCACACTCTTGGCCATGTCAGGAGTAAGGAAAAGGAGTTGTGGCAGGGTTAGTCCCAGGCACAGGACTCAGACAGTCTATCAGGGGCTGCCCCCACCACTCCCCAATTGTCAGGAACTCAGAGCCATCCTGGGTCCCCATCACACCTTTTCCCCATCAGCTGTCTTCAGCTCTGCAGCTGAGGAGCCCCAGCAGGACGTGGACCTGGTGCCAGGACTGGAAGCTAGCCCCGCACCCCTAGGGCCAGAGCTGGCACCAGCCACTGAACCGTTATAGTGGTCCAGTGAGGAGGGGGAGCTGGTGATGGACCTTCCCTCCTGCAACTCCAGCTGGTCATCCACCTGACGGGCTTCCCCTGACTGTGGCAATGGACCATCAGGTACATACCCCACAGGGCACACAACCCCGGGGCATGGGGCAAGGGACCATATGTGACCAGAGGCTCACCACACTCCCAGCAGACTCTGGCTCACCAGGGGCCAGTCAGACTATGGCCCTGGGACAGTGGCATGGCTGCCAGTGCTTGTCAGCATCTTCTCCTGTGGAAAGTGCCATGCTCAGCCCCAGGAGGAGGGGTGGGGGAGCAGACCAGCCAAAGGGGCTGCCCACAGGGGCACCACACCCATGGATGGGGCACAGGGGACAGGGAACCAGAGCCCATGGGGAATGGGGGTCATGGAACATGAGGCAGGGCTTGGTACTCACAGCCTTCCTCTCTCTTCCCCCCCCACCGTTTCCGCAGCCTCACCATCTGAGGGCCAGGAGAGCACGGCACCATCAGTCATCCTGGACAGCACCCCCACTTACACGGACAGCGACTGAATGGAGGCACCATCAGTGCTGGGATGTGCCTACCCCCACCAGAGTTAGAAGCGAACCAGCATAGACCTCGATGTGGCTGCCTCACTCCAGCACTAGGTGGGTATCTCGGAGCAGAGCAGTGGCTGCTCTTCAAGGAGTGGGAAGCCACCTGGCTCTGGGAGGCCCAGGGGGTCTTCATGGCCACATTAAATATTGTGGCTACCTCCTTTGAGGGGTTGGTGGCCCAGCTGCCATCCTCTCTGCCCCTCCTGCGGCTCCTCCCGTTCTCCCACCTGCCAGCCCCCCAGGACAGGAACCCACTGGGGCTGATAGCTGGGCTTAGGACCCACCCCAGACATACCTACCAGTCCTCCTGACATCCAGGTGGACCAGAAGGCAGCACCACTGGCCCTTGAGGCTCCCAAAGGTCTGCTAACCACCTGCCAGGCATGGTTCAGCTGAGCTTTGTAGAACTGATGGCTGGCAGTGAGGTGACTCATATAGGGGTGCATGAGCCAGGGCTGGAGTTGATATGCCACATCTGCCACAAGGCAGAGGGGCATGGAGGTGTCCCCAGTGGGATCTCCTTCTGGGGTATGTAGGTCCCTGCTTCCAGCCAATGGCACAGGCCTGAGTTCCAGAACATGCGGGCACCATGGGCACAGCTGAGCCAGTCCATATACACATCCTGGAATTGGCCCCAGCTGTCCACCGTGGCCTGCAGGACCACTGAGCGGAGGCCTTCCTGTTTATAAATTGTCTACCACTGTGCTCCGGGGCATGGATAGGGATGTGGGTCCCACTGAGGGCCCTGAAGTAATTTGGGAACTGCATTGCAATGAAGCCTATGATGGTTGTGTCCAGGTCCCTGACTTGGATGACCCTCTGGAGCAGCAGGGTGTTGAGCACATGCACCACCTGTGGGGATGGGACATAGGCACCCATGAGGGTGTGCAGGGTGGACCTGGCCCCCTGTAGCCAGACAGAATCCCCCTGCTCTACTCCATCTTGCCCCTCTTAGGTGCCTCTGAGACACAAAGCAAAAGGAAACAGCACAGTCTTAGAATGCTTGAAAGCACAGATGCGCTTATCTCAAGCCCAGTCTTTTGATGTCTCAAAACACAGATGTGCTGTGTCAGTATGACCCTGGACTGAAGAATACAGAAAAGGAGGCTAACAGGCTAGCTGTTGACCACGGGGCCTCAAACTGCCCTTGGCTGGTACTGATAATTGATACGCCCACACTTCATCCCAGAAGAGGAACCTCTCACCCCTACAAAAGAATGTCCTGTTTTAATGATTTGGTTATCTATGTCTTACAAGTGTAAATTAAATTGCAACTGCCTTGTAAGAACTGGTGTCACAAAGACGAGCCAGCACAATTGGTACCTTTAGATAAGGAAGAATGTGTATGACCCAAGGGGTATAAAGAAGCATCCGGCAGACCACTCTAACGGAGCTCCAATTACGTATACCTGCCAGTCGGGAAAGGTCTTTGCCTCCCGAGGACCCAGGGGATGCCCTCCTCACATTGTTCTCCCCAAGGGATTCAGTGAACGACGTTGGCTATGCCAGGAGTCGAAGGATGCAGGCGTGAGAATTATACCTGTAACGTATTTTTGTGCACTTTTAATAGTAAGAGCTCTTTAGGTTGAGGCATCTGGTCCTCAAATGAGAAACTTTTCATTTGTAATCTAATTGGCATGTCATATGTCTCATCCTACTAGTAGTTAAGAAGATAGAGCAATAACCTTGTAACCATTAAGATTCTTGTTTCTGCTTTTAATAAATAGTAACCATTTAAGCTTTCAGCCTGACTCCTTCTAATTACTGTAACTCAGCTGAACACAAAAAAGAACCTGAGCCGTTTGACTATATTAGCCTGGTCAGTGGTAAGGTGCAGTTAAAGCTGAGCGCTGAGTCATGCTGCCTCCACAGAGCAGACTCTTGGAGCACCCGTCAGCCTCCCTGGCTGCCCACTGCAAAGGGACAGTCTGTCCTAGAAGTTAAAGCCTCGGGTGGAATAAGCTCTCTGCACCAACCTTTGGGGCACCCGTCAGCCACACTGGCTGCCTGGTGCAAAGGGACTGCTGGTCCTAGCAGTTAAAGACTTAGATGTGATAAGGCTCACAGACCACTCATTACCCAGCCATCGGATAACACCTCCCCACAACCCTGGGCCCTCCCACTAGACTGCCCACCTCATCCCCACCCCCCGGCCCACCCACCCCCAGATAGGTGGATGCCTGGTCCTCCTTACCTCCATGATGACGGCCCTAATTGTTGCCTTGCCTACTCCAAATTGGTGACCAACAAAGTGGTAGCTGTCTGGAGTGGCCAGCTTCCAGACAGCTATCATGACCCTCTTCTCCAGTGGGAAGACCCACTGCATCTGAGTTCCTGGTGCCTCAGGGCAGGGGTCAGCCAGTGGCAGAGCTGCAGGAATGTCTGCTGCCTCATCTGGAAATTCCAGAGCCACATGTCATCGTCCCATTCCCACATGACTAGGTGCTCCCACCACTCAGAGCTGGTGGTGTGGCTCCAGAGCTGGCAAAGCACATGTCTGGGCAGGGCAAGAGGGCCCAAGGGTCTGAGGTATCCCCTTCTGCCCTTGGGGAGGGGTCCCCCACCAGGAGCTGCTGAGGCGCCACTCGTGCAGTGCTTAGCAAAGCGCCTGCTCCACAAGCGGCAGCCTGCAGGACATCGAGCTGCTGCTGCTGCTGCTGTGGGTCCATGGCTGAGGGCACTCTGTCTGTGGGGCTTGGGGCAGCTCTGCAGGCCTCATACTGTGCAGGCTGAGTGTGTTTGGGAGGGGCTTTTTAAAGGAACAGCTTGCTGTTGCTCCGGATATGCTTCTCCGCCCTGTCACCCTGTCCGCTGGCTTTCATGGCCCTTCATTTCCAAAGGGGGCGCTTGTCTGTGTAGACACTCCCATTTGCTGTCCCTCCAATGTGCTGCACCAGCCCTGGCACTGAAGTTGCATATTTCGATGTCGCTACTTTGAAATATGCTACTTTGAAGTAGCGCTCTAGTGTAGATGTAGTCTGAATGTTCCATTTGAGAAGCTGACACCAGGGACTTCTGCCATTGTTTTCACTCCACAAAATGTTATTAAATACACCTATGTTTAAAAGATATAAAAAAGGGGTGAAATTTCTGTAAGGGTCCATCTTAATTCGGAAACTACCCTTTCAATGGCTGCTCCAGACAATCCCCGATATCTGAAGTACAGTTTTCTTCCATCCTTATTTTAGTGCACCAAAGCCATCATTGTGTAATGTTCACAAGTGCTCAGCCATCATCATTTAAAAAATACAAATCAGAACATAAGATAAAAATTTCATATTTTTATGCAAGTCAAAATAGATCACTCATTTAAACCCTCATAGCAAAATTCATTTAAACCCTCCTAGCCAAATTGTCTTTAATTCTCCAGTGATAGAGATCATACCAGGGATCACCCACGGAGACTATTCTGAACCTCGTCTAGTAAAGCTTTTTTTCATGGAGGACACAATGTGCTTCATAGCACTGTTTTGCTGGGCCCCCTATTATGCTGGGGAGCTAACTAAGACAGACTAAGGAGCTGCTAGGGGAACTAGGGCACTGCTAGGTACACTGATCATAGCCTCCTCTATAGAAATAGAACAGTGACTTGTACCTTGAGTGGCCTATTGAAGTGGGTTCAAAGGTGCACATCAGGTATTCTGTGGCCTTGAGAGGCAAGAACTATATCACCCTGGTGCCCAGAGAACTTCCCTTCCCAAATCCATTGGACATTCTGAGCGATTCCCTTTGCTACAATGTCTTTATTAAACCTTTTTACTCCATTCTACTTGAAAGCTTGAACTGATCACGTTACTATGCACCTGCAAGGCTTGATTCTATTGTGAGCCTCATTCCTTATGACTGCATATTCATATTAATAAAATCTTTTTTTCAGAGATCTTTTGTTCTGACCACATAACTTCATCCATATGGATATTCTAATAATAAGTTATAGTACAGTCTGTGCACTGTCATTAATCTGTCCTCTTCAAATTCAGCCCTATTTGTACTATAAATCTATTAATTTTATAATTCTTGGTTGGCTGATACATTGTTTAACTGTTTTGCTAATCCTTGATCACTACATACCACTGCTTGATTGGATGGTGTAGGTACTGTTCAAGAATGATCTTACAGTCTCCAGTTCTACAGCTCTGTCTCTGCCTTTGTCTGACAGTATCTGTACACATTATTACCTTTTCCTAATTCTTTATTGTATTTAAGCTTTCTTTGCCCAGGTAGTTCATCTGTGAAACAGCAAATAATCTCCCTTGCTTGGATGCTATGTGTATTATGGCATTCCACAAGGGCTTAGAGTTCTTCCTGGCCAAGATGCTTTGCTCTTATTACTTCTATCACAACTTCTCCCAAGTTCTACTGTCTCTGTGACTATTCTTGTCCCTTCCAACCACCATTTGGATCATCATCACTGGCTATGTCTATGGCAATGAGATAAATTTGACTTTATTGAAATTGATTTTTTAAACCTGGGTTTTATAAGTTCAAATTTGCTCATCCTCACTTCCCACAGGTCCTGCACAAATTTGACATATTGCTGCCACACACAAGTCGCCAAACACTGACTGTTGCAGCAGTGTATTGTGGGAGCCTATCCCACAGTTCCTGGAGCCCCGTAGCTTTATGGGTATTTTCCCTGGTTCATCATGGGAAAAAATGACCTGCAAGTGGCTGTGGGTATCTGATGATGTCTTCCCACATTTCATTTCCCTCATTCCCCTGCCATGTTAAGCAAGTGTCCCTTTTCCCAGGTGGAATCTTGCTTGTATAAGTGATTTGCTTTTTATAAGTGAGGGGAGAGGAGGGGTAGAAAAGTGATTAGAGCATTCGCCTGCTGGACCCAGGGCTCAGCGCTTTTCTTAAGAAAGTCTCCCCACTCCAGATCAGTGATCTGGAATGGATTACCCATAACTCCGGAAAGAAATTCTGTGTCACTTAAGACCTGACCCAAAGCCCATGAAAATCAATGGGATTCTTTTCACTGACCTCTGTGACCTTTGGATCAAGCCCATACCAAGGTATTGTTCTGTCATGTTTCTTTCTTAATGATCCATAATCTGCAAATGTGAATGTCTGCCCTCTCAACTTTTGATGGCACTTGCTGTGCCTACCGCGGTGCAAGCCTGGGCATATCTTAGTTGGCCGGAGGGAAACTTCCCCACAGAGGCAGCAAGCCCACGATCATTTAACCCCTGGGGGGAGACTTCCCCTCAGTGGCAGCAAGGCCCCAAAAATCTTTCCCACCCTTGAAGCCCTAACCATGCACAAGCCAGGACATGGTGCTGCCTGGCTTCATGGTCAGCACGGAATGGCAGGCACATCCATTTATTGGGTTGGGCGTTACCAACGTGATGTGGCTGAGCACAGGAAAGACTCTGGTTGTGGTGCCTGTGGTAGAGGGAGCAGGGGGTTTGTGCACAAATGTAAACTGCTGAGAAGAAGTTTCCTGGCCTCTTATGTAAGCACAACCTCCACAACAGCCTTGTTGCCACCAGGCACCACAGAAAAAAATACTAAGTGTAGAGACAGAACCATGAACTCCATGCTGGAGCTATTTGTAGTGTGTAGCACTAATAGCGAAGAAAGACAGACATTTTCTCAGGCTCTCATACGAACATGAGCCGATAGACACAGGCTTGCTGCAGCACTTCATTAGGCAAATTCTACCCTGCGGCAACTTCTAAAGGTCAAATTTCGAAGTGCTGGCATGCCGTGTAGCTGTGGGCACTTCAAAGAGCCCACATTACTCTGAAGTTCCTTTACTCCCCAAAATTCATGGAAGCATCACTGACCAAAACATGGTTTGTCCAAATCGTCCCTTGGCATACTTTAAAGTACAGTGTCTGAGAGATGATCATGCCTTTTTGGTGGAGACTACAGAAAGGAAAGGGCAAAGAAGGCCTATATTTAGACCTTCTCACTACAAACGCAAGCACTCCTGAATCAAAACTCTGATCAGGCTGCTTCAGGAAGAGCCTGACAAGATTGTAGTCATATTTCAAGGAAAGTCCTCCTGCTTCAACCATCAGTTATGCACTAACCATTCTATATATGTTCCTGTAAATAATGTAATTTTCCACTTGCCTTCCTCTCCAGAAAGTAGGGCAGTCCAGAGTACAAAAGTGCACAATGGTACATAATTAGAATGATCACATTACTTATTTCTCCTCAAAGGTTCAGAAAGAAAAAAAAAATACATGAAATGTAAGCCAGCAGCTAATAGTTAGTCTACTGGCCTCTCCATCTCAAGAATACTGATTGCTAATCTTGGCTTAGTTCACCAGTAAAATTGAACTGATTAGTAGGAATAGCTGGAAATAATTTCACTGCATAAAGCCTGTAATTTTTAACATTATTCATATAATTAAGTTCACATTGTGTTAAGACATTAGAGCACTATTTGTTGAGGAAAATATAGCTGTCAGGGCTCAGTAACAACTGGCACAGTTGGGTCAGATCCATATTAGCAAAAAATTTGCAACAAAGAAGACAGATGGGTTTGTATGGAGACAGTATGAGTTCCATTTACTCTTCTGCAAATGTAATCAAAGAGAGAATCCATTCATAACATGCAAAAATCTTCACTAGAGTGAAGCACATGCCAACCACAAAGTTTTCTAGATGTATGCAGTCAGGAAGTGGCAATAGGTCTCTCTCATTTATAGAGCGTAGCCCTCCAACCAGACCTTCCAATGGGGGAGGCAAAGCTGCCCCAGGACCAGTGTTTCAAATTGGCCTGCCTGCGCTGCTGCTTTAGTAGCGTTGGCAGCCTGTTCTCTGGGCCCCTTTGAAGAGCATCAGGAGTGCTGCTCCAACTGCATGCGGCTCTGGGAGAGGCAGCACCATTGTCCAGGCAGCATTGACAGATGACGGCCACAGGCCCCATCCCTTCCATTCTTGCCCCCCCTCCACCCGCCTTGCCCTGGGGCCCTAGGCAGCTGTTGGCTTGGAAGTTCTAAAGTAAGTAGGATTACTCCATGGATCTCAGGGTATTTGCAGAAGGACTGAATTTACATGGGGGGAAAGGTGCATTCTGTCTTGTTTGCTATCTTCTACTTTTGTCTGTCAGACTGTGCTGACATGGATATACATCTACACCAGGATTAAACTCTCTAACTGAAATCATTTCAGAGAGAGGAGTTGTGAGAAGGAATACTAACAGGATCATCTGTAAATGTTGTGTATATATTTCCCATGGGTTTTGATGCAGGGATGATGAGTAGCTACCTCTCACCTAATAGTGAGAATCTCCCAGTGGGTTGTGCTGCAGAATTTAAATCCTAGAGCTCCCTTGCAGTTAGAAGTGGGGTAATGCCACAGCATCAGCTCCGCAGCCTTTGACATATTAAGGGCAATTATTCGTGGACCATCATAATGGAAAGCCCAGGGAGTGATCTGAGCCACATCCTTAACGTTTAGTATAGTATATTGAAATATGATGAAGACGGCACACACACACAAAAATTAAGGAGCAGCTGAGCTATTTAGTAGAAAATATCCCAGTTTAATCCAAACATTCTTGGTTAAACAAAAAGACATAAGAAGAAAATATGAAATTATGGGGATAATTTTTCCACATGTTCATGTTTCAAAGTTTTCCACTGTGCATCATCATTCTCTACCATTATAAAGACTCTGTTAAAAAGCAGCATGAAAAGTATCACAGCTAACTAATCTTCCAAAAGAGGGAGGTTAAGGTTTTTAATTCTTCTTCATGCAGTGGAGAAGACTGTGAATACAGAATATTAAAAGAAATATTTCTGTATGGAAATATATTTTAATAAAATATTAATGCAATTTTGTAGGTAGATTTATAACTAGTATATCTACTTTTGTACCCCTGTTGAATCAGCAAAGACAAACACTACTTATAACAATACCAATGATGCATTTATATTCACAGTGCTGTTTACAATATAAGATTAGCAGTTTAAGCATTCACATCCATAGTCTGTAACTAATCTGCACAATTATCATGCAGAGGTTTGTATTCAGATTCAGCAGCAACATCATAAGTATGCAGAAAGAACTGTATGGTATGTACAAACTATAACTATTCATATTATAATTTCTTAGCACAAGGAATTACCTGTTTTGAACATCATAACGGGAACATTTCACAAACAAGTTTTGGTTTATATATAAATTTGCATAGTGACTTTTTGAAATTAAGCACTGCTCTTAAACTTTTTAATAGATTGAATATTTGGCATTGTTATTTTTATAAAAGTATCCTGGATGTTCAAATGCATTGATTCTTAAACCAAGCAAAGTGAAACAGAGTTCACGTCAGTTCTTCTTTTTCAATTATAGATCTTACCCACAAATAGAGTTATTATACAATGTTGATCCATTAATATTCATCAATTATTACACACAACTATGATTGCCATCATTCAGCCAAACAGTTACATGGATCAGTTTAACTGCAAATATTTATGACTTTTAATACATTTAAATTAACCAAGTTCTTCAAAAAACTGTCAGCTAGTTGATTTCTTAGAATTCCTGCTGCTATTATTTCAACACTGCTTTACGATTTGTTCTAATGTAATCAGAGTTTATATTGGATTCATGTGGTAAATACATGGACAAAATGAGGAAGTTTCTGAGTCTTGATTTAACTTTGCTATGAATATAAAGCTACTAACTTTACCTGAAACTGTGAATACTGTGAAATGCATACAGAATAAGATCTACTTAGCTGACAGAATGGCTCTTAAAATGGTCTTCCTTTTAACTGAATAAGTCAATTTCCATGAGAAACTTGAAGAATGTTGGTATGCAGAATTCATGTAGCACTACCATTTAGGTTCCTTTCTGATATCAGATGTCTTATGGCTGCCATCCAATGGACCTGTCTTGTCATATATAATTATTTAATGTTTTTAAGTATTCTATCCCTGCCAGTTTTCTTTTACAAAGCACAGTGAATATCTAAGAACCTGATCTAAAAACTACTACAGACCAAATCATCATATATGGCACTCTCTGGTTCAACACCAGCCATGGTCCAGCGTGATTTTAGGTTGCCAGATGTCAGGGCCACAGAATGGGAATGAAAGGGGGCCCTGGCCTCGTGTGTCAAAGGTGCTAGGAGCTCCATCTGCCACTGCTGCTACTTTGGCAGTGGCAGTGGCTGGAGACCTCAGTTCCTTTGAAGTGCTGTGACAACACTGCTCTTGCTGCCTGTGTCTGTCAGGGAGTAGGTAAGCAGCCAGAACTGCAGTACAGGTAGCTCTGAGGGCTGACTGCCCTTGGTCCCACCTCTTCTGCTCTTGGCTCTGCCTCTTCTGAGTGTGGAGCTGGGCACCTCTTTTCCACCTCCATGACCACAGGGTCTGTCAGCACCACTGCCAGATATAATGGGTGTGGCCAAGTTTTCCCGCAGTTGCATGAAGTTTAATTACAGCCAGTAGTCCTGGCTCTCTGTGCTATTATTTAGCTGTAATTTTACCCCAAAATGTCTTCTAAGAGCTCAGTAAGTCGTGGAAGTGTCAGTAGTGCTGTTAGACTACATTGAGACCTTGTGGTATAGCAAATTCTCTTGTTTGGCACCAGTCAAGTCCTGAGGATGCCAGATTAGAGAGGTTCAACATATATTAGAAATGTATAGTGCAATGCACAGAAATAAATTAAAAATAGAAAAGACCCATTTTATGTTCCCCAGCCACATGCTTTCTCTCCTGGGGAAAGAGAAGTGACAAAATACATGTGATATATGATAGTGATGTAATTTCATGCAGTATTGGCAGCATGCATTTCAGGAAGATGAACACACATAACACAGCAAGGAGTGTGATAGAAAAAACTGAATGGAACACGATGGGGATTAAATAATTGTCTTTACTTTTCTGAATATAAAATTTCTAAAAAGTGAATTTATTATGCATAAAAGGTACCAGATGGCAAGGTCTACAGATTGCTATTCACAAAAACAGGGTTAAATTTCTCTCTGTCCTTCTCTCCCTCTTTCTCTCTCTGTCTCTGCCTCTCTCTTTCTCACACACACACACAAACACACACATATTGTGGCTCAGTCTTGAGAAGTGAGATGATAGTTTAAATATGGTTCTTATATACTCCTAGGTCTTCTTCCTGCAGAGATGGCCTTTGATTACCTAATGATGATGTCATATGGGCATCCATCCACTAGGAATTGTAGTGAGGCCACCAAACAAAATACCAAAAACAAACATAGGCTATGTCTACACTAGCCAAAAACTTCGAAATGGCCATGCAAATGGCCATTTCAAAGTTTACTAATGAAGCACTGAAATACATATTCAGTGCCTCATTAGCATGCGGGCAGCCGCGGCACTTCAAAATTGATGCGGCTCACCACCGCGTGTCTTGTCCAGATAGGGCTCCTTTTTGAAAGGACCCCGGCTACTTCGAAGTCCCCTTATTCCTATCTGCTCATAAGAATAAGGGGACTTGTAAGTAGGTGGGATCCTTTTGAAAAGGAGCCCCATCTGGACGAGCCGCGCAGCTGCGAGCCGCATCAATTTCAAAGTACTGCGGCCGCCCGCATGCTAAAGAGGTGCTGAATATGTATTTCAGTGCTCCATTAGTAAACTTTGAAATGGCCATTTGCATGGCCATTTCGAAGTTTTTAGCTAGTGTAGACACGGCCATAGTGTGTTTTGATCAATACCAATTTGGAATAGATGTCAGCAAGTGACCTAGAGCAAACAGTCTCTAAGGTGTCCCACTTCCTTAAGTATTAAACTAGTTGAACATACCTACACAAAATACAAACCAAGCTTTGTGTATGTACTTAAGCTCCTTAGGATGTGTCTACACTAGGAACTAACTTTGAAGTTAACGTTAAAGTTAGGCACTACTTCGAAGTAGTCAGAAGAGAGTTTACACATATTTTCCCTTACTTCCAAGTTAACTTCAAAGTAGGGAACCCAACTTCGAAGTCCTTACTCCATTCCAGGGAAGGGGGTGTGTAGATGCTCAACTTCAAAATTGCTTACTTCAAAGTTGTGCTTCGAAGTAAGCAACTCTGAAGTTATTTTTGTAGTGTAGACGCAGCTTAGTGATTCACCCATTTGCTAGTGTGAGCTCCAGGACAGGATTATCCCTTACTCTGTGTTTGCCAGAGGCTGGCACATTGTGACTACTACTGTAATATATATGCTATTATAATAATGCCTCCTGTATCAAGTAATCAAGTAACACATATGACTCTGAATTTGGAAAGATGACTCTGAGTATAAGGAAGAGCTAAAAGAGAAGAGTGTAGTATACACACACACACACACACACACACACACACACACAGAACAATGAGTACCACTCAAAGGTATGCCTCTTGGCTCATTTGCATATAAGTTGAGTCACCCCAGCATTCACTCCCTGAGCACATTAATAAGCAGGTATAAGTGTGTTTAATGTGAGGTGTATCTGTGAATTCAACTTAGTGTAAGAAGCAAGAATTTTCTAAGACGGAGCTATGTGGGGAACCTTGACTCTTTGGAGGTAACTAAAGAACACTACAATTCTGAGTAGTATGAAGATATTATTAGGCTACATCTGCACTATGAGATAAATTTGAATTTGAGTAAAGATGGCAAAAATGGCTCTTCTCTAAAGATAATTGAAAAATATGGGGAAGGGCAGAAATTATTTTCTATGTATTTTCCTTGGTATTCAGACTCATGGGAACTTCATCATGGTTTATGAAAACTAAATGGGGGAACATATATGTGGTAGTAGCTGATTCTTCAACATACTTGAAAAGAGGGTGATGAGATTCTGTGGTCAGAAACTGAAGTCAGACAAGTTCATATTCTGCTAAGGCATATATTATTAAGAGGGAGAGAAATGACCACTGAAATGACTTAGCTTGGTGTTGTAGATTGTTCATGATTTAACTTCTTTATATCAAGCTTTGATATCTTCCTAAAGAAGATAGTATGGCTCAAATGGATATTATGATCTCGACGGAGAATGACTAGAACGGTTTCTATGGTTTGCAATATTTAGGACATCATTCTAGATAATCATAATGTTCCTTTCTGGACTTAAAGTCTCTGAACCTCTGAAAATTCATCAAAATGTCTATATTTGAATTTTTTGAAAGAGCTCTAATGTGCATATCTCAGTCAGAGTTTCCCCATACATAAAATGGGGATAATGAATATTTTATAGGACAATTGTTGAAAGCTAATGGCCATAAGGGTCTTAAGTGTCGTAATTATTTTGAAAAATTCTAACCAGTAAAGTGTGTTGAGTACTAAATTTACTACACAGTTAGACTGTGATTTATTTTTCACTAAGAACTATAATGCATGGCAGAATGAGTAATTTTGAATTAAATTAAAATCTCTAAAAATTACCCCCAAAATTTCAGCCAAACTTTTTTTTAGAGAGCTGGAAAAAATTTAATTTAATTTTCTGTTTCAATTCCTTTTAATTTGTGTATCCATTTATGTGTATGCCTTCCCCATCACTAAAAAGCTGATATAACAAACTATCTAGAAATAGCCTGTTTTTGCAAGATTTTCAGGAGGATTTTGCAGATTCAAGAGCTCTGCAGACAGATAAATACAGGTTGGACCTCCCTGACATGGCAACCTCTGGGCCTCAGTGGTGCTGAATGAAGAAGTTTGCCAGACCAGGAGAGAGAGAGATTCTGCCTCCCCTGCTTGGATGGCTCCCAGCTCCACTCCTGGCCTCAGCTACTGCCCTGCTTGGTCACTGGCCCCCTGCCTGGCTCTGGCTAGGCAGCAACACCCACTCAGACTGCAAATCCCTGCTGGGCTCCCACTCACCAGACCCTTTTCAGCTGCTGCCCCACTGCTGCGGGCACTACCTGGACTCCTGGCCAGCTGGCCCAGCTGCTGTTGTCCCTGGCATGGCTCCCAGCCGCCGGCCCTTCTGTCTCCTGATTTCCAGCTACCACGGGTTTCTGGCCCAGGAACATCTGTGGTCCTACTGGACTATGGATATTGTGAGGCCAGACAGCCCTGGCTTTTACATGTTCAGCCTATATCATCTTGTCTTTCAGATGTGCATCTGAGCTGAGCCTAATCCCCATTTATTTGGAATTTCATTTCTTTCTAATCCAGGAGTATCTCTTTAAGATTTCCAGGCATAGGAAGGAAAATTGATCTCTTTTTGAATTTTCTTTTCCCAGATACAGACAGTTAAGGATCTTGCTGTGGAATGTGAGTTCATTTACTGGGAGATATGTATGTGATCACTGACGTGTGAGGTTCCTAGGGTTCTACTGTCACGCACACAGGTTCCCAGGTTCATCTAGTGCTGTCCAACTGGGTTAGGTTGGAATAAGGCATTAACTAAAATGGGGTTAACTGAAAAGGGTCCCAGTAGCGAGCCTGCCGACAGCCCACCTTTCAGTACTGACAAACAAACACACGACACTGTGCCCTGTAGAACACCACGGTTCAGCAGGGCACGCTTCCCAGCTGAGGCAGCTTTCTTTCAGATCTTCACGGTCATTGGGTCGGAGCCCTTTCTGGGGTCCTGGGGCATCTTTGCCTCAGCCTTACCTGTGGCCCTTACAGGCTCATGAACTAAGATATAAACACCCCACGATACACAGTTAAGGGTACCTTTCCCTCTGACCACTGGTCAGGGTACTGGGTAAAAAAAAATGGGTATGAGTAATGAACAAATAACAAGAAGTAGACGAATTTAATACAAACAATATATTTTACTTACTCAATTTAGCAGGTACAAAGATAAAACAACAAACTGTTGCATTATGTTGCTAGAGCTATACTTATACAGGTTACTTCACAGTACTGATAAGTATTCATGCACTACTCTATCTAAATCGTGAGCAGGCAGGCGGGGGGAGGGTGATCAGTCCTCGGCGCAAGCGACACTCAGCTTCTCCAGGGCATCGGGAGTCCCCCTTTTGGGGCTTGCTGTTATACTCCTTTATAGGATTTCTGATATCGCTACTTCCCAGGGTGATATATTCCTGTACACCAATCATTTTTAACATATTTTGCTTTTTCCCTTATATGGGATATACGAGGGAAAGGGTATTTTAACATATTTCACTTGGTCCCTTATTTGGGATGTGGAATGGGGAGGGCTCACCAGCCTTAGCCTGATTAACATATTCTTTAAGTCATGTGTTATTAACCGCTCCTTCTCCTCCAGGCTCTGTGTTTGTTGCATATGGTCAAAGAGGCCCTGCCCACTTCCCTTTTTCTTGTCTCAGACACTTCCCCATATTCTTTAGCCGAGGTCACAAGCTGAGAGACTGAGCTATGCACCTGAGGTCGGCCATGCTGATATGGCCTAACCAACATTTGACAATCACTATTTCAAACAATACCGAACTCCATATTTTTTTGTCTTGATTTGTCTTGTTATTCAGGATGCATAATTGTAGCTGTCGCATCTGGGTCACACTTCTTTATTCCCTTTCCTTTAATTCTGACAGAATAATATACAAACTGAAGCTAACAGAACCTGGCTGAACCATATTTATGTTTGTGTTAAAGACCAGGGCCTCAACAATTGATCTGAAAATTATTGAACTACACCTAGACAGTATTTTCTAAAATTTATTACTAAATTACAAGTAACTTCTCTATTGGACCCTTTCTCAGTCATGCTCACTGTCAACAAACATTTAGACTCAAAAAACCAAAACCAAAAACTATTTCTGTTTGTTGCCATGTTTGTTGCAATTTGTGCTGTGAACTTGTCTCCTGGACCTGCAAAGGATATGACAACTGATTTGTGTGTATGATGGATAGCTAGATTCCACATCTAAAAATTAACTGCTAATTTCTAAATTCACTTCAGGCTGAATTCCATTAATTTTAATAGTAACAGAGAGGGAGCCGTGCTAGTCTATATACTATCAAAACAAAAAAGCAGTCAAGTAGCGCTTTAAAGACTCACGAAAGCTCACCTAATAGATTATTTTGTTAGTCTTTAAAGCGCTACTTGACTGCTTTTTCGTTTAGATTAATTTTAATGCTCTTCTTCCATGGAAAAGCTTAAAATACATCTTTGGATTCAGACATTTTGTTCTGACACCCATACGCTCACACTTGTAGAGGATTAGATATCACATATATATGTAACCTAAGGACCAGTGCATTTCAGCCCCAGCCCTGGGAACTACAAGATGTGGACTACAAACTGCAGCATGCTGGGAAAACTTCCTAGAACGTGCACTATTCCCTCTGCAGGGTTGGAGCAGAAACTGAGCTGAAGCAGCATGCAGGCTGCAGCAGAGGAGCGGGGCTACTGAACTGTGGTTCTGTTTTGTGTTTTTTTACAGAATAAAGCCTGTTCTTGGTGATTTGTCTGTGTGTCTCTGGTCTGAGGTACACACACATTAACACATAATGCAGAGCACACCAAGGAGCCTCAAGCCTAGTCTCCCAAGTTGTATAAGAAATCCCAAGGCTTCCCCTATACTGATTAACCTCACACTGCATTAGTGAACAGGGTGGGTTACATATACAATGATACAAAGCTCCTATTCTTCTTTGTGATAATTCTTCTCTGTTTCTTCATTGAATCATACTTATTTTATACCAGGGTAACTACATGGAAATTTACATTAAAAGCCTCCAAGCTGAACTTTTGTTTCCACACCTTTCTGTTTAGTGAGGGGAAGGGTGCAGTTTCAATTAATTTAAATGCAAACACTCCTTAATAAAGTGCAAATAAGGAAGTGGTTAGTTATTCTACCTACAGTTATCTTGCTACTTATTTTCATTTATTTTCTCTATAAGGGAAATGTAGTTTATGAAGAACATGATTTATTTTAACAGAGAGTAAGCCGTGCTAGTCTATACACTATCAAAACAAAGTGCTACTTGACTGCTTTTTGTTATGATTTATTTTAGTCCTAGTAAATGATGAGGAACTCTTATTCCAAATCCCAGTTCCTTAGGCCGACAATGAGTCTTATGTCTATACTGATTTCCATTGAGGACAGAAGAGCTTTTTGGTGTTATAAATGCTCAAAGGTCAAGAGGGGAGCTGTAGCAGTGGAAAGCAGCTGCAAACTCCCCTGCAGAAGTTAAATGAATTCAATGCATCTCATCAGCAGCCTTCACCAGCATGCAGGTTCTTCTTGTGGATACCTGACCACATCTTAATGCTGACTTCCTAATGTAGAAACTCCATGCACAAACACACAGTTACAGCACTTTCAACTTTCCCTTCAACTGAATCCAATGGAGTGCTGGAGGTAGTAAATTTGACCTTTCAGTACCTGTTTTGTTTCTGGTATCCTATGAGCTTGTTTTCTAGGTCTAAGTTCACTCCTGTTCAATAAGGGCTTGTCTACACTTGTCTTCCCCACAGCAACTTCCAAGTGCCCTTACTCCCCAGAATATTCACTGCAGCACTTCATTAGCCATCTCCCATCACCCTGATTAACATGCCCTCTTCAAAGTTGGGGGCAAGTGTAGACCTAGCCTAACTGTCTTTTAATTTAGAATGCTATATTCCACCTGTCTAATTAACAAGCAGTCATAGTTAAAACAACAATTTGTATTTTTATTGGTAACCATTTATTCAGTAAGATGCTAATTATTCTGAAACCACTATAAAACAAAAATATTATTCAGGTACTATTTTGCTGCTGACATGACATAATATATTGTCACATACATTACATCTCTTTGTTACAAGCTACAGCACATATAGAAATTATGTGTGTGATTATAATTATGTTTGAAAATGAGGTAGTCCAGAATCATTTATAACAACACTGAAGAGTCCATAAACAGTTATTCTTCCATCACTGACACTTGATATGAAGTAATGTTCTGCAGAAAGTAACTTATCAAAATTGATTTTAAAACCATGATGAATGGTCTTGTTTTACTTCTCCAGGGTGCCTCTTGCATTCACAAAGTATGGATTATGTTCTTCTTCATTTTCAGCACAAGTGCATGTGTGGCTACCACCAGTCCCTGATGCACAGTCTAATTAGCGTTCTCATTTGACCTATTTTTAGGGCACTGTTCCAAAAATCCACCATGGTCTTCAGTTTAAATGAGAATTAAATACATGAATAAAGGCTTCTTAAAAAACCTAACATAGTAAAAATAATTGGTTATGCAAGATTCGACCAAGCCACATATATATACGAGCAAAATGTTAGTGCTAGCATTCACGTCCAGTTGTCATATGGAAAAGATTCCTTTTCATTTTAAATATAAATAGCTACAGATTTTACGTGTCTTTTTTCAAGAAAGAGAGAGTAAAAAAAATAGTATGATGACTGAAGCTGTGTGTCCCAAGCCACTCTCCTGGCTCTTAGTCACTGTCATGGACATTCTGAGTTGTGTGCTTAGAAAATTACTTCTTAGAGTGCCTGAAATTTAATATAGATCATAGAATTTTCTATGAAAATTCAATACAAATCGGCAGACATTTCAATCCTTTTCATTTTTTCTCAGTTTGCTGTATATTTTGGTAATGAAGCTCACACAAAATTAATATAAATTAAAAAAAAAAGTTTGAATCCATTGATTTGGTGGATAAGAGATTGATTTGCCTAATGTGAAATGACAGAATAATTTCTCCAAGATGTCAAATATTTCAACATAGAAGAGGAGATTATTCAGCATAAAGATATTTTTTCCTCAGTAAAATTGTGAGCCTCAGAAACTACATCTGGCTTGCCAGAACTATTTGCTAGTATGGCATTAAAAAATGGTATTCACTATGCAGAGTAGAATTTGTTTTTTGCTAGTCCTAGGAAATACTAAGCTTATCTAAGTCTAAAAAACAAATTTTGTTTTAATTCTTTGTATTTTTACTAGATTTTACTGGGGGACTATGTTAAAATAAACAGAACAAGATGAAATCAAGAAGGAAAAGTGGTGTCAGGTGGTTCTAGTACAGGGATAATTCCTCTGTATTCTGTTGTTGTATCTCTGGAGGCTATAAACTATTAAACTGCTCTGATTATACCTGTTACCCTCATGCATTATTCATGAATTTGGTACTGCAACATCTTTAAACATCCTGTCATTTTCCATTACTTTCCATCAAATAAACCATATGCTGTTCTCATAGTATATAGATTCTAGAGAATATACAAAGCAGACAGAAACAGAAGCATTATCTGTTTTCAGATGAGCTTTTCATATAGTTATTATTTTACACTGATTTTAATTGTCTGTTTGATTATTTAGAGCTCTGATTATGAAAATTCAACACAGAGAATGACAGATTACTGCCTTCTTTATAGAGAAGAGGATGCCTTCCTCATAAACAGCTTTCCAAGCAGTGGAATAATGCTGACAAGCTATTTAATCAAAGAGGTCACATAGTAGATTTTGCTTTTGAACTTTTTTTCTCTGAACATCTCAAATGTATGGTGTAAACCCCTGGATTTAGTCCTTGCATTATTGTATATCAGATTTGTAAAATTCTACCTACCCTCTCATAGAGGGTGAATAATTGTCTTTGACCAGCGAATAGAATTCTGAGGGTGTTGAGGATGCAGGCTCTGTAGACTTGCATTTTGGTGTGAGTGTACAGCTTGTTGTTATTCCACACTCTTTTGCTGAGTCTGAACAGAGTTGTGGCTACGTTTCCGATCCTCCTATTTAGCTCAGAGTCCAACGACAGGGTGCCAGTGATGGTGGACCCGAGGTAAACGAACTCGTGGACAACCTCTAACGTATAGATGTCAATGCTGATTGATGGGGATTCAGCAACATCCTGACCGAGTATGTTTGTCTTCTTTAGGCTGATGGTAAACCCAAAGTCCTTGCATGCTTTGGAGAACTGATCCAGCAGTTTTTGAAGCTGGTCCTCTGTGTGAGACACTACAGCAGCATCGTCTGTGAACAGCACTTCTCTGATGAGGACTTCCCGCACCTTAGACTTAGCTTTCAGCCTTGCAAGATTAAAGAGTTTCCCAAAATGCAAGTCTACAGAGCCTGCATCCTCAGCACCCTCCTTTATGGCAGCGAGACTTGGACCCTGTATGCCCGCCAGAAAAAAAGGCTGAACACCTTCTACTTGCGCTGCCTCAGGCACATCCTTGGAATATCATGGAAGGACAGAGTGACCAACACCGCCGTCCTCGAACAAGCTGGAATCCCAACCATACACACCCTCCTCAGGCAGCGTCGTCTCCGCTGGCTTGGCCACGTCCACAGGACGAATGATGGAAAGATTCCAAAAGACATCCTGTATGGTGAGCTAGCCTCTGGCAAAAGACCTCCCGGACGCCCCCAGTTGCTCTACAAAGATGTCTGCAAGAGAGACCTCAGAGAGGTAGACATCGAGCTGGACAACTGGGGAGAACTAGCAGACGACCGCAGCAGATGGAGGCAGGGGTTACACAAGGGCCTTCAGAAGGGCGAGATGAGGATCAGACAGCTAGCAGAGGAGAAGCGAGCGCACAGAAAGCACACTAAGGATTTGCCAGACACCCACCACATCTGCAAGAGATGCAGCAAAGACTGTCACTCTTATGTGGGTCTTCATAGTCACAGTAGACGCTGTAAATGAAGTCCTAAATTGAAACTATAAAGGGCGCGATCTGTAGTCTACGTAGACTGAAGGATGCCTACTGCTAGAATTCTGAACTGTTTTTCATGACCATCTTCATGGTAAGACTTTGTGCCTTGTCTGGCAAACTCCATGGTATTTTTGCAAGACTAACTATGTACAATATCAATCTAGAAGAACATTTGTGAAAAAAAAAAGAAGAAAAAGATCAGGAATAAAGTGCTTAACACCAGAAATTACCAGTTTAGGAATTACTAAACAGAGGTGCAATTTGATGATCGCACTATAATGTTTTCTCTTTCCTCCTACACACGGTCTTTACTATATAATTTGATAGCATTATGTGATGAAGCTTTGCAAACTGTGAAAAATGCTCAGATCAAACAGAGATTTAATTTATTGAAGTCAGCTTATGCATCACTATTCATAACCACTACATTCATCAAGATGTTTGGTACCATTCATTCATAAATTATAACCATATCTTGCACATTAAGGTTTTATTGGGATAAGACATAAAATTTCCTTAGATGATCAAGAGGATTTTAAAATTAATGGAGTTATCTCAATTTTTCATTTTAAGATGGTTTCTTTGTTTCTTTGACATCCCTGAGCCAAGCTGAAACTGAACCAGGTATCACAGGCACTAACTATCCTTTCATTTGCATAAGTGCAAATAAAAAATCAAGAAGATGAAGTCAACGAAAGTAGAAGGGTGTAAAATTGATGTAAACGAGAGCTGAATATGGTCAAATGTCTCCAAGCTGTGTTACAGTGTAAAATAATAAAGGGCATTGTATTGATTTGGGATTTGACACTTCTCATGTCCCTTTTTACCAACACCTTGAAACTCCTATAAATCAGTTGGCTTAAAAAGACTCAGACTGTGTCTAGACTAGCCCCCAACCTTGAAGGGGGCATGGTAATTAGGGTGTTGGGAGATTACTAATGAAGTGCTGCGGTGCATATGCAGCACTTCATTAGGCTGAATCTCCCCCACAGCAACTTCGAAGTACGAAACTATGAAGTGCTAGCTTGCGTGTAGCCACGGGAGTAAAAGGACTTCAAAATAGCATGGGCTCTTTGAAATACCCACAGCTGACCCACAGCTACCCGCATGCTGGCACTTCAAAGTTTAAAACTTTAAAGTTGCCCTGAGGGAGATTTAGTCTAATGAAGGGCTGTATATGCACTTCAGCACTTTATTAGTAATCTCCTTACACCCTAATTACCATGTCCCCTTCCAAGTTGTGGGATAGTCTAGACACAGCCTAAGATAAACACAAGGGCTACATCTACCCTAGCCAAAAACTTCGAAATGGCCATACAAATGGCCATTTTGAAGTTTACTAATGAAGTGCTGAAATACATATTCAGCGCCTCATTAGCATGCGGGCGGCTGCGGCACTTTGAAATTGACGCAGCTCACTGCCTCATGGCTCGTCCACACGAGGCTCCTTTTTGAAAGGACCTTGGCTACTTTGAAGTCCCCTTATTCCCATCTACTCATAGGAATAAGGGGACTTCGAAGTCGCCGGGGTCCTTTCGAAAAGGAGCCCCATCTGGACGAGCCGCGCGGCGGTGAGCCACATCAATTTTGAAGTGCCGTGGCCACCCGCATGCTAATGAGGTGCTGAATATGTATTTCAGTGCTTCATTTATAAACTTTGAAATGGCCATTTGCATAGCCATTTCGAAGTTTTTGGCTAGTGTAGACACGGCCAAGGTATTTTAACCATATTTTGATTGGCAATACAATTTTGTTTTAAAAGCACCACAGCTGTATCTGAATGAAATGAAGGAGAATCTCAGTGTTTCCTCATCACTAGAGATCAATCTGTTGAATACATGAAGAAATTAGGTTGCACCTCATATGCAGTATTTGCTTTTTTCAGTTCTGTTCTATTTCCTTATTTTTCTTTCTGAGCAAACCATCTTTGAAGGGGAAGGTCATTCCATATCTGATATTCAACATAGAAAAGTAAAGTAGTATTTCGACGTTGCATTTCTATACTTCACATAATGAATGCAGTTAATAGGAAAGAAATACAAGAAACACTACATTATGTCCCCTGCCCCAGCATTTTTTTTCAAGAACAGATCTGATGGGTAGCTGAAGGTCACTAAGCTGAAGAATGACTTAGGGTAGGGTCTCACCTGCCATCTACAGGATTCTCAAAGGATACAAATTCAGTCCTGGTTTGCAGGGCCATCAAATGGACATTAGGCTCACTGTAAGGCACTGAGCAATTGCTGAACAGGAAAGCAGAGCTCCAGCTCAGTACCTCTGCTCAGTACCTGGTCTCAGTACCTGCTGTTTCTTGGCCTGTGAGTATAGCCTATGGTACCATTTGGCTCTAGGACAAAGGCACAAATGAACAGTAGCCAAACTATGTTACTGTACAGTAAATGGTAACAATTTGAAAGGTTTAGTGTCTTCAGTTACTAGAGGATCTGTGTCCACATCACCGGAAAATCTCACAACTAACATTTATAAGCACAAAGTTAACATGTGACCAAAACATACTTCCCATTTGTCACTAGAGGCGATCTCTCCTATTGAGACTGTGTCACTTTAGTGAGTTAGTGTAGGAAATGAATAGACAGACAGTGGCTGTTTTCCAATGCACCCCAACATCTATCTATCTATCTATCATTATTGTTACTATTTGTATTTGTATTATCTTGACCAAGAAATGTGAACCTCAGTTAAAAAAGAAAATAAGACTATCCCTAGTGCAGGGGAACTTGCCTATTGTCTTTTGTTGATGAAATTTTCACACAAAAATAGTTCAAAATATATCGGAACGCATTTTCGAAAGATGGACTCTACATGCACAAGTGAGTATGAAGGTGCAATAATTTGCATGTGCAATTTATGTAGCAAAGATTCATGGTTTTTGTACAATCATTTAATTTACAGTGCAACAAAGCTGCATGAGTGAAATGCTTATATTTTTTAAAGTCACTTACCTTACACATGAACATAAGGCACTTTTAAACTCTGATCAAATATTTCATATCCAGCATGTATATCTGAACAGATCAGTTGCTATGGTACGAGCATGGTAAGACGAAAAGTGCTATTTAGCAAATCACTGTCGACAGAAGTGTTATACCTGATCTAGGAGAGGTAAAACTGCCAGCTGAATAGCTGAGTTTTGTCAACAAACTTTGGGCAGAATACTGTAACAGGGTAGAAGCTTGGTGAGTTTTGTCAACAAAAGCCCAGTTCTGTTGACAGAGGCTGCCCGTGTAGATATAGACTGTGAGTTATTGCAGTAGCTGTCATATGGATGTTGTTCAGATACCAGTGGAATGAAATGCGGTCCATGTAACCATTATTGGAAAAGATGGCTCACAAACAGTCCTCTATTTAAATGTTAGTCCATCCTGTGAATGAGAGAATTCTGTGTTCCTTTTCAACCTGTGTTATTTCTTAATATTACATCTGTTTTATTGACTTTTCCTGGAGTGGTAAGAGAATTGCTGTCCATAATATAGCATGCAGCAGTCAATATATTTATAGAGACAGGAGTCCTGCTGTTTAAATAGACATTATGTAAGTTAACCAAATAATTTATTTTTCTTACTCTTCTATATGCTGTGACTCTTACATGTACTTCATATAATTCATAGCAGGCGTAAGGTGATATAAGGCCATAGCTTGGTTTTCATGTCAGAATGAATTACTGTATTAATTTCTTACTTTCAAAGTCCACAGAACTGAAGTTGGATGAGTTATATTATGCCACGATTTTTCTACATTTTATTAAGCTTATTAAAAGCAAGCTTTTTATTACTTGCTAAATGCTCTTTATACTTAATCAAATTATATTAATACACATACACTGAAAAATTCCCGTTTAGAAGTATCTCAACATTTGCTACCTACATATAGCATCTGGAATACTAAATGTCCTTCAATTTAGAACTCATCAAAATATTTATAGGAACTAATTTACTCCATCTAGATTTTATGTTACAAAGTATCCATGTATAAACTTTGTTTTTTCACAATTTTGCTCTTCAAAATTTATTGATGAATGCCTAGCAAACATATTTCAACATGCTTCAGAAACCACTTACTGTTTTAATCATGGAGTGTGATTTGTCATCCGTGTAACATGATAATGTTATTGCCCAGAATTGGGATGACTAAACATTTTACATATATGTAGAGAAAAATCAAACATGTTTAAATATGCTTACGTGAATGTTTCCAGTGTGACTCTTCATATGAACATACATTAGCATAAGTATTTAGGACAGGGGTCTGCAACCCGTGTCTCCATAGCTTCAGGAGGCTCTTTAAGGACTTCTTTGTGTGTAGCTCTTGATAATATAATTACAAAATAAAATAAAACTCCCTCTTGATTATATTCAGCATTTCAGTGAACATCTAAAAGCTGAACAATGAACAGCTCATATCTAAATAGCAAACGATATGTGATATTGAACTTTTGGATAACTCCTACTTTAATATGTACAGTGTATTGTGGGATATGCGTGTGCACTATTCTTAAAATAGGGGTTACAAAAAAGTTATTGATTAAGGATCAGCTCATATTCGCATGCGTTGTGTCTTTTGAATTATTGTTTTTTACTGAATTAAAAAAAATGGCTCTTCTGGCTTTTTTGGTTGCTAATCCCTAATTTAGGAGATGTTTATTTTCCTAATCACCTTAATGGGGAAAAATAAATAAAACATGTAAACATAGATGAATGTTTAATGGCATATGGGTAAGAACTTCAAAGCAAGGTTTTATGTTCTTTAATGTGATCATTGTGATTATTTTCTTCTTTTTTCTTTCTTTATTTTTTTATTTTTATTTTTGGACTGTATTCACCAGACTCTGTTTCTTGCTTATAATGTTCCATTGATAAGCCCAAATAAGCCACACAATTTGCATTAATAAATCATTTTCTTACTGTGAATTTATTTTGGGTAGAGGTTGAACAGTATGCACACTTTTAATATTTTGTTACTATATAAGAAATAATGAGCAACTCACAGGAATATTTTGCTAAACTGCAATTATTTTGTCCAGTTGGTATTATACAACCAAAATTAAGAAAAAATATCCTGCTTTCATTTTCTTTCCATGCCAGTACCATATACACTGTTTGATGCTCTATAGAAAAATCAACGTCTGCAGCTAGAAGAATGGCAAACTGAAAATTAGCTTTTTTATTTTTTTTCTGTGTGAAAAGGAATGTGGCAGACAACCCCAGATGCTAAAGAGTGATCTTCTCTTCCCTCACACCAAAATCAACACTTTTCGTTAGGATGACTAATATCCTGTCTCCAAGACCATTGCATGCAGGCCCACTGACAGGGAAGAAAAGGGTATGATTGCCCTGGGCCTGGGCCCCTTTGAATGCCGCTGGATTACTGCTTCACACAGCTCTTAGGGCTGGAGGGGACAAAGCACACTGTAGTCTGGGCAGTGTTAAGGGATGACTGCCTATGGTAATACCCCTTCTGCCTTTGACCCTGCCCCTTCTGGAATTCTGGGTATGGGCCCCACCCAAAACATATTCAAGGGCCTGCAGTAGCTGTTGGCACCACTGTTGTATGCAAGTTCCTGTCTCGTATGTGGACTTCTACCGGGTATGTGTACATCGAATCTGCCCAATTCTCATCCTAATTACACTGGTGTAAATCTGGACTCTTTACTACCGCAGAATGAAAGACAGGCTCCAATGACTGCAGGGAAAAGTGAAAGACTGCACAGACCACAACCTATTGGTCTAACTGAGTAAAAAAATCAGGCTCTGCATCTACATTTGAACAGCACTGACACAAGTCCTAGAGTCCCAGTTGTTGTCTCACACTAATTTTTCATGTGTGTAACACCATTAGTTTCAATAGACAATTTCCTGATTTACACTAACGATCATTCTGCACATTTAAGCAGGCAAGATGATGGGAGTTGGCTGGTCTGGCAAAATGAATGCAACAGTATTTTCTGGCTGTGTGTATGTGGAGAGAGATGAAAACTTCTGTGGAAGGCATAAAGGGTCATTGACTCATCATCTGGGAATGTAGGGTTGGAGAAGGAGTACCTACGTGATGGGAGGTTACTTTTACCCAAGCCCAGGCCAAAGCAGGACTCACCCTTCCTCCCTTTTGGGAGGTAAAATACCAGATTTGGTCAACACCTGCTATGAGGATTATGCTAACAGCCCTTTGCAGGGAAGGTGGGGCCGAGAAAGAATGTTTCCCTTTACCTCCATATTGGCTTGTGTGCATTTTTTTCCATCGTCCTCACAGCAATCTTCAGGAAGAGTATTGTTCTTATACAGCTTGCTGTGTGATAGGCCAAAGTAGCAACTCTTTATTTGAGTTTTGGGTGACTCTACATTGCAGGTTTACCACAGTGACTGGATAAATGGCTTGTGAAAGGACTTAAATAGAGGTGTTCATTAGAGGAATGAATGGCTTGTAGGTGAAGACTCCTGTGATTGATACAGAAGGAAGTCACCTTCATAGCCCACTTTAACCCTTTTGTGAGGTGGGAGAAGATGGCAAGCTCCCAGCAATGTTTTTTCTGGGGAGTCAGGGATGGGAAAAGATGGGGACCTGGGCAGTTTTGGAATAAACAGGTGGGTTACCTGCACTGTGATCTGAGTGAAAATTGCAGATGTCGAATAATAAAGTTGTGGACAGATTGAATTTCTGTCAAATGTCTCCTGTTCTTCTGTTGGTACAGCCAGAAAATGTAAGTGCACAGAAAGTCAGGCCAAAAGTTTGCAACATTGGTTCTAAATGATTCATGATAAGC
The DNA here is from genome assembly GCF_033958435.1 of Carettochelys insculpta. NCBI lineage: Eukaryota > Metazoa > Chordata > Testudines > Carettochelyidae > Carettochelys > Carettochelys insculpta. The sequence continues at coordinate 102,113,837 of NC_134138.1, forward strand.
CTCAGTCAAATTTGAAAAAACAAATATGAAAAATATTTTGCAGTAAATATGACACTTTGTTCATCCCAATATTTGTACATTCTCCTAAGAACAACCTGGTTTCTAAACCTCATAGAAAGATGACATCCATTTAACTTTATACGCTGTACTACTCTTGGGTGTTTCTTGCTTACTCATTCACAGCTGAGGTTTTCTAAAGATCACGCAGTTAATGTTTTGTTGTATCACAAACTAGCTTGTCTTTAAATAATTTGCCATAAAAGTGAAATGGACACATAAAAAAAGGTTGGATCTTAGCTTGGGAGAGGCAGATGGATAGGAACTAGAAGCTGGAATATTCAAGTGTGCTCGGAGTCTGTGCACTGGAATCACTGTAAAAGCATATTAAATTGGGTTAACCTTCCTCTGACATCAGTTGAGAGATGGGTATGTGTGATACGTTATCTTCTCAAGGAGCTATAGGGTAGCCAGCAGTACATTCTTTGGCTGCTTATGCATGGAAAGATCCTCTATGGTGACATAAGGTGGTACAGGGTACTTTTAGTTATTTGGGGTGATAGAGATTCATAGAGAGTCCTATGTGTAGGGTATAGTCTCAATGAATGGTCTCTGTTCCTCTTTCCAATCTTCATAGTTCTCAAACTAAAAATTAAATGTAACAGGAGCAATTATCATTTTTAAATTGAATCCTTTATATTTTGTTTCTGGAATTCTCAGGTCATGTTTTGTTTTCCCTCTTTCAGAAATCTACCACTGGATAAATTAGCACTTCACTGCCAAAAATGGCTCATCACTTTCACTTGAAAAATTGCACCAAGAAATAGATGTTTTTCCCCCTCACTGGCAAAAGCTAAAAATTTAGCTAGCTCAGTCTTATTAGCGAAATCTTCTTTCTAGTTCCAACACATATCCCCATCATAGGAATTATTGCATTATAACAACACATCAACACTGCTGTAGTTATGATTGTGCCAGCACTTCCATTATGACTCACTAGTCAAAAACTTTATTACCTGCAATGTAAGTAGTTTTTCAACCCAATAATGACATTTATCTCCAATTTTGCAAAAGTGTTGGAATAGTACAAGTGTCGAGATTGAACTTAATTGCTTATAATAATACAAAAGTGTGAAAATTAAATAAAAATGTTGTGTGTGACTGATGATTTGACTGTAATACCTTTTTAAGGTGAAATGCATGCTATAACTACATAATTAGTCAAACAGCTATAAAATAGGCTTTTTATTTCATATTAAATATAAAATTAAAAGTGATTGATGAAATATTATGCTTTACGTGAGATTTTTAAGAGCACATAATTAAGAAAATTCCCATTAACTGTAATTCAGTCCAATATTCTTCTATAACATTTGTATTTCTGTGTATGGTATTAACTTTAATACTTTTATATCAATTGTTCTCTAACTGAGATAGTAAAGCTGTGGGAACCAAATGTGAATTGTCTGATATTTTTCACAGTAAACCACTTTGCCTTCATTTTCTTTTAAAACAAAAAATGAAATAATTATATCCAAATTTACATTAAAACTAACATTTCCTGATCATGCATTTGTTGACAGACATTGTACAAAGTACTAAAACCTTAACTCTTGCCTCCCTTATGGTAGAAACTCTAAAGCCAGCCTAAACTCTAAATCCATTGATCTCCAAGCTCACAGGAGGAAATGAAATTGAACTCTTCCCACAAAGCAGAATTCACACAGCTCATAGCTGTGAGTCAGCCAACCTCATCCTCAGTCATGGAGAACATGTCTATTATTCCAGCCAATCCCCACTTCAATAGACAATTGGAAGAGCCGAATGCTAGGAGTTAGCCACCAGCTTCCATTCCTGTGATCTGGAGATTGGTTTCTCTGATATGGGCAAGTGGAGATGATATTATTTTCCTGACTTTATGAGCTGAGAGAGTTAGCAGATGTTGAACCTCTCTCATGTGGTGCTCTCAGGACCTGACCAGTGCCAGATGAGAGAATTTGATGGACGATGGGAGGTCAATATTTTCTAGCACATTACCAACACTTCCACTCCTTACTGTGCTCTTAGAAAATATTTAGGGGTAAATTGCAGCTAAATAACAGCATAGATCACTGAGAGCGAGGACTGACAAAAGTGAGGGATGTTGACTGGGGGGGTTTCGGTTGACAGACCTCTGTCTACATGGCTTGTTTTGTGGTGACACAAGTCTTTGCTTGGACAGTGATCATGCAAGAGTGTGCAAATGAGGTGCACAATTTGTAAATGTGTGCCTAATTTGCATTCTCAAGTACCCTCATTTGCATGACCCTGCTGGCAGTAGCACCAGACGTAGACATAGCCTTTGTGTCTGAATTATACCCCTGACATTTTCCAGATATGCCAGTGTTTATTTATTTGACTATAAATAGATCCATAAGACAGGGGAATAAGGATCTAATCATAGCAGAGGAACCTCCAAAGATCTTTTGCTGTTGCAGTGTTTTAGGATATCTTTTTTGACCTCTCCTATCTATTATCCTGTTCTGACCTTTGTCTACTTTGGGCTATGAAGTCTCTAATCTTTCTGTAATATAATGCCTACCTACAGAAAGAGAAAAAATAATAAATAATAAGGCACTAATACATGTTGTGGTATTTTATAAAAAAGCTGTTCTGAGTTTGTTAAACGTCCGATTTACTACTAAGACTAAAGTATGTAGATGCATTACAATACCATGTGTTTATCATTACATAAAATAGAAAATTAAATACTGCATTTAATGGAACCCGACAAGCACTAATATATCAGTCACTATGATATAGTAACCACTTTGAGTAACTGAGAAAGCATCTGGGTCTGTAGCTTGCTGAGAATAATTCGGGATGGAGTAATGGAAGGTGTTAGCTCACCTTTGGGTTATTTAAGACTTTCCCTGCATTTATAAAAGCCTCACTTTGGGACCATAGGTAGGGTTTAGGTACATAAAGAGAAGATGATGCCTGAGTGAGTAAGCAAGAATGAGCCCTTTTGTATAATGACTATGTAACTGTGGTTTTTCAGAATCTTCTTTCACTTTTGAGTGTTTTCTAGAAAGCTGATCTTTTTAAATCATGTTCCCTTGTGAGTCTTTATTCAAACAAGCAACCTTTATAGGCTCTATTAATTGTAAAAAGGCTGGCTTGGATTTTACTAGTCTTATTCTCCAAATTCACTCAGAATAAATATGGAAAAACCTCAGCCCAAAAAGTCCTGTGTATATAATGTGTCAGTGGGCATATTGATGAGACAGTATAATAGCTCTTCTAAATATACTTGCCTATTAGGCAGGTCCCTACTATAACAAGATTTAAATAATATATATTTTAGCTTTATTCCCTTAAATTTGGTCAGAGCTAATGATTTTCTAAATCTCCACAATTTACAGAGAAGTCGAAATAAAAACTACACTTCTGTGGTGGCAGTGTTGGTTTATTATTTGTATTACCATAACACCTAGAAGACCTAGTCATAGATTGGAACTTAGTGTGTTAGGCATACAGAACAGAAAGATGGTCCCTGCCCCAAAGAGCTTACAAGTGTTATCTAAAGGCAAAATTGTTTTTGCTGAATGAAAGTTAGAAAGTATTTCATGAACTCCCAGGCATTAAAATGTTCTCTTTGTTACAGCTGTGCAAGCTGGAGGTAGACAAAGAATCTTCTATTGCAGTGAGTAATGTCTTGGAATGTCAAGGGCACAAGAGTCAGAAGCAGTGTTTTACTCATCCTGTACAGCAGCACTCTGTTCCCTAAATGCTGTTGTGCATTCACAGACTGTTCAACAGGGACGGGGGTCCGTGTTTTTGTCCCAATCCTTATTCTAGACGTGATCTATGGAGAATGAAGGAGGTAACTATGCTGTTAGTGGAGATGGGCTTGTTTTTAGGGCTTCTGGAGCCTGATTTTCAGAAGAGGAAATAACTCACACATGCAGCTGAAATCTCTTAGAGTAAAATGCTTCTGAAAATAAAAGCTCCTGGAGTGCTAACAACCAAAGCATGGCTGCCTACTCACTGGGCTATCTATGTTTTAGCACCCCCATACCTAGAAGCTATAACTTCACTCTAAAATGAGTGATGTTTAGGCAGCTAGCAGTTTCTTCCTCCTGTGGTGGTGGTAGAGCTGTAAGGCTGCATGAACAAGTAGTTAACATAGGAAGATTTAGGAAAGAACTAGTCAGTTCACAAAAGAAACAGATACATATTCACAGCAGCAGTATTTATGCCTAACTGAAAAGGCTGCATAAAATTCAAATATATTAAATTGATATCACAGCAGGAATATGACATCCAATTATAACTTAAATGTGCATCAGTCCATGACAGGTGCTTTAATTCAAAGGATCTTCCCAAGTAATCAGTGTTTTTTAAAGAACATATATTCTTTACTTAAGAATTCTTTTCATTCGAAAGACCACACTGGCCTTTGACAAAAAGACAGTACAAAGAACCTACCTCTGTTAGTAAAACATCAGAAGAAATATTTTTGATATTTTATAGAAGCAGTATGGTGCATCAGTTTGTGTTATTGCCTTTTTGCAGTTTCCTTTTTAGTGCTGTGGGCCTCCTTTTACTTCTGAAAATATCTTAGATTTCAGTAAGTGCATGATTCAATTAATACTTGGAGCACACAATATGCCATGTATGCTGGAGACAAGGGCTACGTCTACACGTGAAGCCTACATCGAAGTAGCCTATTTCGATGTGGCGACATCGAAATAGGCTATTTCGATGAATAACGTCTACACGTCCTCCAGGGCTGGCAACGTCGATGTTCAACATCGATGTTGCGCAGCACCACATCGAAATAGGCGCAGCGAGGGAACGTCTACACGCCACAGTAGCACACATCGAAATAAGAGTGCCAGGCACAGCTGCAGACAGGGTCACAGGGCGGACTCAACAGCCAGCCGCTCCCTTAAAGGGCCCCTCCCAGACACACTTGCACTAAACAGCACAAGATACACAGAGCCGACAACGAGTTGCAGACCCTGTGCATGCAGCATGAATCCCCCGCTGCAGCAGCAGCAGCCAGAAGCCCTGGGCTAAGGGCTGCTGCACACGGTGACCATAGAGCCCCACACAGGCTGGAGAGGCAGTGTCTCTCAACCGCCCAGCTGATGGCTGCCATGGAGGACCCCACAATTTCGACGTTGCGGGACGCAGATCGTCTACACGGTCCCTACTTCGATGTTGAACGTCAAAGTAGGGCGCTATTCCGATCCCCTCATGAGGTTAGCGACTTTGACGTCTCGCTGCCTAATGTCGAAGTTAACTTCGAAATAGCACCCGACGCGTGTAGCCACGACGGGCGCTATTTCGAAGTTAGTGCCGCTACTTCGAAGTAGCGTGCACGTGTAGACACAGCTAAGTTGTTTTAATTCTATCTTATTGTTCAGTGTCCAAACCTCCTTTTCAAAAGGAATTTCATGTTCTTCATCATTGATTTCCTGTTTGCTGCTGTAGCAATTATTTTTTTTTAAAAAGGTGCTCAAAATAGTATTACACTCTTTAAGATGTGGACTGTTGTCTTTAATATGAAACCAACCCTGTGAGTGAATTTTCAGTTTTTTTTTGTTGTTGGGTTTTTTTGTTGTTGTTGTTGTTTTGTTTTGTTTTTTTAAGATCTCTGTGTTATACACCATAAGTTGAATCTCTGTAGTCTGGAATCCTCTGGATCTGAATGAGAGAATTTCCTGTACCATGGTAAATTAATATTGCATTACCAACACTTCCACTACTTAGTGGACTCTTATTTAAGGGCAAAGTAGAACTAAATAACAGCAGATAACATTGACAGCCAGGACTGGTGGCTGTAAATAAACTTTCTGGGACCATAAAAGATTTGGTTTTAAGAAGAAGGGGCTTTTGAAGACTGGGAGGGGCCTCATTAACATCTTCCGACCTCGCTGATTACCATGCCCCTTCCAAACAGAAGGGACTAATGTAGACCTAGTCTCTGTGTTATAAAACCGTCAGTGCTGTATTGGAAATGGCATATTTCTAGATCTAAGGAAACTGGTCTGTCCCACAAAAGCTCATCACCTAATAAATTATTTTGCTAGTCTTTAAAGCGCTACTTGACTGCTTGTTTGTTTTGTTAGAATACAGACTAACCCGGTTACTTCTCTGTTGCTATTTCCGGGACCAAGTGAAACTTATCTTTCCCATGATGAGTAGTCACCGGGCTAACTGAAACCATGAGAGTTTATGGATGTTGTTGGACTAGAGAGATTCAACTTGTACAATGGAAAGCATGGGAGAGAATTTTGTGTTTATACAGTGATTGGAAGGTGTAAAGCATCACATTATATATATGCTAAGTTTTCATAAGTATTTACAAATATTAGTTACTGGGTAAATATTAAAACAGTCAACATTTGTGTGGGTATGCACATGCTTTAAATGTGAATGATTTTGAAACATAAATGAAAAATAACTGTCTGGATTGTATGTCCGACTGGCTCTCTTACTATGCTGATATAATTTTTTTCTACTTCAAGAAATTGAAAAAAATGGATTGTGGTTGGGATTTTGGTCTAAGAGATAATTAGCTTTTTCGTGTTTTGAGAATATCAGCTACTTAACTTTATGTTCCAGTGCTACATTATTCTGTACAATTAGTAAGTCTCTTCCTTTGGGTGTGTGAATATAAAATTAGCAATTGAGATAAAAGTAAATTGTGTAAAATTATTAATCCCTTTGCCACCCAGCTCTTTCTCAGGGATCCAATTGCATTATGTTCCTCCATGAATCAGAGTAAAATCCATTCCTGTGCAGGGGGTCTCACAGGACCCTTTCAAGCATGTAAGCCTTTTACAAAGATGAATTTCAGTCGCAATGCCATGGAAAATGACCCCATGAATTTTTAAAAGCTTAATTTCTCTAGACTATTTCTTTGTACCTCTAAGGAGCAACTCCCAATATCTTGGCTGGTCTTCTTTCCCTTCATAATAAATACAATGATCCAGAACTATTCTTAAGTCATGCAACATCCTTATTATGTCTAATGCTATTCTTGCCACATTTGATGGGAGTAGAAAATCCTTGAAGAACCAAGCACTTGCCTCCTCAATACATTTCTTAAACTGTGTACTTTCAAAAGGGACCCTAAATTAGTGGAGGAACCTGTTCCTCTCCTCCACTTTCCAACTGATGTATTCCTGAATTCAGGAAATGTAAACAAGCAAAAACATAGCATAACTCAGCCAACATTCCTACCGGGGACCTCCACTGAATCCCTTTTGGACTCTGTCTAATGTAGCCATGACTCAAAATATGTGTCTTGTTCAAAGCCGTTCACTCATGCTGTGGCTAATGTGAGATTAAAATTATTTATTTGTACTTGTCAGTAACAACATGAGTTCATACTGTGCACCTTGTTACTTCCAAAAGGAAAAAGTTAAGTGGAGGATTTGTCATCCTCTGTTTTGGTCATGTCAACCACGTCCTCACAGGGGATGAGATTTTGAGTAAGATTTGCAAAAATAGGTAAGTGACTACATTTTGGTTCGATAATTAGCTTGTAGTGGTCTGAGAGAGTTTGGTCCCCCATTAAGCACAGTATCAAAACTATAGTAGAGCTGATCTAATTAGCACATGGGAAACAGCTTCTGTAGTGAGATGTACTTTATTTAAAAAGACAAACACTAAAGCTGTGGCTACACATGACCCCTCCAAGGGGGCATGTTAATGGCGGGAAATTTGGAATATGCTAATGAGGTACTGACATGACCATGCAGTGCCTTATTAGCATGATGGAGGCTGCGCGTGATTTGAAAGTGCCACTTTCAGAACACATGCCCCCTGTGAAGATGGGAGCCTTTCAAAAAGGACTGCTCCCCGCAACATTGAAAGACACTTCTTCCTAAAACCAAATAGGAAGAAGGGGTTTTTGAAGTCAGGGGGCCCTTTTGAAAGTCCCTCCCCCATCTACACAGGTTGTGTTCATTCCGAAAGCTGCACTTTCAAATTGCGTGTGGCCACCATTATGCTAATGAAGTGCTGCATATTCATATGAGCTCCTCATTAACATATCCCAAACTGCCTCAATGACATGTCCCCTCTGAAAGGAGGGGCATGTGTAGACAGAGCCTAAGCAAGCAAACCAACAACAATAATACAAAGGAAAGAATAAAACAAAGAAAAGAAACATAACACAAAATATGCAGCACATGAATCATTTATTCATTCCTTGTGGAGAACCCTGTGCAGTCAGTGAAACAATAAGAACAATAAAAGGAAATCAGTCCGGCATATCTCAGTAGCACAGCACACAAGCCAGGGGATAACCTCTACAATTCTCACATTAACACCCACCATATCTCATGCATAATCAGTGCTTCCCTCTTCCCTGAGTTCAGCCCCCTTTCTTTAGCTATGCTTTGGACTCTATGATAGTGGAGATCTTACATTTATACATTACTCATGAATGTTGAATAGCAGTCACATTAACTGAGTACTGTATTTTTGTTATGCTGCAATGGAAGTTTGACTTTATAGATATTTCCCAGGAATCTCTCAAAATATATTACATGTTCTGATATCTCTTTCTTCACCTCCATCAGCACTTACCACTTATTATATTTCCTTACTAATGGACTTTATCTTGTGACATAAGGTCACTTATCTGATACTTATGCATGCCTCATTTAGTTTACACTTTAAACTTCATGTTTCCTTTAGTTTGGCTAAGCTAAAGGTCTTAGGCTATATTTACACTAGAGAGATTTGTCAACAGAAGTCACTGTCAGAAGAGATCTTCCAACAGAACTTCTGTTGACAGAGTGTGTCCATACACGCAAGTGGATTAAAAAAGCAATCTGCTCTGTCAGAATGTTGCAAGACTGCCTGACCCTCTCTTGACAGAACGGACAACTGGAAGCACAGTAAACAGGGCTGCCTGATGGCCTATATGCCCTGGCTGTCGACAGAGGGATCCCAAAGCATCCACATGGCTTTTTTGTTGACATATTCTGTTCAGAAAGGCATTTTGCTTCATGGGGAAGAGGCAAAAGGCTGTCGACAAAAGTGATGAGTTCTGTCGACACTTAGTTGACAGAATGTATTTTTAGTGTGGATGCTCCATGGGTTTTGTTAAAACTAGACGTAGCCCTAGAGACTAGAAGACTGCTCTACCTGTGTTTACAGACTTAACGACTGTATCAATCTCCATGCATACTTAAAGCTTGCATCTTGCTACAGTGAATTACCTTTCCTGTTCAAATCACAAGTTACAGACATTCATAAACAGATGCCTGAGGCACATCCTTCACATCAAATGGCAAGGCTTTGAAACAGATGAGGAGCTTTGGAACAGAGCAGGACAAGAACCACTTGACATTCAAATCAAGAGAAGAAAGTGAGGCTGGCTAGGCCACACAATCAGAAACCCTTATCCAGAATAGTTCATCAAGCTTTCAAATGGAACTCTCAAAGAAAATGCAAAAGAGGAAGACCTAGCACAACATGGATATCTGCTGAGACTGAAGGACAACAACTGGGAAACTCCTAAGGTCACAAGTTCTGTACCAAGACAGAATGAAATGGAAGAGATTTATAGATGACCTATGCTCCACCTGGAGCATAAGGGTTTAAGTCAATCAGTCATTTTCATTGAAAGCCATGGAGTTGGGTGCCTCACATTGAGTGATGCCTTTGAGGTGATCTCTTCCTGTAGAGTGATAATCCTGTGTGTTAGTCAGTAGGAAGAGATGTAAAAACTGCTCTGGAAAAAAAAACAAAAACAAAAACAACACATTTTGTCCTTTTCTTTTGGACTGTTTATAGCACACAGTGGAGACATCAACAGAACTGCTTCATATCGGGACAATAACCTAAACCTTGCACTAGGGCATAATGTCATTTAACTATCGTGTCTAATCTAGTTATAAACAGTCACAGTGATGATAGCTTGGTAGTCATCCCAGGTTTGCCAGTTATTCCATTCTGCATTTTGCTATTCTATTTCACAAACTTCCACAAGGACATAATAATCAAATGCTAAACCTACATTCATTCCTTCATAGACTTTTGCACATACAAAGTGAGAAATGCATGTGCAGATACACATTTGTATATATTACCCCTTATTTTCATGCAGAAATTTGTGCACATTTTTTTTCTGTTTCATACTGAGCTGTGCTTTTTTTTCCCAAAAAGGTTTTTTTATGCACACATCTGGAAAATGTGGCTTTTATTTGTGTGTGCACAACCATGGTGAGAAACCATTTGCACACAAGGGAATTTCTTTTTGGCATTGTGACTTCTTTGCTTTGAACTGCTGGTGAAATCTGTCCCTGAAGAGTGCTTGAATAACCCAGGAGACCTATCCAAGTACTGTATTAGGGTGATCCTTTGGTGAAAAAGAGCTGTGACAGAGCAATTATGCCTCCCATCACCCTACTGTTGCTTATATAGCCAGAAAAAGGGAGTTTGGCCAAAGATATGGCACATTACCTGGTTCCCCATGCACTACAGCTATCGTTAGCTCATTTTAGCTCTCTACAGGCGTAGCACCTCGTATCGTTCTGCAGGTGCTGCAATATGGAATGAGAGCATAGGCCAGATCTCCAGCAGAATTGGAAGGGCACAATGAGTCCTGAGCTCTGATATATTATTCTTGAGATGATGTAGTGGACAACCTTCATTTTTCGAGAGCAAAATTGCTTGACAGAGTATTTATCCAGTAATTCACCACAAGTAACTTGTAAACAACTTTGTGATAAGTATTTGTGAATCATGGAAAATGCTGTGTTTGGTAAATAAAGCTATGACCTGCAGTTCCAGAAACAGTGTGGCACTTGGCTTTTTGTTGAGAGTGTAAGAGCAAGTACTCTAGAAAATGTGAATTTTTTGCTTTTATGCCTAATTTTTCTTTTAATATGGCTGCTGATATTTGGAAACTGCTAAAATATTTAATACAACTTTTAAAAGTAGAGGTCATGAGAGAGAGAAATGATTTTGAGGGCTTATGAAATGACTCATTTTGTCCCAGAATTTTGAAGGAAAGACTGTAATTTCCACAGTTATAGTAAGCCATTTGTCCTAAACACAACATGAAGAGAAGTATCTATCATCTGGATATTTTTAAACTGTCTCCCATAATACATTCCTTATAAATGAACCTTTGTACTTGGGAACAGCTTTACCACTGAAAGCAGTATTGTCCTCATGGTAGCTTTAATCTCAAACTGAAGATTCACCAAAAAGTCTTTGCTGTATGAAGAAAAAGTTTTCTCACCACCGTGCCCCTCTGCCTCGTGGCAGACGCTGCCTACCCCCTCCAGCCCTGGCTCATGCATCTGTACACCAGCCACCTCAATGCCAGCCAGGAGCATTTCAATGCCCACCTGAACCACGCCCACCAGGTGGTGGAGAGGACGTTCGGCCATCTGAAGGGCTGCTGGTGGTGCCTTCTTGACTGACTGGACGTCAGCCTCCAAAACATCCACCAGGTTGTGGGCGTGTGCTGCATGCTCCACAACATCGTTGAGAGCAAGGGGGAGGCTTTCGTCCAGGGCTGGGTGGTCGATGCCGGCATGGGCTTTCCCCAGCCAGCAATATTTGGAAATCACCATGCAAATATCATTAACTTCTGTGAAAGGTATATCTTTGTTATGAATTTCTTCAGAAAATAAACACCTGGCTCTTAACATAAAAGTACAGGTATTTGTTTAGAGCAGGAACATAACTAAATGCAGTGCAAAAACAATATTCTACATTGGTTCTGAATGCTTTCTCCAAAATTTCCACTTAGTACAAAAGAAGTTCTCGATGTAGAACTTCAGTATAAATATTATTATAAAACAAAACATTAGCTAAGAAAAAACAGGTGTCAAAAATAAAGTGCACATAAATATGAAGAAAGAAGGAAGATATCGAGAAGAATAGATGTGCATGAGCAGGAGTAAAAAGTATGCTTCAGTTTTAATAAGACAAACATGGTGCCTATACTTCCATGTTGTTCTTTTTTTAATCTTCTGTTCCGGATTATATATTAATTTGAACAGTTTTGTCCATGGTAACATCTCTTTTGCGTTCACTTTTCACAGGTATTTGTGTAAGCGCATTGTACTAGCTTGAATATTCACAGAAAATAAATTATTAATATTTCATGTGTTAGTATTCATGAAACAGAATTTAAATTCACACATGGAAACGTTTGCACTGTAAGTATGTCAAGAATAGAAACAATAGAAACAATACAGAGGCTGTGTCTACACTAGCCCAAAACTTCGAAATATCCATGCAAATGGCCTTTTTGAAGTTTACTAGAGAAGCGCTGAAATACATATTCAGAGCCTCATTAGAATGCTGGCAGCTGCAGCACTTTGAAATCAATGTGGCTTGCTGCCACGCAGCTCATCCAGACGGGGCTCCTTTTCGAAAGGACCCCCGCAACTTCGAAATCCCCTTATTCCTATCTGCTGTTAGGAATGAGGGGATTTCGAAGTTGCTGAGATCCTTTCGAAAAGGAGCCCCGTCTGGATGAGCTGCATGGCAGCAAGCCACATCGATTTCAAAGTGCCGCGGCCACCGGCATTCTAATGAGGCGCTGAATATGTATTTCAGTGCTTCATTAGTAAACTTCGATATGGCCATTTGCATGGCCATTTCAAAGTTTTGGACTAGTGTAGACATAGCCAGTGTGTTTAGACACAACCAACATAAAGTAAATTGTGACAACTCACAGAGAACTGTTCACAACCAATCCAGAAAGAGAATTTTTCACACCAAAATAATTGTTAAATAATTGTGAACTACAAATGCATTCGAGACTATCGTGATAATCTTTAACATATTGTACATAGAGAGACTGTATTTGTAATATAACTATTTGTTGTGAATTCACTTCTAGTGAACCTAAGGCAAATTTTGCACTTTAAAGACTAACAAAAAATTTAGCAGGTGATGAACTTTCGTGGGACATACCCACTTCAGATCTACACAACTGCTTTTTTGTTTTGATAGAATACAGACTAACATGGCTATCTCTCTGTTACTAAGGCAAGTTTTGAGATCATAACAAAATTGTATCATTTGATAAGTGGTTTTCTTGTTTCAAATTTAGTTGTAAAAAGTGTGTGCACAAAGTCACAGCATTATAGTTCTTACAGGAACGTGAACATTATTTTTTATGATTTTTGTGGAAATAAATCACCATCCTTATCATGAAGCAAGAGCTCTCTAGCCGCATCTACATTCACCTCCCCTCTTCTGGAAGGGGCATGGTAATGAGCAGAGTAGAAGATGCCAATGAGGCATGGATTAAAATATCTTACTCCTCATTAGTATAGCCACATGAGATCTTACTTCTGGAAGATCCCCTTCTGGAATGAAAGCTGCCATGCCGACAGGGCTCTTTCTGAAGTACATGGGGATCCTTCCAAAGGAAATCACCTTTCCAGAAGAAATCTGCACCTTCTTAGCATCTTCTGCTCTTCTCATTACCATGCCCTTTCTGGAAGGGGAGTGGACGAGTGCAGATGTGGCCTCTAACTGTTTACCTTACCTCTTACAAAATAATTAATATTAAAAGATTAAATTAGTAACAAATGTGAAAAAAAAACCTAATATATACATTCAAACTGCCAAGAATATATATAAAAGGGAAAGTATGGTATGAATAATGAAAATCAGACAAAGCTGCAAGTTTAATGAAAACTATTAAAAACACCATAATAGACACTCAAATTAAATTTGCCACCCTCACCCAAAAAAACCACATAAGCAGAGCAAAAGAGGAGCAAGACAATGAATTAATTTAGAAAGAGACAAAGAGCTAGTTTAGAATCAAAATCACATCATTTGAAAGTAGATAGTCAAATCCTACTGCAGAAAATAGTAATAAGCATGAACTATGGTGAGTCATGGGTAAAAGTAAAATTAGACCGGCCAAAAAGAATTTGAAGAACATGCAAAAGAGATGAAAACCAATAGCAACTTTAAGTACACCAGAAGCAGGAAGCCCATCAAACAATCAATGGCCATGGGACAATCGAGTTGCTAAAAGAGCACTCAAAAAAGACAAGGCCATTACGGAGAAAGTAAATTAATTCTTTGCATCAATGATCTTCACTGCACATGATAAGAGAGAGATTCCCACACCTGAGCCATTCTTTTTAAATGTCATATTTGAGGAACAGAACCAGAATTAGGTGTCAATAGTGGAGGTTCTGGAATGAATTGATAAAATAGTAAGTCACCAGGAACTGATGGTATTCAATCAAGAGTTCAGAAGGAATTCAGATATGAAATTACAAAACTACTAACTGTGATATATAATTATTGCTTAAATCAGCCTCTGTACCAGATGACTGGAGGATAGATACTGTAATCTCCCTTGGGAAAAAAAAGAAAGACTTCAATTATAGGGTGGTGAGCCAGACTTCGGTACCTGGCAACCTATTGGTGGCAACCATCATAAATAACAGAATTATCAGACACGTATGTGAACAGAATTTGTTGGGGACAACTCAATGTGGCTTTGTAAAGTAAAATCATGTTTCACCTATCTATTAGAATTTATTCAGGGATCAATAAGAATATCAGTATGAGTGTTCCTGTGAATATTGTATATTTGAATTTTTGGAAGCCCTTGACAAGGCCACTTATGAAAGGCTCTTGAGCAAATTAAACAGTTATGAAATGAGAAGCTTCTCTTATGGACCAATATCTGGTTGCAAGATGGGAAACAAAGAACAGGAGTAAATGGACAATTTTCACTGTGGAGAGAGGTAAATAGGAAGTGGCACCAAAGATCCACACACAGAAAAGTGCTGTTCAACATAGTCCTAAGTGATTTGGAAAAGCGGGTGAGCAGAGAGGTAGTAATGTTTACAGATGAAAAAAATTACTTAAGACAGTTAAGATCAAAGCTGAATGAAAAGAATTACAAAGGAATTTCACAAAACTGGTTGACAGGGCAACTAAGTGGGAGATGAAATTCCATGTTGATAAGTGCACAGTAATTCAGTTTGGAACACATATTTTCACCTATACATGCAAAATGATGTTATCTAAATTAGCTGTTACTACATAGGAAACATCATGGAGTCACTGTGGATCTTTTTCCAAAAATATCCATTCAATATCCAATGACATAATGCAATTCTATAAATTCTTGACATTCCTCCATCTTGAATACTGTGTGTGGTTCTATACTCCACATTGAAATAAATAGATAAGTAAATAAGTAAATATTCAAACTGGAAACACAAGGGGCGGAATTAAAAAGACTTACTTTTCAGCTTAGAAAAGAGATGAGTAATGGAATGATATTACAGCCTATAAAATCATGAATGGTGTGAAGAAAATGAATAGAAATGTTTAATTTACCCCTCTAACTAACACTAGAACCATCAGTCACACACTGAAATGAATAGGCAGCAAGTTTTAAACAAGCATAAGAAAGTACTTCCTCACACAATGCAGTCAAAATGTAGATGTTGTGAGGATCTTGTGAAGTAGAATCTGGTTATAAAATGTTCAACAACTTCATGGTAGGCACATCTACACCAGCCCCTTATTTTGAAATAAATATAGAAAGGGGGCCTAATTTCAAAACAGGGTGCAGAGAGTGTCCACACACATAACGACCTCTTCAAAATTGCTTTTGGCAGAAAGGGGTGCACATTTAAAAACCGCTCTTCCCTTCCAATTTCAGGAAGAGTGGCCCCTTTCAAAATTGATTTTCAAAACAGGCCATGTGTAGATGCTCCAAGGCTGCTCTTTGGAAAGAGTGGGATTGCCATGGAGGTCGCTGCGGGAAGCACGAAGACACTCTTGCCAGCCCCAGTGGGGCTCTATGGTCTCTGAGATCAGCAACTTAAAGTGGCAAGGCCCCAGAAACCCCATGCAGGAAGCTGAGAGTGTGGCCAGAGCTTCTGGAGCATGAGCTCTGACAGGCACATCCTCCAGCAGTGCAGATCCTGCAGTCAAACAGCCCATAGGCCAGATGGTGAATCCCCACACTCCTGAGACCCCCAGAAGGGCCCCTCCACCAAGCCTGAGGGGTTGTCAGAGGCAATCCAGGGCAAGAAGAGGGCGCCAAGATCAAAGACCTCCTGGGCACGCACTATTGGGAGCTATACCAGCTCCTTGGCCCCAAAGATGCTCCTGAGCTGATGCCCGTGGTAGACACAAAATGGAGGCACAGGACTGACCAGGACCATCGGGCTGGAGCAGGCTAGAAGAACCGGAAAGCACCTCAGAGGAGGAAGGGCCCCCTGGTGATTGATGTCACCTCCAGCTCCCCCAGCCACCTCCTTGAGGCAGGTGTTCCATGCTCTGTTCTCTGGAGCCCCAGATAGGCAACAGGTTGATCAGGAACCCTGGGCCGGGGGGACCCTTTTCCTATATCTCATGGCCATCTCCCAGGCCCAGGCATGGCAGCACCCATCACCCATCACCTGTACCCGTGGACAGCACGACAACCCTCCTGACTGGGAAGGGAGGGTCAGAATACATCCAGCAAGTACCCCACAGATATAGCCCCACCAGACACATGGGGAATCAGGTGAGTGGACGCTGCACCAGGGGATTGTTGAGGAGGGCAAGGCGGGGCCCCCAGGGCTGTGCAGCAGCACTAATGGGTTGTCTTTCTCTCTGCTGTGTCTCTTCAGTACCATCCTCTGAGGGCCAGGGCAGTCCCATCCCAGGTGCCAGCAGTCCGGCCCCACCCTCCGATGGAGCTGAAGAACCCCCATCCCTCCCACCCAGGCAGGTGCCCACATAGCACCAGAGGGCCCTCTGCCAGCATGACCCAGAGGAGCCTACAGCAGCACACATGGCTGCCATAAGGGAGCAAATGGCTGTCCTCCGTGAATGTCTCCTGATGTAGCAGGAGGAGAGGGCCTGGCAGTGGGAAGTCTGGGGCTAGGTGGCTGTGGCTCTCTGGCACCTTGCCCAATGCTAGACGGACTTCCCTGCCACCATCCTTACAGCCCCCTGCTGCCTGCCCTCCTACCTTTGTTCCTGACCTTGCCGCACCCCTGCCACCCTGTCCCCACCCCTGCCACCCACAAACTGAGTGCCCTTATCCCAGCCAACCTCTTCCTGGCCATCTGGCTCACACTGGGCCAGTGGCTTATCACCAGTGCAGTCCAGAACAAGCCTGGTCCCCCAAACCCTCTGCCCCATCAAGCCTGCTCCATGGTATTGTGGGCATGGTTGAGGTGGTGGTTAGAAGTGTCCTGGCTGATGGTGGTATGCCCCGTTTAGGGGCACATTAGCCATGGCTGCAAGAGGTACACCCTGTTGGACACTATACAGGGTGGCTTTCTTGTGCCCCCACCCCCCTGGGGAGCTCCTGGGCAGGGACATATGAGCCTTTCTCCATGTAGCACCTGAGCCAGGAGTTCCCTAGTACCCTCATGTCGTGGGCTTGCCCAAGCCAGCCCACACCAATGTCAGTGAAGCAGCCCCTGGCATCCATAAGGGTTCACTGGGCAGCCCTGTTTGCACAGCCATTCTGTTGACAGAAGGCTGGCAGTCTGGCTTTTCTTTGTTGATAGAATGGTTTTCTCTTTCAGTCCTCTTTTATGTGTAGATGTAATCTGTTAACAGACGTTTTGCCAGGAAATCCCTTCTGATGGTGACTTCTGTTGACAGCAGCTTCTCATGTACACATAGCCATGATGTACATCCAATAGAGAAGGGGATTTGGATTTTAGCAGCAGAACACTATTCTAAAGCATTTCTCCAGCAATGAGAACATTTATTCTTCTTGCAATTTTATTGCCACAGATTCCAAGAACTCCAGAGTTTCACATTTCTCAGGCCAGGAATCATTCACTGTCCATGCAATGTATCTAACTTTCGATGTCCTTGAATATAGCCTATGGGCTAGGCTTTAAAAGTGGATATATGCTTAACATTCCAATCGTTAGTATTGCCATTGAGATTAATACAACTTCTACTATTTGTGATGAAAGACGAATGAAAAATAAAAAGGACAAATTTTAATGTAAAATGAATATTTTAGCCAGCTAAGACATTTTGCAAATTGCATGAAATTTGCTAAATTATTTTTTTTCCTGTACCAAAAAACAAACAAACTGTGCAGAATAGGTCAATATGTTATGACACTTCAATTTGAATCAACTATTTAAAATTTGGATATATATATATAAAAGTTAAGGAAAACTTCTCAAAGCCAAGGCAAAACATTTAAATTTGTCTCCACCACATATTTTGTTTCATCTTACTTTTTTCTTTTTTTTCAGTTAATTTTGTGTGAATTTGAATTTTTTGACGATACGCGTTAATTGTCAGCTTGAAAAACTGGTTATTGTCACAACTCTATTCATTATGTCCATGTGTATGTTATGTAGCCACACTGGTTCTCCAAAACAATGGTAGTTAAAGAAGATCTTTTCTATGGACATTGACCTGGTGAAAGTGCATAAACTCTATTCCTAGTTCCCCACTAGAAAAGAACCTCTGTAAAGCATCCTTGAAAATGTGTGCTGAAAAAACAGCCTCTATGGCATGTGATAGTCAGCACTATTTGTCTGGTATTAAGAAACATAAGTGTACAGAGCAAGAGAGTAACGGCAATGAGAGAGACACAAAAAAACTTTTCTTGGGAAGGATTTATTGGCATGTTACTTTATTCCTTTTTCAAATATTCATGAGTATTTCAAGAAATCCCTGCCACCTCAGCACTGATTTAGTTTGTATGATTGCAAAAGTGAAAATGCTTATTGACTTATTATGATAAGAAAGATTAGGGTTTTTTTTTTTACTTGTCAATTCTTGCTGTGAAGACTTCTTGTTTCACATAATGGGTGCCACAGCTACCTCTTTGATAATAGTAAGGTAATATTTTCTAGGGCAAATAAATATTATATGAAATCCTAACGTCAGACTTTGAGTCTAACAATAATAAAATGTTTAAATGAGATGGCTCTGTAGCCTTCCCTTAGCGGGGAAACTGATATGACTACATCGTTAAATAAATACGCTTATGCCTACTTGTCCACAGGTTTTCAGTGCTCCCCTGCTTGTGCCTTCTTTAAGTCACATCAAATTCCTTCATCTGAGTGAATAATGATTGGAAAGTTCTTCCAAATCAATCTCACAGAGTTTTCTGGTTCCTCTGGGGGAAGGAATACTTGGCTCATCTTTTTTTAGTTCTGAATGTCTAAGTATTTCCACAAATATGTGATACAGTATGTTACATGACACATCACAACTGGTCACATAAGAGCACGTTTATTCCTAGTACCTAACATGATGCAAATCCATTGACATGAAATTAAAACTATATGTACATCTCTGTCTAGATAAACCATATATGGATGGTGTTCACAGATTTAAAATGTCTATACTCCGACCCTGTGCCCCTTTCTATTTTGCATAAGAACAGATAATTTCCTGGTTCAGAGGGGAAAGTATATTTCGCCTTCCTGGTTATCTGTGTTATCTGAAATTGTAGTATGGTTCTGTTTGGCAGCTGAAATTAATTGTATGTGATAGTTTAATGACATGCAAACTTTTTTCCTGGGTCACATTTTACCTTAAAACAATGTGGTTTGACTCTAACAACACTGACATGTAGCTAGCTAATACATTAATTACCAACCCACTGTAAAGTTTAAAACCATGATAAATATATGCAATGAATTACTCTTGTGCAAATAATTGGAAGTATCTCTCACTCGCACTGGAATTTTTTCCTTCATACGTGTGATTTTAATCAACAGTAAGAAGATAGTAAAGCAATTCTAAATTGGAATATTTGTAATACATTCACAACATGCATTGTTGTACACAGTACAGTATAATCAAATCCAAATGTTAAAACTAAAAAGCAGTCCAGTAGCACTTTAAAGACCAACAAAATTGTTTATTAGGTGATGAGCTTTCGTGGGACAGACCCACTTCTTCAGATTGTCCCATGAAAGCTCATCACCTAATAAGTAATTTTGTTAGACTTTAAAGTGCTACTGGACTGCTTTTTTGTTTTGATAGCATATAGACAAGCAAAGCTATATATCTGTTAAAATCCAATTGTTATAATTTTTATAAAATGTTCCATTCAATTTTGAAAAATCTTTTCAAAACTCACAGATCCTGCTAAAATCTAACATAAATTATAAAGGGGAAAAATAATGGATTTCTCACAGTGCATAATTCTAGCAACACATAGGCGGCGCCTACACTTGCCCTCCCTTCCAGAAGGGCTATGGTAATGAGTGAATGCAAATGAGGCATGGATTCAAAAATCTTGTGCCTCATTTGCATATACCCATGAGATCTCATTTCCAGACTATCCCCTTCCAAAAGCGAAAGCTGTTGTGTAGATGGAATTCCTTTGGGAGGAAACAGTGGTCCTTCCAAAGGAACCCCCCCTACACCCTTCCGGAAGACACTTTTTCTGCAAATGGAAGTAAGATATCATGGGAATATGCAAATGACACATGAGATATTGTAATCTGTGCCTCATTTGCATTTTCCACTCTGCTAATTAGCATGCCCCTTCCGGAATGGGATGAAGTGTAGCTGTGGACATACAGAATAATAACTTCAGCAACACCAGTTTAACATTTATAAAAGAAAATTATTTCAAAATATACCAGAAGGAATTGCACCTATATACTTTTAAGATATTGAAACATTAGGAAATGTTATTCTGAATGAATGAAAACTATGTTAAATAACAAATACAATAATAGACGGTGGCCACTTTTTTGTTAGCGACAATAGACATTTGGCATAATTTAATGTGTATTGTTTAAGTACAGGTTGACCCTCTCTAGACGGGCGCTCTGGGGACCTGACTAGCGCTGAATGAGAGAATTTGCTGGACCACAAGAGGTTAACATTGTATAGCAGCTTTACCAACGCTTCCACTACTTACTGGGCTCTTGGAAGACATTTAGAGGTAAATTACAGCTAAATAACAACACAGAATGCTGAGAACCAGGACTGGTAGCTGTAAATAAACTTTATGGGACCGTGATAAACTTGGCCATACCCCACGAAAAGTGGTAATCCAGCTAACTACAATCATGCCAGATTATGGATATTTGCCAGATTACAGAGATATTATTTGTATTTGAGCACAGCCATCCCCAAGACTAAGGGCTTGTAAAGATGGCCGAAAGTTACATTTCACCTGGACTCTCCAGTCTTGTGTAATCAGCTAAGACACCAGAAAGGATTCAGTCACTGTGTTTTTCTGACTAATGTAAGTTTTATGGCTTGGTCCAAACCGTACGGCTTTGTTTCAGAGATTTAAAGGCAATGGGTCCAACAGCCACTGCAGGCCCTGGGGCAAGGCGGGAGCTGGGCCGGGCTCTGCACCCCAGAAAGTGCAAGACCAAAGGTGGCAAGAGCGTGGCCTAGGGCCATCTGCCCTTAGTACCACCCAGACCAAGGTGAGAGGATCTCCCTCCTTCTAGCAGCAAAGAAGCACTTCCATGGCACTTCCAAGAGGCTGGATCTGCAGCTGCTGCCACTGCAACTGTCAGAGCCACTGCTTGGGGACTCGCCCTCCCCTGTTAGCAGGACTGGCCAAAAGAAACGCTAGATATCTCAACTGATGTATAAGATAACTAAGATGGGATTCCACTGTTGATTCAGCTGTGCTATTTAATGCTGTATTATTGTTTATGCTCTGGAGCCATTAGAAAAAAGCACATTGAATTTTAAATTGAAGGACTCAGCTCCAGATCCTGTGAGGCAATTTTGCCTCCTTGACTCACTATACCAAATTCCACCTAGAATCCAACAGACTTGCTCCAGGAATACATTTGATTCACTGACTTTGAGCCATGGTACTAACATTCTACTACCTGCTTGTATTTTTGGTTTGGATTTATGTTTCAAGTGCTATGGGGACTTAAATTTGCAATCAGTTAATCAACATGATAATACATTTGATGGCATCTCTAGCAAATTAATTCACCGTGTCCTCTTTCAGTTTATATAATGCACTACAGGACAACATATCTCCGTTCTAAAGGACTGGGGGTAACCCCTTGGGAGTTTTGAAAATGACAACATAGTGATGAGGAAAGTAGAAACATTTTCAAAAGGAAAGATGGTCAAGTAATGAAACGTTACAAAATAACAATTTAAATGTAATTTTGCCTACAGAGTTACCACCAAATCAACTTTAAAAATAAGAAACTTTATGGCATAGTAAGCTGATAATGGGATCAATATTTTTCACTTACAGAACTCTTATTTGAAATTTCGCTCAGCCGGACTGCACTCTTCCTGCAGTTTTGTCTATACGGAATGAATTGTTGGATCTTAATCCACTTCCTAGGGGCAAGGTGGGTGAATCACAAAAACATAATCATAGTCAATTCCCCTGTTAGTATTCTTGTAAAACATCCAAGATCAAGTGAACACAATGACTAAAAACTATATTTTCAGCCCATATTGGTGGTCCCAATCAGTCTGATGAAGTCTAAAAACCTGCATTAATTCTAACTCTTTCATACCTGGTTTGACTATACTGCCCAGAAGACCTTCAACCTCCAAAGATAACTTTGTAAAATCAAAGGTTTTTTTTTTGTTTTGTTTTTTACTATATATGCAGTTGTAATCCGTAATGGTCAATAACTGCTTTTCCATTATGAGGAATTTATGCTCCACAATAGCTCAGTAACAGACTACAAAAGTTACATTTCTTGCATTATATCATCTGTCTGTGACAAAGTTCTGACAACTTTGTTTGATGGATTCATAGTGTCAAAGCCTTTGAGGCCAGAAGGATCATTATCACAATGCTCTCTGACCTACTACATAACAACGGACAAAGAACCTTACCCAATAACAGTTGCTTTAAGCCCATAAGTTCTGTCTGTCTTATAGCATAGGTCTTAGAACCCTGGTCTTTATATAAACAATCAAGTGATGAAGAATCACATGTTCTGACATACGTTGTTCCACTGATAAACTACTCTCATTGTTAAAAACTATCACCTTATTTCTAGTCTGAGTGCATCTTACTTCATCTTCAAACCACTAGTGTATAGATTATAAGTCAAGAAGAGACAATTGTGATGATCTAGTCTGACGTCCTACATAATACAGTCCATAAAACCTTGTTTTGCTGCCTTCTGCGAGATATATTATTGTCTATCAGAAACTTCCTCCCACACAGGTATTTACTGACTGTGATTCAGTTATCAACTGTTCTTTTGAATACATGAGCATGTATGTGTTTCATTTTTGCGGTTCTTTCCTCAGGTCTTTTTTCATTTTTTTTTTTTTTTTTGTTTTGAAGTACAGAAACCAAATTGATACATTGATACAGTATTCCAGTACTGGTCTCCTAAATGTCATATGTAATGGTGTTGCCATCACCTTAGTTCTCATCGATGTCCCCTTTTTCATACACCCATTAACTGTATTTTGCCCTCCTGCTCATAAATGTTTATGTTCACTCGATTTTCCTTCAACTTCCCAGGACATAGTCCCCATTTTTTTAAAAGTGTGACCTACATTATTTGTTCCAAGATTCTATCTTGCATTTTTCTTTTATAAATGACCTGTCCTTATAAATGTTTATCACTCCATCAGGTTTTATGTCATCTGCAAACTTCACCAGCAACAATTTGTGCTTTTACTTCCAGGTCATTTAGAAAGATATTGGATAGCATTGAACCAATCACAGATCCCTGTGGGACTCCAGTCTGAAACACTATGAAAAAACACTATAAATGTATTAGCTCCAGAGATATTTGTTTGTTTTGCTCACATAGACACATTATCTGGATTACTCAATATAAATAATCATCCACATAGAAAAAAAGCAACTCTAAGAACAAGAAATGGAATGGCAAGGAAAAGTTATTCTTTTATTTGTCTTCTACAATGAGCGTGCACATATGGACTGTGTCTACTCTGAGCCCTAGTGTCAGCAGTTAGATGTGAATAAGCAGTCTTGAAAATGCAAAATGGTGATTCATTTGCATATTTGTGCAGTTAATGTGCATATAAAATCAGCTAATTTGCTTATTTACAGCAGAACTCAAGAAGTGTACACGTGGTTCTGCTGACAAAGGGTTTTTTTTGCTGGCAGAACTACATATACATGCACTGATTTCCTGCCACAAATATGCAAATTAGACGAATAAATATGGACACTAGCTGCACAAGTATGCAAATGAGCCACCATTTTGCATTTTCAAGACTGCTTAATTAAATCAAACTGCCTGCACTAAGGCTGAGTGTAGACACAGACGTGTTGTACCAGCTACAGAGTCTGAGGATTTCAGAGTGCTTCACAATACAAATTAAGCCTCAAAACCTACATGTGGCATATAATTACAATTACATGCATTTAAATACAAAAGTAAAGTTACCCAGAGTTCAGTTATGGCCTAAGATTGTTTAGAAATGTAACTGAAAACTGCACAAAAAATCTTTTTTGTCTGAGATGTGGTATATAAAATGTGTAATGCATATTTACAAGCTAGGTGTTCAACTAAGTAAATGACTACACATTTCAGACAATGGTTCAGTGGAGTAGTTAGGAGTCCCTCTGGCAATCGGTTCCCTTCTATAATCATTGGATAAGAGTTCTAAAAAATGCTTATCAGAGATGCCAAAGTGTATTCTAGGATAGTGGAAAGTAGCCTAGTTTTGCCTAGTGAAATAAAAGCCAATTGTAAGGATATGTTGATAAGTAAGGACTTTATTATGACTTTAAGATACTGCCCCAGTGAGGTCCCCAGCATGTAACCATTTAAGAGGATGTCACATGCATTCCCTCCATAGCTGGACATTAATACTGGCTGCTACAAAGAAAAAAAGGAGGGGGGGAAAGAGCATTTCAAAAAACACCTGAACTAAGCTAAAGATCTGAGTGGATACTGAATCTGAGTGAGGGAAGTAAGATTCCTGACAACCCTCTTAAGATGGGAATAGACTTTTGAAGTGAAACACAACTCTATTGTGAAAAGTGTACACAGTTATAGTAGGCTGATGGGAAGATGTACTCAGGGGCTATGTCTACACTAGGACACAATGTCGAAGTAGCCTATTTCAAAGTAAGAACTTCGAAATAGTCTACTTCGACAATTATCATCTACACGTCCTCCAGTGCTGGCAAACGTTGACGTTCAACGTCGAAGTAGTGCCGGGGAACATCGAAAAGAGCTGCCCTGGAGGGAAACATGGAGCGTCCACATGCACAAGCCCCCTATTTCAAAATAAGGGGCCAGGAAAGCCCACAAACTGGGTCACAGAGCACACAAGCCCTTCCAGGGCAGCTGCAAGCCGCTCACTTAAAGGGCCCCTCCCAGACACACTCGGCCTGCACTGCACAAGCAGCCCTGCATTGGTGAGACAAGCCTCACAGACCTCGAGCCCACAGACATGGACCTCCAGCAGCAGCTGGAAGCCCTACAAGCTGCCTCCCGTGGAGCAGGTTTCCTTCTAGATGCTGCCTGGACAGCCGCCCAGCAGCTTCTGGAATGAGAGCCCTCCCCAGGAGCACCAGGAGATGCCCCCGACCGTCGGGCCCTCCTCAGCCTCCCCCACCGGGTGCCCCACCGACTCTGGAGCTACCCCTCCAGCACCGAGTGGGGTGGGAGCACCTGGTTATGGGGGGATGGAATGATGACCAGTGGCTGTGGAACTTCTGCATGAGCCAGCAGACCTTCATGGAGCTCTGCCTGTGGCTCACCCCCACACTCAGGCACCAGGACACCCGCATGCAGCGCACCCTCCCCGTTGAGAAGAGGGTTGTAATAGCTTTCCGGAAGCTGGCCACTCCAGACAGCTACCGCTCCATGGGACAGCAGTTTGGAGTGGGAAAGGACACAGTTGGGGCTGTCCTCATGGAGGTAAGGAGGCCTGGGGCTGAACTCCCTGCTGGGGAGGGGGGCCTGTGTGAGGAGAGCCTCAGGAGGGGGGCCTCAGGAGGGGGGCCTGGGTGAGAGGGTCACACTCTGCAAACCCTCACAGGCACCCGTGTTCCCTCCCCACAGGTGGTGACTGCACTCAATGCCCTGCTGCTGAAGAGGGTCATCCGAGTTGGGGACCTGGATGCAGCCATCAAGGGATTCTCTGCCATGGGATTCCCCAGCTGCTTTGGAGCCCTCAATGGGACCCACATCCCCATCTGTGTCCCAGATCACAGTGGTGGCCACTATGTCAACAGGAAGGACTACCACTCTGTGGTCCTGCAGGCCATGGTCGACAGCCGTGGCCACTTCCAGGACATCTACATGGGCTGGCCCAGCTCTACACATGAGGCCCACGTTTTCTGGAATTCGGGACTATGCCGCCGACTGCAAGTGGGGACCTACATCCCCCAGAGGGAGATCCCTCTGGGGGATACCACCACCGTACCCCTCTGCCTTGTGGCGGATGTGGCATACTCCCTCCAGCCCTGGCTTATGCGGCCCTATACAGGCCACCTCACTGACAGCCAGGAGCGCTACAATGCCCGACTCAACCATGCCCGACAAGTGGTCGAGTGAGCCTTTGGGCACCTGAATGACTGCTGGCGTTGCCTCCTGGCACGCCTAGATCTGGCCCTTCTAAACATCCCCCAGGTTGTGGGGGCCTGCTGCACACACCACAATCTGGGGAAAGCAAGGGGGAGGCCTTCATGCAGGGCTGGGCACAGGAAGGTGCAACAGCCTACCCCCAGCCAGCCGCTGCCCCGAGCCGCCAGGCCCACTAGGATGGGGTCTGGGTCTGGGAGGCCCTAAGGGAGTACTTTCACCAGGGGGCCCAGTGAGAAACCCCCCCGGCCACCCCTGCACCCCACCCCAGCACCCACACCTCACCCTCACCAAAAGCACATGGGACACAGGTTTTGGGAAAAATAAAACTGTCATTATTTACAACAAGAACAAAAATGTCACCTCCTTTTGGCAAATAAATAATAATATTAGCAAAAAGAACAGATTAATGAAAATAATAACTATGTACAAGTGGGGACATCTCTACAAACTATAACGGGGTCAACTATAAATAACTATATACAAGGGTGGGGACAACTATTTACAGGGGGAAGACATGGGCAGGCTACCCATCAGCCCATCATTCTGGGGAGGGGATGGAAGGGTGCGACCCCCGCCACATCCAGCTGGCCAGTCCCCCTCTCAGCCGGGGTCCCCGGTGAGGCTGGATGGGGGCTGGGAGCACGGGAAGGTATGGCCGAGGTGGGTCCATGGCCCCAGGTGGCTCCTGCCCTGAGGAGCTGGTGGGTGGGGAAGCAGGTGGGACGACAGTGGGCGGAATGACAGCAGGCAGGACGACAGCGGGCAGGACATCAGTGGGCAGGGTGGTGGGGAGGGCAGGACAGAGGATATCGGGGGGAGGCAGATGGGCCACCAGCTCCTCAAGGGTATCAGCCACCCAGTTAAAGGTGACCATGAACTCGCGCCAGGCATCCTGGCACCAGGCGGCCTCCTGCTCCTCGAATTGGAGCCTCTGCTCCATGAAGTCTGCCTGGCACTGGGTCGTAGGTGGTGGTGGTGCGGCGGTGTCATCCCCGGGAGTGGACCCGGACTGGGGCAGGCGGTGTCCCTGACAGCTGGTGCTCTGGTGGTCTGGGAGGGCTGTTGGGGATGATGGATGGTGCGGCTGTAGAAACAGGGGGAAAGGGGGAAGGGAGGCCATAAGTACCCAGCCTTGACCTGTGGCCTACCCCCCAACCCCCTAAGGGCCTGTGTCCCCGCCCCATCCATCCCCCATTGGTGAGTGCAGTGATCCTGTGGGTAGCCCCCTCCCGTGGTCCTCCCCTCTCCCCTCCCACTGGGGATGGGGCATGGCACTGTCCATGGGTGGAGGTGCTGCTGGGCACTGGTGGCTATGGCACCATCCTTGTGCTGTGGATTGCCTGGGCCATGTCAGGCTGGGGTGTTGTGGGGATGTGGGGGGCCCCTGGTCACGTGGTGCCCCAGCCCCATGCTCAGGGGGTCTGTGACCTGTGGGTACATACCTGATGGTGCACTGCCAGGCTCTGGAGATGCCCATGAGTCAGACACCCGGCTGGAGCTGCAGGACGGCACGTCCAGCACCAGCTCCCCATCCTCACTGGACCACTTCGTGGCTGGGGTGGAGGGTCCCAGCTGTAGGTGTGGGGGGCAGGGCTGGCCTCCGGTCCTGACCCGGTCTCCGAGGCTGGCTGGGGCTCATCGGCCATGGTGTTAAGGGTGGCTGGGGGGGAGGAGGTGCCCTGGGGGCCCAGGATAGCCCTGAGCTCCCGGTAATAGGGGCAAGAGGCGGGGGCAGCCCCAGACCAGCTGGCCGAGGCCCAGGCGTAACCCTGCTGCAACTCCTTGACCTTACTCCTGACATGGTCAGGAGTGCGGGCAGGGTGACCCTGGGCAGCCAAGCCCTCGGCCAGCTGAGCAAATGCCTCCGTGTTCCGCTGCTTGCTCCCCATGACATGCAGCACCTCCTCCTCCCCCCAAGAGCCCCAGCAGGTCTCGGAGCTCAGGGTCTGTCCAGGAGGGCACCCACTTCCTACCCTGCTGGCTGGAGGTCTGGGAGCCCTGGGAGCCCTGGGATGGCCAGGAAGGGGAGCACTGGGGGGCGCTTGGGAGGCTGGCTGGCTGCCATTATGTCCCTCTGGCAGTGCAGAAACACCATGTGGCAGGGCTGCTGCATGCATGCTGCCAGCTTCCTGCTACGGGGTTTCTGGTTCCCTGCGGCTTTAAGAGCCGCTGAGTGCAGAGACCATAGAGCCCCACAGGTGCTGGACAGAGTGTCTCAACCCTTCAGCTGATTGCTGCCATGGAGGACTCCGCTATTTTGAAGTATGGGGATACAGATTGTCTACACACATCCTACTTCGACGTTGAACGTTGAAGTAGGGCACTATTCCCATCTTCTGATGGGAATAGCAATTTCTATGTCTCACCGCTTAATGTCGATTTCAACGTCGAAATAGCACCCGGCACGTGTAGACGCGATGGGTGCTATTTCGACGTTGTGCCGGCTACTTCGAAGTAGACAGCTAGTGTAGACATAGCCAGGTTGATTTGTGAGGGAGCATGAGGACACATTACAAGGCTTTAAAGGTAGGCCAAATATCTGACAGGTGTGGTTAGTCAAGTTAGAGGTGCTCCTTAAAGGAAAGCACTTACTCAGCCCGACAGCTATTGAATTTATTGGGTTTTGAAAGACTTCATCTTCAGGTGACATGGACACTGAAAAAGGTCCTGATATAAAAATACATTGTAAGTATGTGCTGTCTTGCCCTAAGCTTTAGTCCATTCGTTCCATCCCAGCAGCTGCCTTTGCTTGTGACATGGGAGTGTAACCCACACACCTAGGTGGGGTTCACTGTTCAATGTATTGAAACTGGACCACTTACTCTGAGATACGAGTCTCCTTTACCAGCTTAGCTGAGAGGTGCCTTTTAGCTCAAACTGTAGAGCATCCAGCACTAAGCTCTGGTAGTCCCTGGTTTAAGTCTGCCAGTCAGCTGTTACTTACGCCTTTCTGTCTTATATCAGCTTGTTAGTTCAATACTCTTTGTTTTGTTGTTGTTTTCAGCCATGAATTTCGTTGAGAACGTATTGGGCTTATTAAGGACAAAACTGTAGAAGTGGGACACCAGCTGCATGGTAGAAAACAGTGGGGTTTTCCTGCTTTAGGTTGCCATCAGACCAACAACTGTCTATAGCTCTTATTTGGGAATGGGAGGGTAAAGTTTCTCTTTTAAATGATTCACAGACTGCTTGGAGAATGCCTAAGGCAAGGCAAATTAAAGCAAAGCAACAAAACAAAACAATTCCTGAAGCTTTAAAGTGCCCTGTAGAGAGACAAAATTCATACATAAGCAAAGGGAAAACCTTTCATCTTAGTCCCTGCATTGTTATCAGTACCTTTGTACTCAGAGGACAGTTCATTCTCACTTTGCCCTGCATGGAGCTAGACGCTATGAGAGCGTTCAGACAAACAATGTTCCAGTGGGTACAAAAAGTGTGACATTTCACTTCCAGAACTCCCACATACAGCAGTGAGACAACACAGAGGTTTTTAAAGTGCAATAAAACTTTTCAATGGAACACTTTTCAACTATGGTCACACATTTAAAACATCACTTCTTTTTTTCCTTTGTTTAATGGGGAAAGAAAAACGACTGAGGCTTCTGGTTTAATGGACGTTTTCCACCGACATATCTGGATATCAGAATATTTGACAGAGTCCAAAATGATTATACTTGAGAGCCCAAATTAGGCTCCTAAAATACTATGACAAAGGCAGGCCAGGGGGCTGCTAATGAGTAGGGAAACGGGTAAAGGGCCTGCTAATCAGAGGTGCAGGGCTGCAAGATAATTGGTCACAGTTGGCAGGGAGCTGGCCCAGTTAAGATTGACTTGCTGGATGCCTACTTCAAGCCTTTAAAGGCATCCCCATTTAGAAGGAGGAAGATGAGAAAAAGAGAGACCAGGAGCAAAAGCCATATGGAATACCATCAATTATACAATTAGGAATAGGAAGGAAGGGAGGCTCAGAAGGAGCACTGAGCTCCCTACACCAGAAACCAGCTGCAAACCCACCTCCTTAAAAAAGTGAGAAGGCTGCTAGCCCAGCCACTGGCCAGGAAAAGCCCTTGCCACTATAAACATTCAAGCATGTAAATAACTCTGTTTTCTCACTGGTGCTGAGCAACGCAGGGGCACAGTAGAGACATCTGGTTGGAAAATGGGGATTCCTGACAAACAGCTAGCTAGAAGAGGAGTGGGAAGAAATTCAGGTGTTACAGCTCCACTGCAGTCTGATGGTTTTCAGGCTGATGTCTAGAAAAGTGCCATTGCTTTGATAAAACAGAAGGAAGTCAAATCTGGAACATGGGAGAAGTTGTGGAAGATGCTCTTTGGACAAATGAGACAACTAAGTTGAAGGGGAAACATCTGTTTTAATGTGGACTTGTGAAGGGGCTTATGATTTGGAGTTTTAGGTGGTTGACTGGTGTTCTACAATGATAAAAACTCTAACTGTAGGACAAATCTGAATTTCCTTTTGTAATTCTTAAATAGGCAACAAGCCCTCTTGTGATGCCATCCAGATTGCTGATTTTTGGATGAAAGATCCTTAGCATAAACTTCCAATTTTTGCTCTTCAGTTATTTGATGCTGGTCCACCACCATATAGATATCAAAAGCTAACCTGCTCTCTTTCCACTTAGAAAAAAAAAAAAAGTAATCCTGTCTTCCAACATTTAATTACATTCCCAAAGCTACTCCACCTTACTTGATGGGAAAAAGATTTGACGCTCTTATTACTGTACAAGGAGGGAATACATAGAGGACATGGCTGTCTAAAAGGCAGGGTGGCAAAATAGTTACTTCAGTTATTGCTGAAGCTTTTAGTTGACACTACTCACATTTTTGCACACATCAAAAAGATCTAGTAAAATATCGACTCTCTGATAGCTCAGTCAGTTCACTAACTTACATGGAGCAATATGTCATATGGGCTACGTCTACACATGAATGCTACATCAAAATAGCTACATCAACACTACATCAAAATAGCTTATTGCGATGTAGTGACATCGAAATAGGCTATTTCGATGAATAACGTCTACATGTCCTCCAGGGCTGGCAACATCAACGTTCAACATCGATGTTGCGCAGCACCACATCGAAATAGGCGCTGAGAGGGAATGTCTACACGCCACAGTAGCACACATCGAAATAAGGGTGCCAGGCACAGCTGTAGACAGGGTCACAGGGTGGACTCAACAGCAAGCCGCTCCCTTAAAGGGCCCCTCCCAGACACAGTTCCACTGAACAACACAAGATCCACAGAGCCAACAACTGGTTGCAGACCCTGTGCATGCAGCATGGATCCCCAGCTGCAGCAGCAGCAGCCAGAAGCCCTGGACTAAGGGCTGCTGCCCACGGTGACCATAGAGCCCCGCAGGGGCTGGAGAGAGAGCGTCTCTCAACCCCTCAGCTGATGGCCACCATGGCGGACCCCGCTATTTCGATGTTGCGGGACACGGATCGGCTACACGTGCCCTACTTCGATGTTCAACTTTGAAGTAGGGCGCTATTCCCATCCCCTCATGGGGTTAGCGGCTTCGATGTCTCGCCGCCTAACGTCGATGTTAACATCAAAATAGCGCCCAACACGTGTAGCCATGACGGGTGCTATTTCGAAGTTAGTGCCGCTACTTCGAAGTAGCGTGCACGTGTAGACACGGCTATGGACTGTAAAAGAGCCATCTAATCTTGAGACAGAGCTTGTCATCAGATGTGGACTCATATCTGTAATCTACAAAAGTGGCTAGTTCATATATAATAATTTCACATTTTTGATTGATACAGGATTGACTAATACCTGAAATAAGCTTTCTTAAATATTTAATCACATTAGTAAGTTACTGAGCTTTCCATTTTTCGTTTGAACAAATTTGTTGTTTTCCTCACTTTTGACAGCTTTTGATATTTTATACCAGCCTTTGACATCAGCATTACCATTTGTTATAATGTTATTGTTTTATATTATGCATTATCTCAATTTATAAAATGTGAATGCGCTTTTGAAATTGTTTTGTATGAAATAAAATGCTGTTAGGCATGCATAGTCAGTTTTTTGTGAGTGGTGTGGTTTCTTTTCACTTGCAAGCTTTTCATGAAAGTAGTAAAAATTGCGTAATACATAAGTTGCTCTTGAGCATGTGTATTGGCTAATGATAGACAATGCAAAATTCGTCATGCACCTGTTAGCCGATGGTCAGGTGAGATGCCACTATGCCCTTTTATTAATATGAGATATTAACTGCCAGAGCAGAGCTCACCAGTGACCAGGCTAAGAGCTGCTGAAAAGCAGCTAGGTTCTTTGCTTTGTGTTTGGGCACAGTAACAGGAGGAGTCAGGTTACCACTTAATCAATTACTTTGTTTATTTACCTAACAAGTTAATCTCTTACTGTTACAATGTTGCTTTATTTGTTACCTAGCGAGTTAAGCTCTTGTGGTTACAATTGTTACAAGGTTTATACTTTGATTACAAATAGCTAGCATACACTCTAGTTCATAGATCTATACTTGTTAAATTTGCGCAAAAGAAATAAAAAGTAAAATACCTAGCAGGTCTTATCCTCACCCCTGCATTACAAACATGGCTTGGCCCATTTCCTCTCAATCCCTTGAGAAGAAGTTCCTTTTTTGTCCTTTTTTTTCCAGGAGTCGAGTGTCCTCGGGGACCTGGGGAGACCCCCACTCTCCTGTCCGGCGGGAAAGATGATTGGAGCTCAAATAGGGGGTCTGCCAGACCCCTCTTCATACCCACTAGGTCAGGTAGGCTTCTTCCTTGGTTTAATTGAATTAAACTGTCTGATGCTGGCTCTTACAGGCAGTTGTGAGGTAGACAATTAGGGGCATTTGTGTTTTAATGGGTTGGAGATTTTCCTCCCTGTCTGGGACTAGTGTCCTGGCGAATTAACTGATGGTAATTAGCCAAGGGCAGTCTGAGGCCCGGCTGTTAATTAGCCCATTGTTCTTAGCTGTGCTCGGAAGCTTCAAAGGCTGTGGCTAAAATAATCCCATCTGTGCTCTCCAGCATTCCAGGGCTGGGCTATTCCTTTTTAACCCTTTCGTGCTCTGAAGCATCTAGGGAAGGCAAGATGGAGTAGAGCGAAAGGGGGGGGGGGGCTCTGTCTGGCTACAGCACCCCACTTTAACTTCCTGCTAGAATTGTTGACTTACTGCTGCATATTTAGCAAATGACATTATTAATGTATATTACATTGTCTGTTGCTAATTTGTTTATAAACTGTCGCAAAACCATCTGACACAAGAATAATATATTTTACAGAGAGAATTGGTATTCTAAAATTACACTTCAAGTCTCCATTAAAGCCTCTGAAATATATAGCCAACAATGCCAGACCCATGCTATGGCTTCACAGCATAGGTCTGCTCTTACTTTGAGTTACGGTAAATAGCTGCAAAGTAGCGTGCTTACATATAAATTCTAAAAGTGGAAGGAACCTCAAAATAAATACATTGGGCCTAGTGCCATGACTCCATCCAAGACTAATAACTTTCATACAGATGACATCTGAGGTATAGGGTCCTCTTTACTTGATTTAGTACAATTGTTTCTATAAGGCCTGGGAGAGTTCCACATAACTAGTACAATAAAGTAACGTATACAGAAAGCATTATATTTGATGAATGAGTCAACAACTACTCTACAAGGTTTCCCTCAAGGCTTGGTTTTAAGGTCTTGTTATATTTAAACACCTGTATAAAATGATCTGCATCTGCAGTTACAGCTTGTTCATTTGCATTTTAATGTGGATGATATCATTTTGGATGTCAGTGGGCCTGTTTAGAGAAGTTCAAGGACACTCATCAGGAGGCTTTTGATATGCCATATGCCACACATTTAGATCATCATTTAAGCGGGGGGTATATAGACTGAAAAGAGTACTATATTCATAACATCATGCAAATTTGGGAAAACTCATAGAAACTTCATCCTTCAAAAGACATTAAGGCCATTTCTACACATGCAATAAACGTCCCAAAATATGCTAATGACGTGTGGATGCAAATTCCTCATACCTCATTAGCATAAGGTCACGTGGTCTGTAGTCCAGAAGACGTTCTTCCGGACTCCAAAACACCATTTAGAAGCGTGGCCCCTGGGGGGGCGGTCTTCCAGAAGGAAGTCCTTCTTCCGGAGGCCACTTCTTCCTGAAAATTTTTGGGAAAAAGGGGCCTCTGGAAAAAGGACTTCCTTCCAGAAGATCCCCTGGGGGCCGTGCTTCTAAACAGCATTTTGGAGTCCAGAAGAACGTCTTCTGGACTCCAAACCACGTGACCTTATGCTAATGAGGCATGGGGAATTTGCATCCATGCCTCATTAGCATCTTTTGGACAGTTTATTAGCATGCCACTGAAACAGCCTAAATGTTTCTTTAGTCTGTATTTGTACAAATCTCTAGGCCTTTTCTGACATAACTAATTTATCCTTTGACATATATACAGTTATTTTATGCCAGCCTAAAATACATTTTTCTTTCAATATCATAAATTATTTGCTAGTTAAAGACTCCTGCAAACTCAGGCTAGTTTTCTCATTCAGTTATTCAAATAAGCCTTGAAGATTAATATGTTCTAGTGCAATTAACTGCTTAACATTAGTACACACGTGGCTGAGAATTACCCAAATCTGACAAAGTGATATTTGAATATGCAATAAGTTGATGAAAATCAGTATTGTAGTTTTTATTGGAACAGCATTGTAAAGGGCTAATAAATAGGAGCAAGGTACAGGTTAAATCTTTCTCATCTGACACCTTTGGGACCTGACCGGTGCCTGATGAAAGAATTTGCTGGATGATGAGGGGGAGGGTCAATATTTCTAGAACATTACCAAGACTTTATTACTTAGTGGGCTCTTGGGAGACATGGAAGGGTAAATTACAGCTAAATAACAGCACAGAACACAGAGTTAGAACTGGTGGTTGTAAACACACTTTATGGGACCACAGGAAACTTGGCCACACCCACAATAAGTGGTCACCTGGCTAACTAAAATCAAGTTGGGTTACTGAGTTTGCCAGAGGAGAGAGTTCTAGATTAAAGAGGCTCAACTTGTAGTAAGTTGCACTACATAGCAAATCAAAATACAGCCGAAATAAACTTGTTAATTTTGTAGCATTAAAAACAAAACAAAAAAAATCAAATTTTCTGTTTTCTTGACAGCTGCCTATAAAAAACAGAATATTTGATAGAAGAAAGTTTTATAAAGGACTATTGTTTTCAAGTTAACTTTGTTACCTCTGTTCAAAATATACTTGCAAGTCCTCCATAGTTTGTGCCACTGTTGTGATTCTCATGGCAGAGATGTCAACAGAAATTGGGGGACATTGTGCTAGACATAACAAAAGACCATCTCTATCCCAACAAACATTTCATTAGACAACACAGAGGCTGTGTCTACACTACAAAAATAATTTGGAAGTTGCTTACTTCGAAGTATGACTTTGAAGTAAGCAACTTTGAAGTAGAGCATCTACACACGCCTACCTTGAAGTTAAACTTCAAATTAGGGCACTATTCCATTCCCAGGATGAAATAAGGACTTTGAAGTTGGGCTGTCTTAACTTTGAGGTAAGGGAAAATATGTATAGACTCTCTGCTGGCTACTTCGATGTAGTGCCTAACTTCGAAGTTAGTTCCTAGTGCAGACAGATCCAGAGAGTGCAAGGGAAACAAAGGTACTAAAAGGAAAAAAAAAGTTTTCCCAAAAATCAGACAGTATTTTAAGGATGCTGTTTTGCTCAGTGCTTTACAACTTTGATTGAAGTTATTAGGTAAGATACTTCAGAGGCACCTATGATTTATTTAGGGTTTGAGTCTGTAACCCTTATTCACTCTAAGGGCTTTTCTACATGGTTTAACAAAACACACTGGATGGGTATGATTTGCAAAGAGCACTAATATACTGTAACTGCTCTTTTTGCACCCTGATAGTATGCTCCAAAAGGCATCTAATTTGTGTTCTCTAAAACTCAGTCTGAAATAGGTATCTTTTAGCATGCACTAGCAGGATCTACACGGGCAGTTACCATGCTTTAGAACTCAAACCCCTATAAGTGCAATTTGTTGTAAGTTTGTATACAAGTCCTAAGTAGCACTTATAGGCAGCATGACATGACAAAGTCTAATGTGTGGGACTTATTTCCTTTCTTAATTTCAGCTCAACTGTTCAAATGAGTCAGGGCTGCTCAATTTGAGGAAAATTTGGGGACTTAATGTGAAGGGTCAACCATTGAAGCAGATGGATCTGTTACACCAGCATAAATCTGGAGAATCAACATTTATGATTTGAGCCAGGACTACACTAGGGGGTAAAATCGATTTTAGATATGCAAGTCCAGCACTGAGCATTGCGTAGCTGAAGTCAACTTATCCCAGATCAATTTTTTCAGATATCTACGTAGTGGGTAGTTGATGGGAGAAACTCTTCTATCAACTTCCTATACCCCTTGTGACTGCCAGGAGTACTGGCATCAATGGCAGCCCCATGGGAGTTCAGTTTCACATGTCCCCCCATAAGTGTTAACATACCCTTAAACTAAAGACTGGTGGTGAAAGGTAAGTATATTTTGCAGTATTTCAAAATTTGGTTTCCTTTTGATTTGGAATGAGAAACTGTAGATTTGAGCTGGAAGGAAATCTGGCAAGTAAATCTGGAACCCTGCCTAGTTTCCATTGCAAATTTGTCAAAAATCAAACTGTCTCCACAAAACATGTAGGTTTTGATGGATCAGTAAATTCTGATGAAAAGAATATTTTACTGAAATGTTTCTGATCAGCTGTAATTTGCATGGCGGTGGCTGACATCAAATATCACACAAAGCATATTCAGTCTTCTCATACATTAAATGTAATTATTGTGTACAATGAACTTTATAAGGAGAGCAACTCCCTCTATTGTTTGCTGACAATCTATATGCATATATATTTATAAGGACACCCGCCTGTGTTTTTCTGTAATTGTAAAGTGCTTTTATGGGTGGTTTGGAAGACACCTAGAATATAAAACAGAGGTGAGGATG